>NW_022145596.1:8488564-8957565 GCF_000002235.5 Strongylocentrotus purpuratus
TTCCGCCCATACATTACACGAATTGTCTATGGGGCATATCGGGTTCACGCTTTTGGCCCCCAGAACGATCTTGACTGCAATGACGAACATGCACCAAATCCCATTGGTTTTTGCACGCAGTGCTTGCAAGCCCTTTCTAGGTTCTTTCCCCTATCCCAATTTCTTTCAAACTTCGTAGGCATAGTCACTACCATCCCATCAAGGTCACTGTTGAGGCCTTTCTTTCGCCCTACCTATCTCCAATATTACAGAAGCTACAGACTTCGTACAAATTGCTCTGGATAGTCCGAGAGAAGCTCTTTCCTTTGACACGTAGAAACACGGCGTCATTGCACGCACATCGTTGCGACACGATTGCATTTCTAGTTATCGTATTCTGATGGTGCTATGGTTCCATTGAATGTTGATTAATAGCCATGGGATGGTATAAGTGAAATAAAATTTGTTCGATAGTTTCATTCCGTGATCTTTGATTCTCTTCAATATACTTAATCTTAAAAATTCAATCTGGTAGAAATAATGTTCAGATGACCATTTCAAGAATTGCGTTGCCATGCGATAGTCGTATGCGATAGTCTCTTCCTCACCCACTTTACCACCTGTTAACAATATCCCCATTTGACCATCAGCTATTGCATTAGACTTTGCTGATCTTTTTCCTCTCCACTTTCATCCCCACTCCTTCCCTAGTTCCGAATACGATCTGTCCCCTCTTGGGCATATTTTGCATCCATCGTGTAATCTCAAATCCTGACAAGTAAAGGTTTACCTGTTTCGCGACGGATGCATAATTTTCCTATGATCCGCTGAACGCGATGCCGTAGTAATGCATCACGATATCGCTTCCTAGGTACCCGAGTCTATTTTTAGACACGCCCGGCGGAGACTGATAGTAACTTGTTGTATTCAAAGAGGCAAACATCTTCTCCTTCTCTTTCTTCTTCTTCTACATTTAGCATGTAGTCTAGGAGCTCAGACTGGGCTCGATTTGAATTATTTAGTTATGCGTCGAAAACGTGTTCTTGTCACTTTAGTAGGCAGGTATTACTGTGATATTATACAGGGGCTTATGCAAGATGGTTCTCTACAATTTGCAGATGTTTTTTCTGAAAATATCGCTAATCTAAAGGAGATCGAAATCGCATTATTATCGTGATTAATGCATTTGAAATTGCTTTTTAAGAAGCCATGGAAGAGATCTCGATCCCCATCTGCTAATATTACGATATTTGTGTGCGATAGAGAAAGCTTGCATCGGATAGTATTTATTTGTGGAGTAAATATAAGCCAAGTTTTCTTTAAGAGCGGCGGTCAATTGGAAATGTCGATACAATACAATTTTAAAACCCCAAAATGCACCTATATATATTTTTTTAATCAGAGCTTTCTATTTTCTTTACAGAAAATTTCAATCAAACGCTCTCCCTAAATATAATTATTGGAAATATGATTTTATACAACCCCTGTATGAAACAAATCTTCTTCGTCATCAATAACTAAGAAATTGAAAGTTCATGACATTTTCTGCACAATGCGATTAGGAGAGGACCTCACAATCCAGTGTTGCCAATTTGTGTTTCACTGATGACAACTTCCAAAATTCATAACTTTCCTATTTTTAATCGGATATGGCTCAAACTTTCACTAATTCATTTCTCTCGTTGTTCTGCTTTTAATAATACCAGCTAATTATCTGGGTGGGATTCCATTTCATGATGTAACTACTTCTTGGTAAACACGTGTTCAATGTTCTCACAGAGTGTCAGCCTTGTATTTTTAATCCCTGCCACTCCAAGTTCATCTGCAATGAAAACATTCTGTCCTTGCTGTTTTCTTATCATGAACTAAAATCAACCTTGTCATTTTGGTTGAAAGGATTAATGCTCTTCACCGTCACGAAGATAGAATTAAATTTGAGAAAAAGATTTATATAAATCTACAACTTCTGTTTCAAGGATACCATATAAAGGGCATCTGTTATTGTCATCGACTGTTCATCTCCACCCAACCTTGATCAAACTGATGATAATATGTAAACTGATAAATTAGTTTAAAATTCTTATAGGTCTCTTACTTTACGACAGGGATACATTTCATTCACACATGACTTCATTCGTTTGTTTCCTATCGAAATCATGTTGCAGATGTGTTTCAAGTTATGGCTACAAAACAAAAGGTATTATTCATTGAATATGCCTTAAATTTGTGTTTGCTTCAAAGGGTAGTGTTTTATAAGAATGATCTATGGAAGGAAACCGAAGTACGAGTTTACATTATGATTGCAATGAAAACAACCTAATAATCAAAATGACAATGAAGTTCTCTCTTTCTCTTTCTCTTTCTCTTTCTCTTTCTCTTTCTCTCTCTCTCTCTCTCTCACACACACTATCACATACACAAACACACACGCACATACACCCATCTTCACTTCTCAAAAATGAGAGTTATAACAAGTAATTCTATTCATACAATATACACATAGGTTTTTATTTGTCAGTCATTCAATTTAAAAGGCATCTAGTCATTTTGTAATACATAAAGAAAACATAATTGAACCCAACAGAAGATGGCAAGGAGAACTAAACCCATAAGCACCTACAAAATATACCCCTTATAAAAAAAGTCCCTTTCACATTTATTATAAGATGCATTAGGTCTATTTACACTATGTGGAAGTTCATTGGCTGGTAAGTTGCTAACTTGCCTCAAACATCACGATTTTATTAACATCACGACATGATGTCACTCAGTCACTCTAAGTTGCCAAACTACCGAAACGTCGCGAGGTTAAATGAATCGAGATGTTTGCATTGTTTTGTAAATATTAGTTTTTTTTAAATAAGAGTTGAAAATGGTATGTCCTTATCTCATCTCCCGCCACTTCAGTCGAAACAAATTTCATTCAGGACGCCAGTCCTTTGTCGTCTGCTAACAGAACAGTCTCTGCATTTTACTCTAACATCTTCATATCTACCGACGATGCTATTTTTACATTGTGGGCCCGGTTTCACCAAACATGTTATAAATAACAAATGCCAAAAATCTATGACACCTTTGCTTGACAGCCAATCAAATCGTATGATTTCAGAAGCTTGTATCAATATTAGGTTTTTCAGTATTTATAACAAGTTCTATGAAACCGTACCTCGGTCTTTCAAATGTATTATCTATCACTAGCTATATATGAAAACTTACAGATTTAAAATATTAAAAACCGTTAAGCTGATCCAAATATGTATATCAATAGTAATAGTAGCATCGATAAATCTCGCCGAATCCTTTTTTCATAGGCTTTGACTACGCATCTTCATAGAGCAAACATCTGATAAATATATAATTGTATCTACCAAACACAAAGGAGCCTTTACGATAACTATTTGTGATATCCTACGTTATTTATAACTTTGTTTTGAAGTAAAGCAATACTAAAAATGGCGTCTTATTGCAGTTGTACTTCGAAGTATTATGAAACTGGCCTTTATGCATCGAAATCCCAGCTTCAAAGTTTTGGCACCACAAACAAACCGTTATGTTATTTTATTTTGGCACTGCTGAATATGGTTAACCGTTAACTTCGCTAAAAAGACCAATGTGCCTGTTCCTTTCTTTAGAGCGAGTTCAAAATTAATCTCTTGTCAGCATACGTTAAAGTAAAAAGAAATTTTATAAAATATAAGGGAAGACTTTCTAAGAGATTCATATCAGTGCGAACAGTAACGTCTTTACAACTATTTTAGCTCTTCATACCAGTCATTTAACTTTATTTTACCAATAACACAGATTTGTTACCATTACATTTTCACCACCTTAAACATTTTTTAGTCTATTACATTCATGGAGTTCCTACAACATAGTACGTATTATTATATAATCGAATAAGATATTTTCCCCTGCATATGGGCCAATAGTACTTTACTAATCTTCCCCGTCATCTCTCTCCGCTCAACCCATGTCTTACGATAGGTCACCCCATACTGAGGGATTTCCGACAAAAAACGTTTTCTGACAACTTCTGTCAAATTTGAGAGGGCAAAAGCACTTAACGATCCCGACAGTTTTGAACCTTTGAAATCCCAGTCATCTATCTAAAATGACTGTAAGCTCATTTCCTCGACCAACCCCTGGGATTTGTTTCTTAGAGTTACTTTGAAATCCATGTTCTCCTTTTTTTAACGTCAGTTCCGTGAAAGCATTTTCTTAGCAAAGAGAGATAGAGGGGATTTAGAAGTGTCTGATGTTCGAATTTAAGAACGATCACTGAACGATATTCTGAATGTTTATACGCGTCATAACAAAATAGCAAAAATGCTAGAAGTTTATTGTGACAGACACTGAAGTATTATATTACTCGCAGTTGAAATCTAAAATGGTACAGCCGCTTTTCTTATTAACAAAACCGAGACTTTCAAGAAATCAACTCCGCTGTTATATTGATTGTTGCGATCATGTTAATTGATATTGGGTGTTTTCAAAATAGTGAATCTCTTCACAATGTTTTTTTCTAGCGCCCAATACTTTATGATGGTTTACCTTGATTTAAGGGATGTTCTATCATATTCTACAAACGGGTATAAATTAACTCTGATCAGGAACGTCAGGAGACCGGCTTTTGTCGTCACCATCAAAAAAAAAACGACTTAGGTAGAACCCTGGGACGTGGGTCGTTGAACATGCAGAGTATAGTCGGCCACAAGAACAACTCACATGCATCCCTTGGTATAATGGATGAATATTCACATTCTATTCGCTAAAACATTGTCTTGTCTTTATGACCCACCATGACTGCGGATAGTTTGAAAGGCCTGCTTTCCAAACTCTTGAGATTAAAAGTATGTTTCCCAGGAGCGACGTCTCTCATGATCTCGATGACCCTGATAGCATGACCGGTCCACTTGCCTACAACCAGGACAGCCTTATTAAAGTCCTTGTCCAGCCATGCCAAGGCATGACCACAGTAGTCACAGGCCATCACTGCTAGTGCAAGGACACATGTTCGGTTCGACAGAGAGGGCGCCATCTCGAAGGAGAATGTGATTGTCTTCTGAGAACTTGTACTGGTATACCAGTTCTCCTTTTCGGAGATGCCTGTATCCCAACCGTCGTTTCTTGACAAAGAAAACATGCGACCAGGTACGAACTGAGGTTGTGAGAGTGGCCAACACATAGGGTTGTGGATCCATTTAGCAGGAAATCGAGATCTTTTGTTCAGATGGCGTTCCGGTCTTGAAAAGGGCTGGTCCGTTTTGTTCAAGTACAAAGATGTCAAGACTGAGTTTTTACCATCAGGTTTCGGATTTAATTCTGTTGACATCAGTGCCATCAGTGGATCTAACTCGTTTCCTGTCACGACACTGTCGTTTGAAATGTCTCTTTCTGTTTTTCTGTTCCAAATTGCATTGAAAACGGGTTGCTGTCGTTGGTGTGTCTCACCCGAGTGAACATCTTTTGAGTTTGCCTTAAAAACATCATGTAGGTCTACTAGTCTCTGAAGGTATGTTCCATTTGTTCTGATTCGATTCATGTGTTGAACTGTCACAGATTTTAGGATGCCTTTCAGGAAGTTAATGACAAAGAGCCCAGCCTGTTCGTGGGCCCTCTCGCTTAGTAATTCTCCTGAGTGAATGAGTTCATCTGGTGTAAAACCAAGCTGCCAAAGACTTGAACAAACAGCTGCACACCAGCTCACGGATGTGATGTTATAATGACTGCTGAGATGTCGCCCTGCGTAATACTCCGAGTTGACGCAGTCCCGATTGCGGATGTTCTCAGGTGACATAAAATTGACGTACATCAAGAATGGTTTGGTAGGAAGTGCCTTCAGCTGACGCGTAAGAAGTTCCTGCGGTTGAGCGGCATGGTCATAACGCTGTTTATCAATATCAGATCGCATGATGTAGTCATCAGTCGCTGACTCCCATATAACAATGTCCATGTTTTCCACATCCAGATGTGGTTCTGTGCACCAAGCAAAGTAATCGCTGGTGGTGAAGGGGATTGCAGCATTGTGTAAAGTGACGCTCGTCTGAAGGATATTCTCAAGCCATTTCTTGACATGATCAATAAAGAGACAAGACCTATCGGGGCAAATGGTCTGGCCTGACAGCGAACCGCCTATGAGTCCCACCTTGATGCTACGATTTGTCTGAAGAACATCCACAAATATATCCTGCAGTCGTTGAACATCACCTCTCCACAAGAGTGACTTAAAAGTCAGCATCTCCTGCGATATCCTAATCTGTTTCACTCTCTTCGAGAACAGGAACTGGAAATCTTGAAGTCGAGATAAGATGTGTCTCATCTTCGTGTACGCCGGCAACGCCAGATGGAGGTTTTCAACCTTCTCCCAGACGAACTCCTGACCGCCTTCTGCTTCTGCTTCTGCAAGTTTCTCTCTTTCTATTGCGTCCCACTCCTCCGTATAAGTTTGCTCTAGAAGCCGCATCTTTCGTAGGTTGGCGCTGAGCTCCTCGGAGAACTGCTTGAGGTCGTCAATCGTCAGGAACTTGACGTTCAGGTAGAGGAAGACGCCGTTGATGAGCACCATGAGGATCAGCAGTCGACGCTTTATCGACGTACGTCCTATCTTCTTCATGATGAACTCGCTTCCCTGTTTGTCACTAGATTTCTGAAAGAACAAGAACAAGAATACCATGAATAGAAAGATGTATTGTATACTTAAAGATAAACTTGAGTTCTGGTAAAAAAAAAAAAAAGCAATTCTCACATAATCAAATAAAACTTACACTGAAATACATATAAATGTCATGTGCCAAACAATTTCGGAAGAAACTGTATACTGGCTAAGTAATGAGCAAAGAAAGATAAGGAAATCAAGGTATAGTAGCCCCGACACCATTTGTGTAGTCCCATATACATCTTTCTGTGTACAGTGCTTGTTACTTTACCAAGACTGGGCCAAATTTATTATAATTTTGATGACTCCAGAACATTGCAGTACACACCAATACTTACATGCTACATGATCAACTTTTTTCTGATCCATTCCACACCTTTTCTTTCACAATGCAATCGCATTACCAGAACTCACCTTTATCTTTAAAGATAAATTTGAGTTCCGGTCATTGTGATTGAATTGTAAAAGAAACTATTCGAGAGCCATTGAAAGGAGTGTGTTTATGTAGCACATACGTATTAATGTGTACTATTGGGTTTTTTAAACATCAAAATGACACAATCTAGCTGGAAGTCACATACGCTGTACACAAAAATGTGTAAGAAAGAAAAAAGTTCACAAATTGATTTTCACTTTTCCAAGAAGCTAATCTTCCCTTTACAAATAGATTTCGTCTGGCTTGAGGTAGAAAGACATGTATCCTTTAACAAATAGTTACGACCCTTCCGCCTCTCAGCAAACGATCTGTTCCTACTGCTTATATCATGAAGTTAGATATAAGCTCAGTCGTGGAAGCACTCTCTTAGGTTCCAACTAAGAGCATGGTACTATATTTAAAATTAAAAAAAGAAGCGTTCCTAGCTACATATTGTATATATTGGCCGTGAAGTATATCTAAAATCGATTCTTATGCTTCCTTCTCTTCAATTATTAATGATGAAAGGGAAACGCTTTGTATCATTTACAGTAACATGTCTTGTCAGTATAAAAAAAACATATTTTACGTTTGATGTGAGCAGAAGGGTTTATTAAAGGATGTAAAAATAAGAATAAGCTTCTTTGTATTTGATGCGCAGTCTAATATTAACGGTTGTGGAATGCAGGCGGATCGCTGAATGAGTGACTTGGAAAACGAGTGGATAGATGTCTTGGGTCATATTCATCCGAATGAGATCAAGTACTATCTCATGATAGGGTTGAAGTATCACTGATTACAGCTATCAGACCTCGGGTACCTAATGGTGTGCATCCCCCAAAGAGGAGCGATCAAGAAGCATACAATACTGCTTCGGTGCAAGAAAATGATCTTTCAGACATCGTAGTTTTTTCTCATGAAATTGCAGTATAAGTGCTCGAATATGCCTCATGCTCTAAACAAACAAAATTTTCGCCCTTTTTTTTTGGGGGGGGGGGGTCTATTGTCGGCCTGGTTTTGTTCTTCTTGGGGTATTAATGTTGTTTTTTTCCCAAACAGAGTCATCAAGAAATATACCCAAAATGTCTCTGACTTTGTGCCCCCCCCCCCCAAATGGTCTTAACTTAGTGCGCTCTCAAGATAGAGTTAAGCTAATACATTTCCAGGAGATATGACGAAAAAGGCAGCCAAAAACTTGAAGATTCTTCCTCATGTAATAAAACTGAATATCGATTGGAAGTGCTTCCCACGGCACGCGAATGTTTTGACACCCTTTGGTGGTTTAAAGATTTTGGCGCCAGCACAGAATAGGCGTCACTTTTAGACATTGTAAGTAGCCTTGATGCGTGAGGAATATTAATAACAGACTTGCATTTTTTTTATATCCTATTGACGCGTGAAAACAATAGAATTTAAATTGCTAAGCGGATTATTGCTTTCTATTCTATCGTGCATTTTAGTAGAGTTTACATTTCGTACGTTGTTATTTTTAATTATTTTGATTTTTTTTCCTCCTGAAATTCGTTTCTTTTTGCTGTTTTTTCATGGGCTTACGCGTTTTAATGTACGACCTGATCGTAGATGGCATTGGACTTATTTCACTCGTACAGAAGGAAAAATAATTTTGAGAAACCATTATGTCCCTGATATTTCAGAAAGCTTTTTGTATGTGTACTAAACAATTATTACATGTATGTGCTATTATCAGCATGAGGCGTAGTTGATCTGTCCCCCAGTTGTGGATCACAATCATGGTTTGCGGTTCAAGTCCCGCCGCGGTACCAATGTCCTTTGACATGATGTTGTTATTATTTTCCACTATCAATGATATGTAATGTTTTTTTTATCTCGTCATTTAAAGTCAATTACATCATTTCTGAAGAAAGAAGTATCGGTCATGCAATGCAATCACTGGACAACGATATCTATCACATTGCAAAGATCAATTACTTTTTTTTTACATTTTGTTTACCAAACGAAGCCGGGAAGCCGGGTATATACGACTTGGTTTCTTAGAATCCCGTATTAGAATTTTCATTAGATTGGATGAAAACATGGGCGAAATATCGGTTTCGAAAGGAAAATATTTCAATCTTCAAACTAAGGTCGATGTCCTGGGTTGGTGGGAGAGATATCGACCTCCTTACGTACTGAGCTCCCTTAGGAGCAGCGTTTATTCTGCACGAGTTTGGTTAAGAGGTTCAATCTCACCAAGATATTGCACTACTTGTGACAGATAGTGGAGTGCCCTACTTGTAGTACTAGTAGTCTGCATAAATTATATAGACTGTATTTAAAGCCCGACTGCACTAGTTTGGCCAGGAAGGATAAGACCACCCAGCGTGGTCACTGACAGGTGGTTATCTTATCAACTCGGCTCTCAATTAACATAAGACAAAGAGGATCAAGGGAGACCAACGGGCACCGCTGAGGCATTGTTTTCTATATAGAGGGAGCAAGTAGCTACAAGTAGTGCAGTGGTGCTTTAAAAAATGAATACAAATATCAGATGTTAAAATGGTAGGCGTGTAACATGATGTACATCTTGATCCTAATACATAGTCACGATAGTATTCGCAACAGTCTAAAGTAGCAGGTAGTATTCAGAATGGTCAAATTCAACAAACAACTCGTCTTTTGTCTGCTATTCATTCATATGCCAAGGTAATAGATTTAGAATTTAACAAATATCAAATTAAGAGGTTTCAGTTTCGCTCACAAAGGTTAATCTCCTATCTTGTTTCTCTGGGGGAAGGATCTTAATAATTTGCTCTACCCAAGGGCAATTGGACTACCAAAGTACCCGATGAAAGTCCATCTCTTGTAAAGCATCTCATCATTCAAGCCGTGCACGTCTGATAAGACTTCCGCCGACATCGCTCTTAATTTTCAATCCTTTAATCTCTTTCTTGGGGAGAATTTCTCTTTTTGAAGAAACGCGTGCAAGGTTTTGAAAGTCCATCTGTAGAAATTAATGGCACAGCATGGTTTGTCACTCCCTATTCCAGTTAAAGCTGTTTTTGACCTATAGGTTGCAGACATTAACGTCAAGTAAAATCCCAAAGACGATTATTAAATTTCAAAGCTCACGGGAAGTGCATTCCATTTAAGTGCGTTCAAAGATAATTTGAAGTTCTGATGAGAGTCAGAAACTTAGATTTTGAAACTTATTTTCTAATTTATTAAGTGATACGCTGTAAAAATATAGAACTGACCATTCTTACTTTGTTTGATTGGGTCGACCATTATTTAATTCACTATCAGTTCCTTCACCATTATCATTTTGATATTGACGCGCACTTCAAGATTCATCAATTTCACTCATCAATATAAAATACAACAAATAAAAGGTGTATGATTGCACATAAATATACTAGTCAGGTAAACTATGAAAAGCAACACAGAAAAACAGCTTAGTGTAAAAACCAGGTAGGAATTAATTCCTTGAATGCTTGAGCGCCTAAAGCCGGGTAACAATACAAAAAATGATTGCAGTGCCCTCAGAGAGAACAATACTGATGAGGCTTCCATTTGTTAAGAAGACAATCAGCATGTAGGGTGCCTGGGAATCACGATTACAGATCTTTTGACACTTTTTATTATTCGACCCTATATTATTGTAAGAATTATACTGGAATTTCTTGCGCTTACAACACAACATGCAGAGTGGAAGAAAGCGTGTGTTATAAAGAGAAAGTGGATAGAGAATAGGGGGAGAAAGGGGATGACCATAGAGAAAGAACAAGATTATAGAAGAACAGAAGACCCATTGACATGTAAATAGCAATGTACATGTTTTACAGGCTAAATAGCAAGAGGGGGAATACGTTATGTATAAAACAAACAAATAATATACGTGACTCACAGTCACTCACAGTGAAAAATGTGTACAAGCCATTAATTTTGACTTTTAAACATTATTTGAATTTTAAACATTATTGGTATTTACACTTTCTCTGATTCATTCATTTATGCCTGCTGTTATACATAACTCATAAGAAGAGCGTAGAGATGCTGGACAAACTAAGATAAGTCACTGGGCTGACCTATAGACTACTGTTTTTCTACTTAAAAGATGCTGGTCCTGGTCAGGTTTTAAATGGACAATAAGCTTGACCAATGCATTCAATTCAAACAATAAAGTGTATTCCTAGGAGTTACAACTTAGAATCTTCTTATTATAAACGTCAACACGTGGCATCTCCTATTGGAATTCATGTAGAAAGGGATTCGCGAAAAGGTCAAATGAGCGAGAGTACATGCACCCATTGAAGAAAAATAACAGAAAAATCAATGATTTATCACTATAATATTCGCAATGCAGACTGATGTAGTCACAACGTTTTATATTCAATACAAAATGTATGTGCAATAAACAGCACAACATAGTTGTATCTCACGTTGATGATACACTCAATTTCCTTTCATAAAACCACATCATTATGGCAAATGTAATATGTTTACCGAGAATTTGATAAACCTGACAACAGCACATTAAAGTTGTCGGCTGATTTGTTTCCCCCTGAACTAGAGTGATAGTAAAATGGACCGTGTAGTGGCATTCGTGGAAAGCATGTCAATGTCGTGGCACCATTATGTATCTCAAGAAATGTTACAATTATTCTTTCATCTCCATACTTTTGTTTCGTTAGAAAAATAATAACTACTTCCAAGCACGCAGTTTGGACAAAGAGTTCATTCAATTTTACCTTTCCAACGACAATATCTACTACTAGAGGTTGTTTTTATATAACATTCGGAATAGCTGCGCTAAGGGAACTCCTAGGTTATTCTGTCTATAAAGCTCCTAGCTACAATGTAAATTCTCCTCCATAGAACTTATACTCCAAGAAAATGGTTCTATCCGATGTCATTAAAATGATCTAAAGCTTGTCATGCCATCGACTCTTCTCTTAAAGGAGTTGCTGTCCTACTTTGGCTTACAGAAGACAAAGAGCAGACCAAATACAGACATTCAAAATCTTGAGAGGCTTTGACAGAGTGAATCCTTCAAAATTCTTCCAACTAGCCACTGGCTCAGCAACAAGAGGACATGATTTCAAGATTGTCAAACAACGTTTCAACACAAGACTTAGGCAGTGTAGTTTCTCAATAAGGAGTGTAAATTGAACAATTTCAGCTTTAGCTGCATGTCCGATGATTTTTATCTCAATAAACCAATACAATGCAACGATGAAAAAAATGGAATGCCTTGCCTTATGAAGTAGTCAATGCTGCCACCATTAACCAATTCAAGTCATCCCTAGAAAGGTATTGGAGAAACAATCCAATTAAGTTTGAACCATACTTGAGACGGGATGCAACAGTAAAGAGAGACAGATAAGCTAAGCTTCCAGTCTCTACACCCAAGTATACCAAGCAAGTAAGTAAGACATTAGTACGCCCTGTGGTGGAGTATGCTTCAATAGTGTGGGACCCGTGGTAATGGTGCAAGTCTGCAGGAAAGAGGGCTCAGCAGAAAGTAGGCATGGTTTACAGCATACTCCGCCATCCTCCAGTCACCTACTTCATACCAGTTGTTGGTCCCAGAACCCGTGGAAATCCGCAGAAGTTCCATGTTCCCTTTGCCAGAACTCTACTATTCCAAACCACATTCTACCCTGATACTATCCGACTGTGGAACTCCTTACCATTTGCTGTCGTCAATCACACCTCTTTGGAACTTTTCAAGCAGAAGGTGCAACACATTAAGCTCCGTTGAGCTTCAGATTGCTTTTAGCTGCACATAGAATTCTTTTAGAGTCTTTTTACTTGCACTGTACACTCGGCACTTGACAAGAACAAGGTACGATGATATGGCAACGGCGGTCTGTACTATACTGGATGAAGAAGAAGAAGAAACCTTCTGAACCAGCAACTCCTTTTTGAAATGGTTGCAAACATATTAAGGTGTCAATACGTAAGCTTAATATATGCAAGTAACATTATCACAAAATGCGCTAAGAGTTTGAGCACCATTTCAGAACTAGTTTGTATAAAAGGCAATCATGACGGCTGCACATGTACGTTTAAAGTATACAGTGCAAACATTCACCAATCAATGTCTACCGTTGTTGCATTGTACGCAAACCCTACCGCATGTTAGAGGTATTATATGGATTAGATATATATAGTTACCTTCGTGTTGTAGTTGACACCTTCCTTGAAAGGACACACAGGCGACAGGTTTCATTTAGTCCCGTTTTATACCAGCTGGGATTGGCGCCAAGAGACTACAATTTCGCTTCATTTATACGTACAGTAATATCATCGTTTAGCTCGCACAGAAAGAATGTTCCTTGATACACCACCAAGTTGCTTCTGAAGTAAAATGTTTGTTTACAAACTGGAAATCATTTCTTTCTTGCATTTGTTCAGATAAGCTCGTGGGGGTAGAATCCGGATCGAAGACGCCCCTTCCCTGAATAGCCCTGGACAATGGCGATCGATTGAAAGCGGGGAATGGTCTGGCGAGCTCGTAGGCTGACCGTCCCATGCCCTATTGAGCTAAGGGTGGATTATATTTTGTGGGCAATGGGATGAAAATTGTCTAAGTTTAAGGCGTTTACTTTGGGCGTTACCATTCCTAACATGACTTTACTTTGAGAAAGTCGATCGCAAAAACCTTCGAAAACTCTACCTAAGACAATGTAATTAGCCTCGTCCAACACCTTGTGAAATGCGAAAACACCGCAGTGATGTGTTACGTAATGAGAACATGAGTTTTAGGAGGACATATTACAGGATATGGGAATTGTCCTTACAATTATTTCTCGAAAGTCTTGGTGATCATTTTTAGGACAGGTTTATGATCAAGGAACCATCAAGTGGTGCATCACTATTGATACAATGAATAGCGGGTTCTCATTGAGACAATTGCCCATTCAGTAGCTTCCTTCATTTACAAAAATCATGTATTTCCTTAGTGTTTACTTTAAAACAATGAAAACGAATGATAATTTGAAGCGCAGTGATAAGCTAGTCAAGAAAATTAAGTAGCAATGCGTTCAACACTGTACATTCTCATTGTCATCAATAAATATTGAGACGGTTATTCCGGGATCGCGTGCACATGCTACATATAGCAAGTATGCCATCGAATCACTTGGATACATTAAGGTTTCAAAATGAAGACTAAAAAGACATTCTTTATCTTCTTTTCTTTGATGTCACTGAAGCTATTGTTAGAAGAGAAGTTTTTCTTGTGAGAAACCGTTGACTCATGTAAAGGAGCTAGCTCAGTAAAAGTCGTTTCTATAATCCCTATTGATATTTCTGGGTAATAGGAACCTGATTACCCAAGGCTTTGTTAAGAATCACGAAAATCTCCCGCTCAGCAAAAAATAATTGAAAAATTTAGTTTTTCATTTATAATTTATACTTTTGAATGCACTTTAGCTTTTAAAGGTCAAAAGAGCCAAATCTCGATGAACCACTTTTGCCCACCTTTACAAGCGTCGTTATTAAGAATGATTCTCTTTTTATCCATCGATGTCTTTCTCTCTTTCTCTATCTTTCTCTTCAGACCTGTTTTTCTCTGTGTCTCCTGTTCTTTTGTTTTGCCCATCTGTATCACACAAACACATACACTCTTTCTCTCTCTCTCTCTTTATCTCTCTCTCTTTCTCTTTCTCTCTCTCTCTCTCTTCCTGACAGACATCCTTTTTTCTCCTTCCCCTCTCCCTTTGATTTTTAGGCGACCAAGGCTTGGGACACGACAAACATTATTCTATCATTCAAATCTTCTGGGTTTGAAAAAAAAATGATCCTGCTTTGTCTTCATTCTGCTCAAACTGTTAACTTACAACAGGATCACACAGACTTTAAAAAAATATTTAGGGCAATTTCAATACCTTATTACTCGCACGTTTCAAATTGTGATGGACAAAACTATCAAAATTGCCTTAGCTTAATTTGTATTCGTAAGTCTTTGCGATCCTGTTTTACCCTTTCTAATTCTAACCGTTCATGCAAATACATTGATTCTGTAGCCAATAACTCGCTAAATAAAACATTTTGATTTTTGATTTTCTTTCTAGTTACGTGAAGAATTGGACGTGGGTGACCTGATTCAGTTAAGTAGCTCGATATCCCCTCATGACGTGGGGGCGCTGTTGAAAGAATACTTCCGTGATCTGCCCGAACCCCTGCTCACGAGAGAACTCTACACCGCATTTGTAGGAACAGCCAGTAAGTTATCGACTAACCTAAATCATTATCTTCAAAATATTATGTTGTTGGAAAGGAAACTACCTTGATCGATGCACCGACTATGGAGTTGAATTAAAAGAAACATATTTTTAAAACAAGTGTCAAGCAGAGGCAAACCATTTAAAGTTCAAGCATTTGATGAAATGCTGAAACTTAATTTTCATTCTGACCATTCTAAAAGTTATTTTGTTTTACTAAATTACAATGTGGCTTTACTTAGACATGAGTTTAAGACCAAATGTAGATGAAAACCTCTTTTCATGTTTATTTTTTATCTTCACACATTTCATCGCTAATTTATTTTGTTCATTCGCTTTTTTTTAATTCGCTTCAGAATTATCCAACTCACTGGAGCAGCAAAAGGAAGCACTTCGACTTCTTGTATACCTCTTGCCCATTGCACATCGAGACACACTGAGGGCGCTCTTGTCTTTCCTGCGCACCGTCGCCGCGCATTCCGCCGACGTCATAGATGCGGACGGTCACGAGGTAGGCATTAACTGACCAATCACAGAGCCGATGGCGCCAATAGGGTGACATAGTGTTAAGACAGTTATACATGGTGTACTTTAACTTGTTGAAGCAAGGGTTTTCCTGTATGGAAGGTCCTTGTTTTGATGATGAGCATGAGAACCCTCTTTCTGATTTTGATCTCATACAGAGGTCCCAGATCACACTTGGTAATCTGTACGCGAAGGTGCTGTGGGATTTATGAATAAAGAGATACCATTTCTAAACATGCCTGAAAAGTCTGGTCACCATGACGTATGACGTAAGAGTAAAACCAGAACAAATGAGTAATACGAGCATATAATGTATTGAATTTAAACATAATAATGTGCATTTTTTTTTTAAATAAATGATGATTATGAGAATAACATGACACACAACTTCGTAGCCTCTCCTGCTTATTTCATATTTATCCACGTATTAAGACAAGTGCTTCCATCCCAAGGAAAGGATGCACTCTACGGCTTTTACAGACATTCTCGGGCTATACAATTTTTCTTGAAGAACGTACAAGCATTACAAATACGTGTTGGTCTTACTTGAATCGCATTTCGAAAGAAAAAAATAAGTCTCCCTGCTGGACCGGGCAGAGCTGAGGATTGAAATGGGTGATATAAATATTGCAAAATTGTTTATTTACTTGTATTAAAGAGAACTGTCGCTGAGCTAGCACCATGAGCGTCCCTGGATGGTGTGTGCGCTCTACAAGTTTACACCATTATTATTATTATTATAATTTATGTGCTGTATTTTCTGCCTCCAATAGCAACAAGGAAACAAGATGGACTCCATCAACCTGGCCACGCTGTTCGGTCCAAACATCCTGAGACGGACCAAATCGGGCGAGTTGAAGGGCGACGCCGCCGACCACATGGAGGAGAACCGTGACGTCATCCAGGTGGTACAGCGGCTCATCGACCATCACGACGAGATGTTCATGGTATGTACTATTTATTTTATTTTATTGAAATATATTTAATCAGGATAACAAGAATCAGATATACATTGGAGATACAAAGTCTGTTTTACACCCTGCTCCTGAACAGAATAAAAATGTAATACACAGAAAAATGACTGATGAAAATCCCAAAGCTCACAAACAAAGGTAAAAACATTATAAAACTAACATATAAGAATAATAGGCATTAGAAGTAGTAAAACGCGCTCCAAAAACGTGATTTGTTAGGTCTTTTTAAAGATTGATATGCAAAAAAGAGACACCAACGATATAATTTGAAATACACTCAAACGCTTTCTGATTTACAGGACCACGTCTGTTACGTACAACCTTTTACAGTGGACAGTTACAGTACATTTCTCACCAGAGAGTGTGACGTGGAATCATTCCTTATTTAATTGAATTTATTTTCACATTTTCACAACTCCATTTAAGGAAAACAAATGTGAGAAAAATCGAACAGGTATATATGATAAAACAAACAAGAAGAACATTTAATCAATGACATGTACTAACCCACACCAACATCATGGAAGAAAAGTTAACAGGTTTACATATTTGTATATTTGGCTATTAACATTGGGAAATACTGGGATGACCAGTAGTAAGAGTATATTATTTGTTTGATTCAGTTAGAAATATTGATGAATAATTCTTACCTTCAAATGATAACAATCCACAGGTCTCAGGGGAAATGCATGACGAGGTTCTCCGTAGACTTCAAGATATGGATTCTGAAGCACTGGACTATCTTCTAAACAAGAGGCTTCGTGGATTAAGGTAAATAAAATTACACCAGCGACCCGTTTCACAAAGCTTTTTTACAATGACAAATGACTAAAATCAGTTACAAATCTGCTGATGACCAATCAGAAGCAAGGATTTCGGTAGCTTATAACAAAAACTGTCATTTGTCACCGATGACATGTTTTGTGAAACGCCCCCAGTTCATAATCCTGTTGCTTTCCATCTTCCCTTCCCGTTTGTTCACCCCACTAACATCGTGATCGCAAAGACTTTCGAAAAATCAACCTGAGATGATTTCAACATCTTTGTCCATCACGTCTTGAAATGTGTGGACATTACAGAGGCGCTATAGCTCAGTCGGTAGAGCAGTGGTCTCGTAATCCGGTGACCCGGTGCCATTTGGTAAGGCATTAATCCTCATTACCAGGTCCCTTGGAGAGGACCTAAAGCCGTCGGCCGTCTGGTTGCTTACTTACAAGCATTTATGCTTTTTTAGCAGTCAGGTAAAATAACCACCACCACCACCATTCAATATTATCCGAATATGATTTCTATGGGAACGTCTACGATAGGGTATTGAAATTGACCTTGAGTAGATTTCTCGATCTTCTCTCAAACCTAGGTCAACTATCGATATGACGGCTGGTCCAGAGGGGTACAGGAAGTGGGATAGAAAGTATTCTCAATCTCTCATTTCCTTTTCTTTTCTTTCTCTTTTCATTAAAGATGGTGTTTATCTAAACCTCTTTTTTCATTTTGAAGCCTATTTGCACTAGTTTGACCAGGAGGGATTAGACCTCCCTGCATGGTAACTGACAGATGGTTATCTCATCAAATCAGTTCTCAATTAACATAAGAAAAAGGGGACCGTGGGGGACCAATGGTCACCGATTAGGCACTGTTTGCTATATATCGGGCGCAAGTAGCTATAAGTAGTGCAGTGGGGCTTTAAACTATTATCAAAGTTGATGTCAGTGACGTGTTTAAACAATATAAATTGTAGCTTTATTTTCCGGGAGAAAATGAAATTATATAAAATCCATTACCTTCTCATATATATACATTTTCATTCTTCCCGATCGCAATAGCAATGATTTTACATATCTAAAGCCTTGACCTTATACCTACCCCTGTAATTCTCCAGCATTCTGATACAAATTTAATTCAAATATTTGTCAGTTATGCAAGGTCTAGAGCTATTATCAAATTACAAGTGTATTTATTTCATTACAAGGATATGATATAATGAAAATAATATAACCACACTACAAAATGCATTTTAATTTATTGCTTGGTCATGTACGGTTACACCCTCCTTTTTTTTCTTTTATCGCAATTTTGATCATTTTTTCTTTCTGAATTTTCTTATCATAATGGCTTTCATCTGAAAGGAGGTGAAAAGACGTTTTTGGTATGATTGTAGCATGACCCACGTGAACCCTGACATCCAGCTTGCGCTTCCTACTCGCTTTTGAAATGAATATATTTGAAAAAAAGCCATATTAATTTTGTCATGAAAAAGCGACCTCCTGCTATAGTAAATCGAAGCCTGGTTAATCTTACTTTTAGTTTTTACTTCAGTGTATGATAATGATTAAAATAAGACTGAGATGAGACTCATATGAAGCCTCGATAAAAAGAACACTCTGTATTATTGTAGTAAAGATGTTTAACTCCTTTTCCCCGAAAATTGAATCCCTTAATTCCAAATTAGTGTATAATATTCCATAGACACTGCACGTGTGACATAAGTGGTCCCTCACATGTTCAAATTCGACAACTCTGGTCACAGCACGATCGCGATTTAAGGCCAGATTACTTAACTAATTGACTAATTGCATCTGCGAAGAGAACCCATGTGTTAGATACAAGAATTCTACGTTGGTATTGATATCAAGGGCAATAATTACCATGATTATTTTTCTCCTTCCTCGACCTTTTTGTGAGAAGGTTCATTTTGCTTTCGACATCATCCCCATATTGTTTTGAAGGCCATTGTTGGTTGAACATTTCCGAAGGCGCCGAGAAACAAGCATGGTATTTTTCGCTGGCATACCTCATACCCAGTCCATCGCCCCTCCCCTCCCAAAATTACAGTCCCGTCTACAGTTGTATGTTTGGCTAAATGCATGCCATTGTCACATGGAGTCACAATGTTGCAGTCGGAATTATTACTTTTGCTGACTGGTTTCAAATATCGGGGGGGGGTGGGAGGGGTGGTACACCAAGATTGGGATCATGTATCGGTAGCATATTTAAATCAAAAGTAGGTAAAAGTTTGTAAAATCCATTGTCACTGTGTACTTGATCAGTTGCAAGTCCTGACAATTGTACTAAGCACTCTTCAAAGAAATATTTAAGATGTTTTAATTTTGTGTAAAAGGCGAAGCAAGAATTGAAAAATCGCTTTTCTTTGAGCTAAATTTTTCGTAAAGTATTTCAGTGTCACCTCCCATGAAAAAGAAGCAATTCATAGGTGACGACTTCATCGTTTAGTTTAAATGATATTAATATGTATATATGAAATTCATAATTTCGTGCCACAAGCTGTGTTTCCCTAGTGTACATGTTCAAGTTTTTTGCTTTGCCAAATTATTAACTCGGACTGTTTGTTTTCTTGTTTCCATATAGTTCGGAGGAGGCTGAAGAGACTCAGCCATCGGAGCCAATGGAAGCTAAAGTAGCTGAGGATGACGGCGAGTTCCATATGTCACATTCTGAAAATATCCTAGAACTGCATGAATGCAACAGCATGAGTTCGGACATTTTCGAGTCTTCGGACGACAGTTGTTTGGAGACACGCAAAGGAAGCCCACGGGCTCATGAATGGCTTCTTAGAGGGTCCGTAAAAGTGAGCGCCGAAGTGGCTCGGCAGAAGGCTAGCTCGTTACCGCGCGCGGGATCTGCTGGTGCAAGGACTAATGCGCGCAGAAACAATATGCTAGCCGATTGTGATGAAGTGACAATGTTGGATGCGTATACTCTATCGGAACATCCCGATGAGCAAAGTGAGCAAGATGTTAGCGAATGTGCTTCGGCGGATTCCTCTCAAGAACAACCGACCGGAGGAATTGAATTTAGTGCCCCACCCCGAACATCGCCCTCGGCCCACCGCCCACCACCTCGCCTTGTTATCCCGCAACATAAGGGTTTGTCCAATAGCCGCAGCCCCTCGCCGAAAACGTTCCGCGTCACGTCGTCGAGTCCGCGTCAGCGTTCTGTGTCACAACCGCCCGAGTACGGCAGTGTCAAGCCTGGTAGCTCCAAGAAAGAGAGTGATATTTGGATCCCTGTCTTTGAGATGCAGCCCACAGGCCTGTACTCGCCGCAGATGCCTAGGCGGTCGTATCTAGAGCGGTCGCAGTGGTTTGATAACTCCGAGGTCAACAACAACTCCGTTGGAAATCGAGAACCGCCGCAGGAGCCGAAGCCGCGAACATTATCGCCGTCGGAGGAAGTCGGTCTAAAGACAATCAACACCACTGTTACACCTACTCACATCGAGTGGTCAGTGAGTGACGTAGGTAAGGTGCGAAGCAATAGCGAGGTTAGCTCACCTCCTAGCTCTGCTTGGTTCACGCCTCCGAGCACTCCTGATACGCCAAGAAGCACGGATGCCGCAGAGGGCAGGGGTACGCCGCCAAGGGACACCATGGTGGGCAACCCAGGTAGGACGTCACTGGCGATGACGCGTACGTCTTGGGACGCATCGGCCGATGATGAGGAGTGGGTCAAACGGTGGGAATTCCTGACCTCTGATGAAGATGGTGAATTCTGGGGCCAGGAAACGTTGGTGTAAGACTCCTTCATTGGAACCTCATCCTATATACCAGGCACAGTCTCATCCACAAAGAATAGAGAAATCTCGAATGGATAGCGAATGTTCGGCAGCGACGCGTTTGGACGCGAATGAGAAATCGTCATCGCCAGGAAATTAATTTGCCTTTGGATATCTTTGAAATGCATCGTCGAAACGGGAATAAACCCTGCAACCCTTTGAGTAGATCACGTTTCCTATACCTCTGCCATAACCCCACACCTTTAAAATCAACCTCATGACAATCAATTCTATCAAAGCCCCTCCCCCTTTATCGAAAGGAACTGTCAATGATGTAAGAATGTTACCCTTTTTCTTGGAAAATTCGTTATTTCATCAATGTCAGTGTTTGTTCCAAGTTCAGACCTATCGCGTGAAAATCGAATCCAGGTAGAAGCTCATGAACAAGGATGGATGTTCGCATGTTGATTCGCGAAATGATTGCAGGAACTTGACGAAAATTTGATGATTGTTAGCGTAGCGAATTGTGACAGCTTACAAGGTTGTAATGTCAATTTGCAATCCATTGTTAAACTCTTTCTCTCTTTCTCTTTCTGTATATTTATGTCATCAATAACGGGTACACGTCTGTTCGATCAATGACTTCGCTCGAAGGTAATGAAGACATGACATGCGACGTACGAGTTTGCAATGTCTTATGTTTTATGGTTGCACGTCTTTCCGAATCGCACGATCATGTATCATATTGGAAAACGAGCAATCGCACTCCGGTGATTTGTAAGGTCATCATCATCAACGAAAGTCACATTAGTGGAATCTGAACGCTGATGACCCGTCACCAACACACGAGTATGAAACTTACGATTAGCGGAGAGCAACACATGCTCGAATGTGATTTTCCCGCCAGATTAGTTACGTGTGAATATATTTGCCACGTGATATTGATGGGATCGTCTGGACCCGATCTGCGAGTTGGTCAGCGTTCTTCAGTTTTATGGAAGGTGGAGAATTTAAGCGGACTTCGAATTTCTAAAACATACTCGCAACTGGGGCGTCGTTTTTTCTTTCCTACCATGTAGCAAGTTGGAGCTCGATTGCACTTTGTTTTCACATTGATCAACATGTGTTCACGGATTCAAATTTCTTCTGTTTAGGAACACAAACTTATATGAAATGATCATCTAATCGAAAACTGATCAAAATCATATTACATACCAACCATGTAATATTGTAGTTATTTAGATTGATTAATAAGGTATAGCAATTATTGCACAAATCGTGTAGATTGTACAAATTAGAATGATAACGAAGGTAAGATTTTGTTATTGTCAAATATTTCCTTGTATATCGACCATCCATGGGACTGAACTGAACGAATCACCAACTAAAGATGAAGACGAATATTTGTACTCCCAGAAAAAAAAATCCCAAGGAACTCTCGAAAGCAGAGGAGGAATACCATTGTATCGATCAGGTGATATTTACTTGTGTAAATTGAAACTCACGTGGAGTAGTGACTTTTAGTACGGTGGACTTCAGACATTAAAGAACTGTGTAAGAACTTTGTTGCTGGGAAGACTGATACTAACTGCCTTTCAGGTTTTTACTGTCTTTGACAAGTTGTTGACCTTTCTGATTTGACAAGTTTAACGACGCAGAAACACGGCGTGTCGATGAGGTAGTCTTGAAATGATTTAGATAGATGACTGCCGCAATGATGAAATTATTAAGAATGTGGCATGGTGCATTCTCATCAATGTAGGACGGCTTGATTCGAATCATCGGATCATCGCGTCGGGTCGTTAGGTGGTGGCGTTACCCGACCTTTTGCGAAGACATGCCCCTTTGTTCATGAAATTTCGGGGTAATGTATATGAAATATATGTCTCTAATCTACAAATGGTCTGGTCTAATTTATCCGACACTTTGTGAAAACCCTACGGAAAATCTACAAAAGGTCGCGTCATCTTCCGCTTTCGTCTTACAAAAGGTCGTATAAGACGACCACCCGACTGGCGCGATGACCTGATGATTTGAAGTATGCCACATAGGTCAAAGATGGACTGGGAATTAAAGGGAGAATTGGGTTGATTGGCATTTTTGGCTTTGGGACCTGTCAATTTATGGCCATTGGGGCGATATAACAAGGTGCGATTGCACCAAAATACCTGTTTACCACCAGTCCGTTTTTATTCACTGATCCCAAACGTTTTGGCATTTAAAAGAGCACTTTGTTTGGGGTTTTTGTAAGCTCGTGTGCCATTATGGCGAATATGAGATGTAAAAGCCATGATTAAGCTCTGATTAATCATTACAGTGGGATTCACTGACATAAATCGAGAGATTTGGATCGACTAACGAAGAGGAAATTCAAATCACTAAATGAAGGCGACGGTTGTCTCGAGTTCGCCATTCGATTACCCGTTCTTGTCAAGAGATGGCGGTATTTTACAAAGAAATGGCGTTCTGAAGAACAAAAGGTGTTATACGACTCAACTCAGTACTTGCGTGTCATATTTTTTTTACCACATATATATTTTGTGACTTATTATCAACATGTGTGTGACTTTCCCGGCATTGCCGATACAAACATGACGTTCGTAGGAGGATGTGAAATAACTTGAGGACGGAATTGTGTATGATAAATGTATTTATGACAAAATAGAATGTTGAAAATTACTTTTTTTCACAAATGGAATGTTGGAAATTACTTTTTTCCAAAATGGTTGAGGAAGAGGGTACGAGGATGATTTTATCCTCGAACACCTCGTGCAGGACGATTTTTTTATAGTCGTGCGATTGTATAAAGACGGTTTAGCACTGCCACAAATGCTATGTGTTATGTATTTGAGAAAAGCACTTCTATTTTCCGAAACAGAATTGCCGAGAGCAAACGAACTTTGCCGATCGTTCGGGTGAGAGTAAAGAGTCGTTTTCAGTGTGGACGAAACGATACGTACAATGTACATTTCAACTCAGTTTTGCATTCTCTAATTTGTAAGAAAATGATAAAATCGACATTTGTAGTTAACTATTATAATGGTAGATATATCAGCAGTACGTAAGTATGTATAATACTATGGAACGCCGTGCGTGGATTATTTTCATAAATGCATTACGAGGCGTGTTGATCACGTGACCATAAGTGTTTTGTTTCGTTATGTTAAAAGTAAATTGTCTGCGATTATTTTTTTCAATATATTCCAAAATAGAGAGCATTTATCCAGAGGCATATTGTTCCAGTTATTGTGTACAGAGTAGTCTTATTAGGCCTATAATATTCATTGTATAGCAAGCATCTATGCCACCTCCCCCTCCCCCCCCCCCCTTCGCATTCCTTCACAAAGTCATCATTCAGACGATGTATACGACAATGGTATCGCTACCCATCAAACTAAATAGGCTTTCTTCCTGATCATAATTCCATCAAAAATCGCAAAGAAGAGGATTACGTTTCCCAACATTGTGATTCAGTGACAAAGCTCATATTTAAAAGACTAACTGTCATGAAAAAGGAAAATTTATATCACATATTTTTGTTGGCATTCCTGATGAAACGTGAATTTGATGCCGGAAGTAAAATCCATTGATATGCTGCAGTCTGTTTTTCTTCTTCTTTTTGTTTTTGTATAGTCACGTGAGACGTTTGTATTTTCTAAATCATATGCTGATGCGTTCAAATGCCCTTTTTACTTGGTTGTTCTCTTCGCGAATTTCAGTGCAACATTTAATTCGTCAGAGTGTGAACGTGATTTTAACAATTATTTTGTTTCATCTCGAAACATAGCGAGAACTGTGGTATATTGGTTAAAGGTCTTGTCTCTTAAACGAAAGGTCCGGGATTCGATCCTTGCTCTGTTCTTACACCTTTGGACAGGGTGTTCACCCACATTTATACGGAATTATACCACTCCACCTTGGTGTAAATGGCTAGCTAGCAATGTTTGGGTAATAGTAATTTCAGGGCCTGCTGGAAGAGCAGTATAACTCCTGATTTGGCTACCATTGGTAGATTAAACCGAGATAGTGTTCATTATTTTATCATATTTTAAGAGGATGCACGTTTTAGTCTTTCCAAAGATGATAATTAAGGGTGTTTACATCATGTAGATAGGAGTGATGCCTAATCTTTTATTAAAACAATCATTTATGAAACGAAAATCTCTTGCCATTTAAATATGAAAAGAAAATATATCTGGGACACCACAGTCGCAGCTGCATTATATTCTTCTTCTTTTTTTTTTATAGCAAATGTTACATTTGTTTTCTGTATTAGAAGATATAGTAGATATCTCATTTATATTTTGTATACCTGTCTTTTTTTTTACATAATACTTCATTTTATTATCAATTTTATCTTTCCATAAAATACCGAAGTCTTATCGTACAATATGTTGTATTGGAACGATATTTTTTCGATTTATTTACTGATTTGTAGGAAATTCCTGTCCGCCCTTTGTAAAAATGTTTGCAACATCCAGTGGTATATAAAGAGGTCAGAAAATTAAACTTGCAAAAATAAGCATAAAAGGGTATGGTATACCTAAGACTTTCCGTTGGACCACTTTAATTTTGCTAAAACTGCTGAATTATCAATATCACAGTTAAACAAATGCTTTTAAAAATGTATTTAATTTTAATTTAGTTTTCATAAAGGCCTCCATTTTCACACACTTATCGATGAACATGCTCTCATCAAAAAGTCTTTCCAATTGTTTATTTGTTCAGATTGAAAGTATAATTATTGTAACAATTGATACTCCCCATGTTTCAATATACGTGTAGAAGCCCATTCGCCATGAAGATGATTCCATAACTATTATATAGTTATAATAAAATGATTCTGAGGAGGCGTTATTCATAGATCTATTGTTCCTATTTAATTTGTATGCTTTTGCTTAAATCACGTGACCTTTCCTACTGTATCAACACGGGACAGTTTGTTTCATAATACCACATGACTCTAGAAGAAAGAATATATTATGTTTTAGAGAAAAACAATCAAGAGTTAAAACACCCGCATACACATAAGTAGAAAATAATTTTGTATTACTTCGCGGAATTATATAAATAATGGTACTTGTTTTATGTCAATCAGCGTACGTTCGTTTAACTAATGTTTATGTGATACTTTGTCATTTAATGTATAATGTACACCATTTATCTATTTGAAGAAGACAAAAAGTGTTAATGGTTATACGTCTGTGTTGCAAAATAATTGTTCATGCTTGTTATAAAAATTAAAAACTGTAACCACTTTAAAAAGTACATGAACACTCGCCTGTAAATATAAATGTGAAAATGAAAACAAGACGATTCGATGAGTATTTATTAGTGTAATTGGTCTTTTAAAATTGTCAAATTGAAAATGTAACATGAATTGAACTCTTAAGGGAGAGGATAGGAGAGATGGGATCGTTGGAAAATGGTAGGTTTGGGGAATACCGTTTGTTAGAATCTTTTGCTATTACCCGATATCTTTTTTTTCTTTTTTTTTCCTTCAAATTTTGTACTTTCATGTGTGTATTGACGTCTCGGGGGCAAAATAGGTAAGATAGAGAGAGAGAGAGAGAGAGAGAGAGAGGGGGGGGGGGGGGGAGACAGAGAGAGGGAGAGATAGATAGGAGAAAGAATTCTCAATTAACAGGACAAAGGAGGCGGATTAAACTCTGAATGAAACATGATGTATATCATAATTTCATTTCCCGAGCGAAATTAGAAGTGAATGATTTGAATAAATAATCAAATTTTACGGGAGAGTTAAAATTGAGTTATTTCGACTGTTATTGTATAGTAGTAATCAGTCGTATTACAATGAAAGATTATAACTTTAAATATTCAGACATTTTATTCTTAGCCTTTCCTTATTTAGCGGTATGTACGCACATTTTTAATTATAATTAATTCAATGATTCATCCAGTATGTTTGAATGATTGGTAATGCGTTATATATCCTGGTCTATCTATTATTCTAGTATGAAAAAGATTTTGAGTTGGAGCCACTCCCGACTCTATTTTGTCCGACTGGAAGAAAGAACAGCCAGAAAACAGTGTGATAATAGTGAGGAAAGAATAGACTTTAAAATATTTTTAAAAGGTCGAAAGAGGTTTTAAAAAATTAACAAAAAATGAAGAAGAACAAAACACACTGTCATTTGACTGTTTAAGCATAACCTTTGCTATATCCCATAAATTCTCTTTTTTTTTTTTCTCCCCTAAATTCTCCTTTTCTCTTTGTATGTACTTATTTTCCATTTATGTATATCACATACTTTTGTTATTCTTCACGAACTTTCAAACATCCTCCCGCCTCTCGCTCTTCTCATTTGTTACAGGGTAAGGTTGACTGTACTCTGAACGTTGGGGTCAGTGGATCTTTCACGTGGAGAAAATTGGTCTAGCGTCCTCTTTTGTTGGCTTTATTCATCAGACCCATCACTATTAATTTCATTTCACCAAGGAAAGTCGCTCGTGGGCTTGATTTCCGAAGCCCACGCCAAAGCTATACACGAAATTGACTGGCGCAAATAATCTTTGAGATTGAAGAGCGCCATCTAAACGAAGAACAACCAACCAACCATCTGTAGGCGGAGTTCAGTGGTGAATTTATGTACGAACGTCAACAAAGAATAATCTTAATAAATGGAAACAATTACGTTCAAAGCTCATGAAAAGAGGGCTAAATTGATCTTCCAGTGAATAAGCAGGAAGGCTCGAATAACATGACATTATTGATAGATTACTGCCGTTTTCAAATAGTCTGCAATAAAACGGGAAACATACATTTTGCTATCTCTCTGCTTTCTATGTCCATCTCTGCCTCTCAATCTTTCTAACATCCATAAACTTTATCCCGTTATTAATCTTTGATTATTGAAGATACTAGTAAATGCTAAAAATCATCTCCGATCCCATCTCCATCTCTCTCTCTCTCTCTCTCTCTCTCCCTCCCTCTCTCTCTCTCCCTCTCTCTCTCTCCCGTTTGTACCCCCCCCCCCCACCCCCGCCCCCGCCCTTACCCGCACTCAACACAATGTTTTGCTATGAATATATTTATCAATACATTTCTCTCACATACCCTGCTCTCATACATTACTCACCTCCACTCTCCCCCTTATTTTTCTCTTTCTTCCTCCCTCCCTCCCTCCCCCTTTCTCTCTTTCTCTCTCCTTCCCCCTCTCTCCCTCTCCCTCTCCCTATTCCCCTCTCTGTCCCTCTCCCCTTCCCATCTTCCCCTCTCTCTCTCTTCATATATATCTCTCTCTCTCCTCCCCCTCTCTCCCACGATATCGTCTCCTTTCTAACACTCAATCCCCCATCTCACCAGGCACGAGCCAGTAAACCCCACCGATGCCAGCAAGCGATGGTTGGTACGTTATTACAATATTTTTGAATCTCAGCCAGGATAGACGGCAGAAATCCACTCGCTAAAACCTTTAATCCAGCCAAATATCGTGAATACACGCATCAACATGAATATTTTTCTCTTTAGTAGTACTGCGAACAAAAATATGTCAATTATACTTTTAAAAAATTGATGAATGATGGTGGAAAGAAAGAGATTTGGCTGCCTTTTACACCATTTTTTATACTCTACACTTTCATCTTTTTGTGCACAAAATGCTGTATAACTTGTCATACTCCTTTCCATCATTTTTCTGTACAAATAAAAGTGTTACAATTTTAAAATAATGAAAATGTATCGTTGGCTTATAAGATGGCGATTCCGACATAAGTTGGAAAGGATCTAATATCGAGTATACGAAAATCTACATATCGAGTCCACGTACCGTATGTAAATGGATACCCCCTAAAAGAAAAGTAATACTAATGAATAATCATAATAACAATCACTCATCTGTTCTGTTTAAGCAGAAATAAGCATGCACTACATGTAAACAGATTTATGAAAAAAGGGGTTGTGAAAAGCTAACAATGGGTAGAATAGTTCATGAATTATTCCCGATGTTAGCCCAAACCGGGCCGATTGAAAGTCATGTATGTTTCTTACCATTGTGCCTCGTAATGAAACATTGTAATCACCTGTTTTAATATGGTGGTGTTCAGCGGATCAAATACTGCATGTGGTGGCGGGTTGGGGACATTGAATACTGCTATGGCGGGTATGCCTCTGCCAAGGTTTAAAGATCATTCATTTTTCTGAAAGGTAAGAATTGTTCATGGATACATTCAGGAATATGTCTCTTTATGATAGTAGGTACCATGTTGTTTGGGTAATTTGCTCCCGGCGTCAACTGCTCTGGGCTTTATTTCTACAAAATGTTTAGGGTTAGGATTGGGAATCAAAATAGTGTTGTGTCCAGGGTTGAAGTTAGGGATTCGGTTAGTGTAGGAAATTTCCACAGAGCAATTGTTACAAGAACATGTGTTGTACAACTGTGTTTGTTTGTTGTCTTTTTAAAATGGAAACCTGACGTGAAGTTATTGATCTACTTTTTTTTTACACTTATGGCATAAACCTCCACGGTTAAATAACCAAACGCACAAGAAGATTTAGAATTGATGTTGAGGAGGCGTGATGGCTCATTGTTAGTGGAGTGGTTTCGTAAGGTTCCGGGTTCGAAACCAAGTAAATGCGCTCAAGCCCTTTGACAAGGCGTTAATCCCCATTACCAAGTCCTTCGGAGAGGACTTAAAGCCGTCGGTCCCTGGATGCCTACTTAAAAGCATAATGCATGCTTTCTTAGCCGTCAGGTAAAACAATCATCATCATAATCATCATCATCATCATCAGCTTACATCGCGCGTAGTAGGATCCGTGACCTGACATTTTGCACCATTTAGCCTCGGCCTTTATTTTGTCATCGGGTTAGCCAGGGGTAGGGGTACAATTTGGTCATTGGTAAAGGTTTCGGTTTTGCGTTCCGCACAGTATTTGGTCCATGGTGGAAGTTCGGAAAAGTGCGGAAATTTACCGTGGAGCGATTGTCGCCGGAGCATGCGTGTAGTTGTAGAACCTTAGGTTCTCGCCTCGATGAAAATTAAGTCCCTTTCCATTATATTTACAAGTACTATGTAACTTCATGCATCTTATACCAGTCGTCATTTCTTTTGGCAATGCAAGATTCTTTTTCGGAGGGTTTCCGACATAGCAATACAAATTATTCAAGATGTTGCGTAAACACCCAAAAATATATAGATTGAATTAAATGTTTTCTCACTTTGTAACCAGGGAAGCATTTATATATATTTTTGTCAATCATTGTGAAAATAATGAAGGACGACGTTTGCTCTCTAAAGATTCATCTGATTTTAAGGACAATCTTAGGACTACATGAAAAAATTAAGATATATTTTAAGATGCTGAGCAAAGGTTGAATCTATGCTTAAAATGTAATGTTTGTGATTAATTTACCTTCTAAATGATAGTTGTGTAATCAAATAAAAAAAGGGAGGGGTGAAAAAACGCAAGAAGGAGATAAACACAATGAAAGGTTACATCTGGACAGAAAATGTTTAAAAACTCATTAAGTCGAAATTGGAATACAACTAAAGCTGTCAACAATGAATTACATTACGGATCTATAAAAAATGAAAATAAAAATAACAAAAGCATTGATTGAAAAGGGCAAAACTGCCAAATTGAAATCATAAGAGAAATGTGGTTATATATTCAGTAATGGAACCATATAAGTCTATAAATAATCTGAAACATGTCTGAAACTGCCAATCGCTATTCAAAAAAAGTGATGTGGTCAGCCGCATACGTCATTATGACATCATTAGATGCAATATTTAGCTGTGCTGACAAATGGGGGGTATTTGACAGATAGGAGTTGTCAAAGAGAGGGAGAGGGTATTACATGACACCCCACCCAACTTGCAGTAAGTTTGATTTAATTGCTTTTATGATTTGCGTATTCCTTGAGGGGTCATTTCTATGAAACCTGCATGATGGAGGATTTTCGGCTGATGTGGCTCTATTTCAGTGTGTCGAGAAATAATTTAAATAAAATAGACTTGTTTACTAACATATTCAAATTTAAATGAATGTTTCTTTCCTGGGGACTTAGTGACGAGTTATTCCATTAACCTGTTATTAATAAATGAACTACGATACTTGTAATTCGGTCTGCATAAACTATTTGTTGCTACGTCGGGTAAGCCTGTGGCAAGCATTCAGGTCGTCAAGAACAACCTTTGTTTAAAAAAGTATGCATACAATTTGAATATTTGGCAAACCGGTCTATTGCTTCTTTACGTCCGGGTGTATAAATTGCTTTTAAATCGGGAAAACTAACTTTCAAATCATTCTAAACGACTGGAGGTTATGATGTGATGTACACGAAAATGATGATTAATAATATTTATCATTTTCATCATAATCAGGCCTATTTCGATTATTCATATCGTCATTGATTGGTATAATCTTTACCACCATTTCTAATGTGATAATTTTGTAATAATTATAAGCTTTATTGTTGATATGATTACCATTGTAATTATGGTATAACTATAATCTAATCCTTTTGTATATCCCATTTTCCATACCCCTGTGGTAATGCTCGGTCATCACTCATCGAGGTTACTGTCTTGACCAAATGACGGAATGGGTCAAGTTGTTATGGGAATATCAGATGGCGGGCATATTCGTTCCCCTTTTTTAAAAATATATTTGTTCCCCCTTTTTTGTCGAATATATCTTTGAGACACCTCACCGGAGTTTGCTTCTGTAGGTACGAGAACACAATTCTGGTAATACCCATGATACTGATGTCACTGTAAATATTCTTTCACATCATCTTTATCTTTTTAATTTGTAATTGACTGGTATAGTGAGAGATCTATAATGTTCTAAACTGATAAAAAAAAAAAAACATTTTAAAACCCGCTGTTTTTGTGTACGGTAATGTGAAATTAACATATTTATAGATGTTTGAGTTATTTCTATATCTCCTCATCTTCTTTACTTTGTTTTATCGATGACTACATCATCTCCGTCTTTATCTCCATTTTTGCATTTTTACTCGAACTCCAGCATCAGGATGAAGTACATCAATAACAAATCGTCATTGTCATTATCACAAGCAAATCACTACCATCATCACCATCATCATCATCATCATCATCATCACCATGCACCATTATCACATCATCAACACCGTCAGCTTTGTCATCATTGTCGTCATCATCGTCAACAACAGTGCCAAAACAATCATCATCATTGTTACTTTTGAACCAATCATCTTCATCATCATCATCTTCATCGTTGTTATCACCACCACAATCATCATAATCATTATCACCATCATCATCATCATCATCATGTTGATAAATGTTATCATCTTGATCACTATTATCATCGATAACAACAATCTATTATGAACAAGTATTATTAGAACATCTGTCGGCATCACTCTCTTTCTTTCACCCCATCTTCTCATTCTTTCTCTTCTGAAATTCTCAAATCTAACTTCTCACTATCATCAATCTACCATCATCATCAACAATTTCACTAACTCTCCGAATTCAAACATGAATTAATGACAAACTAAACCACGATAATTTTATCTTTCGCTCTTTACTTAATTCTTATTTTATTCAAACATCAAGTTGAAAGGAAAATTTGATAATTTCTTTATTATTCCTCTGTAGCGCATGCAATTCATCATTACACTTACAGGTCGTATGGTCACAATATCGTCGAAATGGGAAATATTAGGTATACACATAATGAAAATACATGTTTCATAAGTATATCAAAAAATTCGTGGTCGCAACATTTTGTAAGAATAAGTACCAATTACTCAAACATTTTTGGCTTTGGCGTTTTCGTCTTAGTTTTTATTTTTTTTGAATAAGGGCAGTGTGGATATCATACATGGATAGCGTCATAAATATAGTCCGAATATTCAAAATGGTCAAATGGAAATTTTGTTATGTGCTTTGAAATTCGGACGGATACATTTCATGATTAAAGAAAATTACAATCTTGTTTATAGTATTCCGAAAGAATAAAATGTGTTCTTTCGTCAAAATGATGTTTATAATACGAGAGAGCATAGAATTCAAAATTGTGTGCTCTTCTTTGATGTTCATGAAAAGAAGGAAGTCTTAACAACATGTACTTTTCTTTCTTTTTGTAAAAAGAAGTTCGTTTGTTTTAGCATAAATGAATAGTACATTTGTTTGTGTTTAATTGAGTTGTGATAGTTATATTTTGATAGTTAGGATTATTATACGAGTGTTATTTTTAGCTAACAAAGTAAAGATGAAAACTACTTCTACTTTTGGTCTTTATCGAAAAGTCGCCTTTTCCGAGAATAAAAGAAATAGTAAAAATGCATGGACAGTATTATCTTCAAGTACATAAACAGAAGAAAATAAAAATCAATCATTATGACTCTATCAAAGACTAGTCACAACTTGTTGAATACATTTGATCAATGGGTGTGGTTTAGTTGGCACCGCCCATTGAGCTATAGATGCCAAATATACATGAACTATACAGCTATCATGTGTAATAATCACATAAACATAGAATTAATCAATTTTTGTAATAAAGTATAATACACTCAATAATCAAAGGCATGTAGTTGATTTCATATCGACGTATCTCTCTCACAATAGCGAGCTCAATAAATACAAATCGCGTTCTTCTTTTTTAATTCTTAAATAACTTAAAGAGTATAAAAATTACGTCTAAAAATATATTATATTCTTCGCCATTCTCCGATTGTATTTTCACTTTCATATAATACAAACACGTCTTTTTTTTCTTAAATCTACACGTATCTCCACTCTCGCATATTGCTCAGCAATGCATTGGCAGGTTATTCTTATTGGAGACAAAACAAAAGTTAGATTTGTTTGAACACGTGGTGTGTCGCTCTAAATTTCGTCACCTTTCACTTCGAAAACGATTTTTAAAACTTTAGAATAGAACATTGGAAGATTTCAGACTAACCTTGCATAGATCCTTGATCTCAATAACGAGCAGCTCTTATTACTAAAATGATTATACGGAGCAACTGAATCGGTCCTAATGTCAAAGTTCATACACATCAGAATACGCTTATAAACAATATATAATATTTCTAGTTAAAATGTGATAGTCCAAAATACAGGCTATTGAATAATGTGTACATTTATTCACAAATGGTAGTAATGTACATATATCTCCCGAATCATAATACAATGTCCAATGCGTGAGGGTATAATATATTCATCTAAATACTTATTTTGTTCAATTCCATATTAAACTTTGTCCAAAGTAAGGGCAGGACGATATCATTCTTTATTAAACTTCTTTACAAAGCAAAAGATATAAATCTTTCTTCATATTTTTTTTTTCGTTTTTCTTCTTACATTCCATGATCAATATCTTTTTGTACAACATGTACAGTGAGCCTATTTGTTGAAAATCCCTGTCATTTTCATAATTATCAAGAATTTTCATAGCAAGATACCAAATTCCTCATTCCATGATATCATGAAATGATATGAAATGATAGATTTAAATATATTTAACAATTAATATCAAGGAAACTGGTCTCATCAACCATTCTCAGAAACCACTGACAGCAAGTGAGATGGGAAATAATGCACATAACGTTTCACTTAAAAATTCGCGATTAAGTACACTTTGATTCGTCGCGATAAATCACATTTAAAGTTTATATAACGTGAATAGTACTATAAATAAAATATACAAGGACTGTCCACATGCTCCGCATAACGCCATTTTCTTCTTGCCACAGAAATGTGTTGGCGTTAGGGGCATTATCGTCATTTTGGTTGGTTAAAAAGGGGCACACCCCAAAATTTGTTAGATTAGCCGAATTCAAAGGTAAGAGGCAGAGTTGCGGAAGGATACACAAGCCATCAGGAAGGGGTACATATAAACCTCACATAATGTTGATAGCCTTATGTTTATAGCTGCAAGAAAGAAGCCATTGGTTGTTTAGTACAAAGCGTACGAACGGGATGCACATTAAAAAAATTAAACATGAAAGAGTGAGAAATTAAGAAGAATGTCGTTTTCGTAAATGGTTAGATATTACAAATAAAACTTGACAATATGTAGCTTACACATTGCTACAACGTTTGGAAACGATAACGGTATTAGTTCAGGACAGGGCAAACATAATGTTTTTGAAATCGTGACCAAAACAAATCATCGTCTTCTAGTCTTTATATGAAAGAATTTCCGCGGTTCGGATCGATTTAACTTGAAGAAACCATGGAGTTAGGCTAGTAACTCCATGAAGAAACCAAAGTGGGTTTAAAATTGTGTTAGATCATGAATTTGATGAGAGTTTGTGGGTTACATAAATTATTTAGAAATGTTAAAAATGTACATCACCACTTCACACTTCGTAGAATATAAACTCCACTTCGTTTACATTACCTCGATAAGATTTGTTCAAGCTTGTTTCCACAAACTAAATTTAGTATTCGATAAAAAAAATTAAACATCAGTTGAGAAAAATACAAAATTTTATGCTGAATTAACGAACGTTAAGTAGTCTCGTGTTCAGTCGTCATCTGGTAGCACACATACATTGAATTTCTTATGGTGATTGAAGGTGTACATAACATGAATACATCAACAGAATGAGGTAAATAACAAAGGCGCATCAGTATTGCCAATTTGATGATCGAAAATCTAGTGATCATCCCCTCTTTGATGCGCTGTGTTGACCGATTTATTACAATAGCACACGTGAATACAAAATAATCCTACACCTCATTTTTTTCGAATTCATTTTTAGGTTCCTATAATCAGTTCGTTTCCAATTCTATGTGCATATACAACACATTGCATAACTTGCAATTGTTTGGCAGCGTGTGGTTTTAATTGAATTATTCAGTGGCACGTGTTTTTCTGTTCTTTCTTAAAGCAACAGCCTGTTCTGGTGAACATTCAGTTTTTGTTAAAAGTCTTTTTTTTAGAAAGTTCGTGTACCGCCTCATGCGTACACTGTGACGTAGGCTAATAAGTGGTGGCGCACTGCATCTTTCGAGCTTAAATCAGGGGCAGTTTGTCGTCTGCTACTCATGTGCAGCGCGCCATGGTCTTTAAAAATCAATCTCACTGTGAGAGAAGGGCCGCTTTTCATTCAACTGAGGGGAAGGGATGCTCAAATGCTTCACCATTTAACAAAAATCTGATGATTATACTGTCTTTCTGAGAGAAAATTCGATTCAATCGTCCATTTGTCTCCCTCTCTCTCTCCATAACTCCTCTCCCCAAAATCGCTTCCTGGCTGTACGTTGTTGTCGTACGCGCTCGGTGTTGCTCTATTTCGCGGACCTGTTTCGCCTACGCCACTTTCTTGATAGTCACAAGAGCTCCTCGGGCGGAACCAGCGGAATGAACTGCGCCTTCTTCTGTGTGCGCACCTTGGCGATCCTCGACTCGCCGTACTTGTTGATGGAGAGGAAGAGGGTACGGTGTCTCCGTCGCTTGCTGGTGCTGTCCGGCATCTTGTAGGCATAGGTGTTGAAGAAGTTGGGCTCAAGCTTCTCCTGGAAGTAGCAGTTCCGACTTACTCGGGTCTGTGGTTGGGAGAAGAAAAGAGAGAGAGAGAAAAAGAGATGATTATTATGGTTTTACGTACAGGGGAAAGAGAGAATAAAACGAACGCCAAACAAGAAGACAGAGAAAAAGAGAGAAAGAAAAAGAGGGAGAGAGAGGAGGAGAGAAAGAAAGATATAAAGTGAGATAGAGAGAGCACAGACAAATGTTGACAGCATTAATATGGCCACGAGAGGATTTTTTTTGGTTGCGTTATCAAAACGACAGTAGTTAATCAGTCGACTACGTGCTACATTATCATTCGTCGTTGAAAAGGCATCATTTCTGACGTTGGTCTGCGTCAACAGCTGACGCAGTCTGTGACGCACTATGTCTGAGTGACGTCATACACAATGTGAATGGAAAATTAACCTTGCAATCATTGCGCTGAATATCTAGCGTCGTTGCCTTCGTATGATTAATTGGCGCAGGTAATGACGCAATCGAATTAACGCCTCGTGTGCAACGAGCATAGTCTTTGTGATAACTGTATAAGTTATTATCTATTGGTACTTACGTCTCCATAAAGGCTGCCGCTATCGTCGACACAGACGTAAAGCTGGCTTCGAAGTCCCTTGATGGAAACAATACTCCGCCTCTGCGACTGGATGTAAAGACTAGCTGTTGAGCAAAACCAAAAAGAAAAAGAAAATGGTAAGTATCATTCGGCGACAATTCGTTATTTGATAAGGATAGTGTAATAATGTCGCATATAATTTTGTAGATAAAAATATACTATAAAAGGGGGAAATATTCAAAGTGTGTGGTCAACATGAACTTAATAAACTCGAGAAGTAAAGGCACATTATATGCTATTAAACCATGTTAATATCTACTTGGGTCTTTAAAGGTCTTATCGATTGTATTCCACCACTGATTTTATTTACTTTGTTATGAATACGAATGATAAAATTGATGGATGTAAACATTATTTATGTCTGACATGCGAGCTGTCATTTTCTGTGCCGCTGTTTCATTCCAAACGGGAAATAGAGAGATGCTGGAAGGAGAGTGGGAGGGAGAGCGAGAGAGGGGGTATTCCATTTTCCTCATCGTTCCATGGTACTTTGTCTCTTCATCGTCTTGAAGGCCAAGACAGGAATACTTCTCTGATTGGATTGCTTTTTAATATGCCGTGATTGTTTGAGTTGGATCAAGCCTAGGTACGAGGTAATTGGCTGTCGCGAGCGGAGCGGGATGGCGGCTATCGGGTCGTGTCAAGTAGCAACGGGGATCCTACTGGGAACAAATCCTTTACATCGGGTGTGCCACGACTGAGCGTTCACTTTCCCTCAGAACAAACCCCTCCCGCCCGCCCGCCCACCTCCCCGCCAAACCAAGTCACGTAGAGAGAAGACGCGAAAAACTTCTATTATGTTTTTTTCCCCTTTTCGGAAAACAAAAATACACGACAAAAACCAATCGCCGCAGCGAGAGGTTAGCTAAAAACTCTAGTTTGATCGGTCGGGAGTCCGCGCTCAAATTTCTGGAGCTAGCATGGGACCACTATCGACTGCTAACTACCCAATTAACCCTTCCAACATCGGGGCAGATTGCCCCCGACTGCTCCTACAGTTTATAAAGGTTGACAGTTGGCAGTAGCCGGGTTAAAGCAGTTTTGGGGGCAAGTTACCAGGTGCAGGGAATTTTTCTCCATGATGACCTGCGACCCCGCGTGTTTTTTTATCATCAAAATCACGCTGCAAATTTATAGAGGTTGTCTGCAAGCGGTTAATGGGTCCTTTCAAAGCCAATGTTGGTCTCCAAAATGGGAAATTTATTTGGGCTGCTAGGCATTTAGTAGATGCAGCCGTCCGACAATTCTCGACAGAAAAAGGGGGAAAGAAAGACCAACATGAAGTTTCGGATGATCTTCCCGCTTTAAACATAGACGACTGGCAGATTTGAGAATCGAACTCGCCTCGAACAGTCAATATAAGTTCACATATTTTATGGTGAAAATCAACGGTTTTCTTTTGATATGTTTGATATATATTTCTTTCCAGTTTGTCACAAAACATTCCGAGAACAATTTCCAAAAAGGGTATCTAAAACTTAAACAATAGTCAGCAGTTAGTTGTTTGTCGATAACATACGCATGGATATCCTTTAACACGAATGCAATTTACGATTGTTCTATGTAGTTAACTGCATTTTTCTAATCCATCTAAAGGATATCTTATTTGCATTAAACGTCAACAATAATAAGAAGTTGGAACGGTTTGGGAGTAATTATGAAATATGAGATTAGTACAAATAAAGTGTATCGACGCCGAGTTCTCCAGCGGATACACGTGACGACACAAAATCATGTTCCGTCGTCACCCGGATGTTACGACATAATGGGATGACAATAAGTCATGATCCACGTGATCATGTTGCTAATAAACATCCCTGGTACGTGTAGACAGCATAACTATGTCAATCCGATACCCTTAATAACATACCCAGAGCCCCAAGAGAGTATGAAGCACGGGCTATGATCGTTGAGGCACGCGTGTGCACGTTCCAAAAGTTACACTTATAGTGCTGTTTTCACTTGCAGAATATACAAGAATGTTAATCGCAACAACTTAGCCCCTTTTTCTTGACTAATAAATCTGGCATAAATCATAAAAAAGAATGGATATTCTATTTCGAGAATCAAGCAGAAACCTAAGCCTCATTTTGATACGGATTTCCTGCTCATTTTTCATCCCTTCTCTCGCACGCGGTTTAACGTCTGTATCATCTTCACTATCGTGCACCGGAAACGTGAAACTTTTGTCCCCCTGCTCGAAGATATCGGATACTTTTGAAAATGGTTCCTTCTCAATATCTTCCGCAGGATGTTAACTTCTCAAAGCGGTCTATTTCACGCCCTTAGTTACCAACAACAATAAGACACTCCGTAACCTTTTCATTCCTGTTTGCTTACGGTCAAGTTATCGGGCATACCCTAACCGTTTTGGTCTTTGTGCGAGAGGAGGTCCGTTATGTAAACGCACCGCCGAGCTCCGGCCGCCCATTGATGTGGCTGTTTTGCTCGTCTTTAGCGGTTGACGGTCAACAAATAATCACCAATCGAACTAATTGTCTTCTAAACCGTTACATAAAAATATAATATAAAGTTGTGCTAAATAAGAGCAGCATGCCCTGAGTTATCAACTAACAATTCTAAGTAATACCTATGATACAACTCTTTTAAAAGCACTGGCACATTGTATAAACAAAGTATTGTGAGTTCAAATGTAAGAAATTCAACCATGCAACTATGTTCTTATTTTACTTGGAGCTCTCGGTATTATTTCATGTGACACGCTTAAATGTGTGACGAAAAATTGACTTCTTTTGAAGAGTAGAAGATGGGCATTAATCATATTTGTTCTCGTTCTTTCTCACGTATCATGCATGGTTTATTTTTAAACCAATTCCTAGCTGGCTGCGTGTTTTATTCATTTATTTCTTTGTTGAACAGGAAAGTTGTGTCATTTGTGCTTTATTTATGGTTCCGTAACCAAAACATACCGTAACGTCTCCAATTAAACACCTTTATCCCCCTCCCTCTTCCTTTTTCCCCCTTCCCATCTTCTTTTTATATTCTAGAGCGGGTATTTTTGCGTTGTGTTGTTGGGCCATCTTTAGCAGCGCTGTGAAGGGGCATGAAATGAGACAGAAACAGAACGAGAAAACAAGTTTGCGTTAGGGCTTAGCGCCCCCAGGCCAATGGCTAGGATCACCACGCAGAAGAGGGTCCTCAAGTGGCCCTTTAACAGGTACACTTGAGCACTCGAGAGGTGAATAACAGAATGTGGTTACACGTGTTACCAATAAGGTCTTAAACGACAAAAGAAGGACTGGCTTAAAGACCTGGTCAAGCGACGACGAGTACCCGCACACGAAAATAAATGAAGACAAATGACAAAACGAAAGGGTGATCATTCAAGAACGAAAGAGAAACGAATGCCTGGAAGATAAGGGATTTGTATTTCGAGTATTCTGCAATAACATATGACTTCCCAAGATCACTGTGGACCTTTTTCGACAGTATTAACTTGTTTCAGATTATGAGTCCTTTTTGATATGAATTTGTTTCAAGCCAGCCAGTGACCTTGATGCCCAAGTTCGTTTTTAAAAAACAAACAAAATTAAAGGGCAATGAATAGAGATTTGAAGATTGTTTTCTACGTCATTCATTCTCTGTGTGCCATAGTAGCTCAAGGTAGACGGTTACCCATGTTAACAAGACATCGTATTTCCGTTTAAATTCTGGTATAGTCTGAACTCTGGGAACAATAAGTTCAACATTTGCATTGGGTACGGCTTATATTTGTTTATTAATAGACTAACTGGCATTGATCTATCCATGTCAAATAATTTCTGAGTACTTTCTGAGACTGCCTTTCAGATGACATTTGTTTCGAACCGTTCCGGCTCCGATTTATAGAAGCGTTTCCATGCAACTGATAATGGATGCTATTATCACGTGTTGAAAGCGAAAGGAAACCAAAGTCTGATGTTTTCTGGTTTTTGTCAAGTGCGATTGTAATTTATCAATGATTGTATATTTCATTCAAGAAAGGGACAGAACGTTGTCTGAGAAACTATTACTTGACAATAATTGAGAAACTATTAGCCATGTAGACTATTTTCCATCATTTTACCTGTTTGATTGGCCATTTTATTTAGAGCTACACGATTGCTTTTGTGTCACTCGTTGCGTTTTTAAGAGGGTCCACAAAAGTGACAAGTATTACGACATCTCTTGACAAAAAGTCCAGACTGGCGAATTTTCTTGTTACGATTCCTCTCGCGAGTTGCAATGAGTTTATCCACTTCTTCTCTTCCTATTCAGAAAGAGAATGCCAGAAGAGTTCGGTTGCACTCTTGAAAAATCTGTTTTGTTTGACCAGCTCGTTACGAGGAAACAAGTGGGAAATCGTTGAAGGGGCTCCCCTCCCGAAGGGGGTTGGTTGGACTACGGAAGCCTTTCGCGTTGTAACGGGGGCCCCAAGTATGCTTGATTTCAAGACATCTTCATTAGTAATGATGAAGCATTCGATCCCAGACGCTCTTCGCCGTCTGTTACAGATACAATAGACAATGCCACAGGTGCGTGTAGTCACTCTCGGCCTCGTGTCTAGCTCTGTCATAACGCCATTTTCCCAGGGCATATTCAAGAATCTTGCAGCCAAGTAAGAAAGGTCGCAAATTCTCAAGATTTAAGTTCGATGCAAGAGGCTTTAATCACGGTGCCGGGAGTCAGAAGGTGAGAGACAAGAATAGCATGATTGTGGTCAGAACAGCTACCCGAACCATAACTGAGACTATGTCTAAACCCCTGCGTCACCACGTCTCAATTCCATTTTTATATATCCATCATCCACGCCGTTCCATTATAATATCATATCTACTCATCATCACTGATTTTAATGGCGAGAACCGTATTATTCTTTAGACAAAAATATAGAGACTTTCACACGATAAAAATGTCTCATGATATAGGCCTATAGAATGTGCTTGTCTTTTATACTAAATGTGATTTCGCTATCCTCTTCCCCTATTTTTTACAATTTGTTTGCCTTATTTTCTTGTCTGTGAAGTACTTTCAGACGAAGAAAAAGTGTTATTGTATTTTGTGTTAAGCCTATCTGTTATGATTCAAAGACAGACGACGAATACCAAAGATGGAGTGTATGCACGTATAGACTGTCTTGTCCTTCAACTTGAGAACAAATTCTACCTGAGCACACGCGACCTTCCTCGGAAGGTTTTCAGGACAAAACACAAACAGTTATCTCCTGCTTTGTTTCGCAATAAGTCTTCTGAGGGTCGATCTTGCCCGACCAGAGTACGTTTCCCTCGGCCGCGAATCAGACAGCAGGCATCGGGTCTCTTAGATGTTACTCGACTGGTATTTTAATCAGCGTCGACCGGCCGGGCGGCCAGTAGATCCCCCTACCTGGCCCGCCACGCCACGCATTCCTCGCCCTTCAACACTGATTTGCAACTTGTACCTCTAATGAGGACCACCCCAATCCTTTCAACATCACAATCATTCTCTCCTATGAAACAAGAAAGAAAATGGTTGCACGAAAACAGGCTAACAAACACGGCAAGTTTTGGCCATATCATAACTCTGTTACATGGACAATCCCTGTTTTGTAAGTACTTTTTTCTAGAACAGAAATGGCCGCCCGCCAAAATGGCACGAGGCCATTCCTGATTAGCTGGTTAACTTTTCGGGAAACGAAAAACAACAGAAATGTTCCATATTGACTCATTGGACCCAGGCTCCAGCAAATAATTGAAGGAGAGAGAAGAAGAAAAAATCCACGACCTTATCTACTTTCGGATGTTGGCATTATGATCATTCATGTCGCTTTAAAATAATATCTGTTCATAATGCTAAAGCAACGTTTGGGTATGAAGTGTAACCGCCTGTATCGTTTCATATCAGGGCCTGATTGCAGTGTACACTAAGTGAATATAGGCGAAATAATACGGAGATATTATGTGTGCGTGAGTTTGTGTGCGTGCGTTTGAGGAAGGTTACTTTGGCCCTTCACATAGCCCTTGTAACTGTAGGCTCTGCCCTCATTTCAGTTACTTAGACCCATTGGGTTAAATAAACTATCGCCCTGGAACTCTTTAAAAATTGATTACCATGAATTTCGTTTGTTTATCTTTTAAGTAATCAATGATTATTAATGATGAATAATATCCACCACCATATCTCCTATTTTCCCTTTAACGGTTGATATGAAAAAAGGTTGTTTAGAAATGTAAACATGTATCTTTCTCTTTCTCCGTCGGATACGTTTTGGTTGATTGATATGCATAAAACAAAAGAGCTGACAATAACTGATAAGGCGATGATGATAATAACTCCAAATAATACCAGTAGCTAAATTAACTGAATACAGAGGAAGCTGTACTTTGATTATGCGACTTCTATTTCTCACCATGCAGACATTTTGGCCCATCCCCCAACCCAAGCTCCTAATTTTCATATTTCATCCGGTTGTAAATCAAAATAACCTTGGGCCAAATGCATGATACTCGGGATGCCGAAAGCCAGTGATCTGTTCACAGCCTTCGACGCTTGAGGCAATGCAGTAACAGATATAGAGATATTATTGGAGTAATAACTCCAGCATAATCGAGATATAATTCACCGCAAACTCTCTATGCGGGAAACATTTCTAACCCATCCTACCAATTACGTGCATTGAGAATGGGCTTCTAGTACTATTGCATGTTATATGTATTGCGTATCCATAATTTGAAAGCTGTAGTGCCACATATCATGTTGTATGAGCTGAACAATGGAAGCATGACATGTAAACAGACCCGAACAGGGGATACTTATTGCTGAAAATATCTCATTAATAAATCAATTTCAGATAGTTTGTGTTGTCAGTTAGAACACTGATGTCATGTCAAGGACACCACTTCATGAATACAATATATCAAATTGGGTCATATTATGCTTTTATATAATGTCTGTATAAGCTGCGCTATTATATTGTTTAAGGATTGCACAATAAACAGTCATGTTTAATAAAGTCAAAATAAACACGTAACGTATGATACTCCAAAGCCCAATGCTTTTTTGGATACATTATAATGACGCGAGGTACACTTTACGTGTGTACTCAAGTGCTGCACTTGATGGGAACCTGGTTAGCCATTTTGATGTCTTTGTGTTTGGCAGTTGGATGCTCGTATTTCTCTGGCACTGTAATAATTTGTCTATAGGGTGGGACGACTGAACAAATGATCGCACTTTACTTTGATATAGAGTACCAAGATAGGTTAACCGTCCGCCGCATTCACAGCCCCCCTTGCCTTTTGGCGAACTCGAACCAATTTATCACCAGCCCACACAAACAAATAATAAAAAAAAATCCGTCTCCAGCTCTCTCCCTCTCTCAGCATCGAGACACGATGCTAAGCAGACCGACCGCCACCCGAGAAATCGAGGGATGGGGTTAGTCTCATAAGAGAGGCAGGATAGGTTTCTGACAAAGAATGGGAGCCCTCAAAACGAATCAAAAACCTCGAAAAATCCCAACAAATAACTGATCTCAGTCAAGAACTTAACCAAAGAGTCTAGATAACGAAACATTAAACTTCTAAACGTAGTTTTAAAATGGGGGACGGTTTGTGGAATAATTGTCCTCCATTCCAAGAGGAATTGGTTAAAAATGGCGCCACAAACCCCAGTCCCACCCGTAAACTTTGGTGCTGTCTGGGTCCCGCACCTCGATGTCAGTTGGGCGCATTGCCATGTTTATGTGATGCAATGGTAATAATGGACTGCCGATGGAGAAACAACTGATGTCACATCACAATAAATTTATGAATTTCGAAGTAGGCCTAACCCACAAAGCAAGGGCATGCAGGGGAGCTCGTGGAACGGTTCCAAACGCATGACTGTGTTATTAACGCCGAGGCTATACAAAATTAAAGGTAATTTAAATTGATGACAATTTAATTGAATGTAAATATAACTTTTAAATGTAATTTTCTATTGTAGTATACATTCTTAAATAACGGTGTAAGAAAACCCAAACGCTGAATTGGCGAGCAAAGCAAACGAGCTCATCTTCAAAGTAATTAGGATTTGATTCAATTTTTTTTGTTTAAAGTTTGGTTTAAGTCAAGTTTTCTTAAACATTTACTTTAATCGATTTCATTTGTTCTAGAAAGTCAGACATAAACAAGATGTTCGATTTCATAACCACTCGTTCCTTCCGTGGAAATTTCCAATGACGGCGTGTCATTACTTCAACCATCAAATGTTATAAACTGTAATACCTTCCAATATTAGTCACCATTTTGTCGGAAGTTATACCAGTGGATCTGTATAGGACACGTAGCAACTTTGAAATGTGGTGCAACATACCAATCTACATCTACGTCACGAAATATCTTAATAACTTCAATCTGCAAGTAAAGACAAAAGAAGACTAAACACCTTCACCCACGCAAAATAACATTCCTCGCTAGATCTTCAAAGGACTGGACCATCAACAAAGGACCCGAAAACCTCTGATGACGCTTCCTCCAGTTCTTGAAGGAATCCCCGTACCTTGGAACGGGGACCTGGACCTCGTCCGCAAAAGGTGTAATTAAAAGTCATCGCAGACTTGACGTCTACGTTTCTGTTTACCTATCTTCTGCCCCGTGTCTTAGTAGTGCGTCATAGTTTGCTAAAGAGCCTACGAGAAAATCCCAAACTGATGATTAACTTTGTATCACCTTAAGTCCCGCTTGGTCCCGACGGTGATAGCTTTTTATGTGGTATGTGTGTGTGTTCTCGAATCGTCTTGATGTAATAATTGAGCTAACGTATTTCCCTCTCCGTAATTATACTGCCCAACATTCCACCGAGACAATCGTCGACGATGTTTGTACACACCTAAATCATCAACTGCCATAGAAACGAGGCCGTTATTTTGAGTGTTAAACAAATCTAGTGCAAACCTTGTCTAATTTGCTTTCGAATTGTGTGTAATTAATCTTGCTCGGACTAGGGTCGGTTTGTTAAGTGGCTCTCTTTCTTGCCAGTCCCGTTATTATCTTATGAGCTCGACACTTGAAGTGACAACTAATTGCTCTTTAAAACGACCAGTTACAAATCATTAGATAGCATTGTTTGACACTTTGGCAAACGCTTTTGTTTGACTCCGCTTGTGGACGAAGGGATATGATGGCGATAGCGAGAGAAATGGCGTGTTATTTTGTCTACCATATACACAGCACAATTACATCTTAAAACTAAAATACTAACATGTAGGACAATATGATAGCCTGAATAATTACTCTGAACAGAAGAAAACTTCTCAATTTAATAAAAGGCTATATACAGTTAATTAGACTAGACATTTCTGTCTAAATATAAATTTCATAATCGCCTTTTACCTTATTCTATTCTTACGATATTAGAGTCCCGTTTTACTCCTGGTGAAAATCGTAAGATGAAATATCGAAATCGGCAACCCCACAAAATTTGGCGCCACGCGACCTGGTGGTTAGTCTGGGGCTTGAAGGTCATGACCTGGACATAATTCATCCCTCCCACTTTAAACTTTTGAACTTGATCTCCCAGTGGTGGGGTTAGTATATCCCGTACCTGGGAATGACTCCAAAGGACCTTCAGTGCTTGTAGACTCGTGATGCATGGCTGTTACTTCGTACAAAGTTGTGTTGTGTACGAAATATTTTAAACAAGCTAAGTTTTTTTAAACTTCATTTAGACCTTTAACTTGTATCAAGAGCACGATATAAATTGAAGGGAATGTTGCTATCAACTTCGACTAAAGAACAACTTCTTTAACTTCTGGTGGTATGAATTCCTCTCAAGTAGTTAATAGAAATAAAGGAATGGAATTCCGTATTATTCCGAGAAAGGCATGCAAAGTCAAAGTTAACTTTAAAGCTTTAACCGCAGCGCATAATTATGTTTGAACGAAAAACACATCTGACACCTCATCAATGACCTACCTCAGAAACATTCTGAAGTCATGCTGAAAATTGGGTAAACTTGGAGAACAGAACGAGAGTGAATTGAGGGTGAAAAAAAATGAACGGTATGCCAGAAATTACTTTAGAAACATTCTGTGTCAACAGTCGTTAAATTGCGATAAGTCAAGAACACTCCCGTCCCAAAGTTTGAAAGGAAGGAAAAATGATTTGAGTGTGTTGGGTTACTTTCTACATAACCGTCGGCACTTTGCAGTTCCTTAGCGCTGTGTGCTTTTGAATGGGTGACATACACGTGTATGGAGCCAAGTATACTTTTCCCATTATGACGTGTTTTGATAATCCATGTTCACCACTGGGCCGATTATTGCCATTACCAAACACCTGGGGGCGTCTGACAAAATGGCTGCCGGTGTTTGCTTCTTTGTTTGATTTCTATTTCTCTTTTCCTTTGCGACTTGCTCAAAACTTCGCCGCTACATGTAACGCTTACTTTCAGAAATAACACAAATCTGACCTAAAACACACATTGCGAGTTGAATCAAGCTTAACTTTGCCTGAACAGTGGTGGAAAAAAGGGAGTTGAAAGTCTTAAAGAACCGCCATAAATAACATTCCTTTCTAGCGCGCCTTTGTTCACTACGCTTCTTAAGGGCAATCAAAAATTATCGGTAAAGAGCAGAGCACAAAAGACTTTTAAAAATGACAGATTTTCATTATTAACCTGCAGAACAATAGCGGCAATTTGAATGAATGCACTTTTCGCTATGTGGTGTCAGCGAATCGAAGGCTGAAAATTAAAACAGATATGGAAATATCTCGGAGCTAGAATCGAACGGCGAAGTTCGGATCGAACACGCAAGTCCTTCTTCGGTTGAGCCGTTGTCTGTGTAAAGCTTGGTTCAACGTTTTGGGGATTTTCACACGATGTCAACGAGTGATTTCTACATGTTATTACAATGAAAGACTTTCAACTTCAATATGCTAAATGTCTAACCGCTAGAAACCCAAACCTCAAATTGAAATTCAAATTATGATCTTAATTAAACTGATCCCTAAAAACAAGCTTTATAGACTCAGAATCTAGCAGACTTATTCACACGTTCTCTTCTGAAGAAAAAAAAAGAAAACAAAAAGGTGTTGTATGTTCTTTGTTATCCTATAATCTTGTGTCTAAATCAGTGTATAATAATATAGATTCGTCCGAGTAAACTTGATGTGTTCTCTCTTCCTGCATATAGACAAGTCTCTGCAGAATCCTGGCGAAATCGACAACACTAATTACTCTTGTGTCAAATTTATAATGTTCCCTGATGAAAAAGAAAGATTGTCTTAAGGACCACACCTAATGACCAGTGATGACCAATTCACCAACACTCACTGACCTCATGGAAAACACCAATTAAAGAAGAGCAAGTGCTAATAACATTCACATTATAAGTCATCAATATAATCCGTTCTGGAGGGAAGTTCACAGACCCCACTGCAGGCATTATATGAAAACAGTGAGTTAGGAAACAAGAATCGTTTGAGATGTAAGAAAGAAAACGTAAATCGGAGGAAGGCAATTGTCTGAAAGAGGTAAGACCAGAATGTTTTCATTGTATTCAATGATATTGCTTGATTGTTTTGGAGTCTTGAGCATAACCAGATATTAAACAGCATCGTTTATCGTATAAAATGGGTATGAAGGAGACAGGGCGTGGCATCATTCACAACATCCTTTTGCCGATACCACTTATCTGGCGTAGAACCTGCAACGCCAAATGTCATCTTGGTCTGACTAACCTTAACTGGTGTCTGAATCGGGGGGGGGGGGGATATGTCCTTTATATTTAAAGAATGTAGCTTATTCCGATGTAGTACCTGAAACTGAGATTAATTTTTGAGAGTGAATCTGAATTTATGCACTTAACCAACTTCGGGAAACTTTTGAAAACACGTACGCGCTTTGGTTTTAATAATTGTGAAAGGAACACACTAAATTTCATATCTGAAGATGATTAAAGTGCAACACCTCGTTATCAGTTGACTGTGGTATCAGACAATTCTCGCTTTACAAATCAATCATCTAACCACACTCCGACCTTATAAAGCGCCAAGAGCCGAGGAAGCAGAGAGAGGGGGAATATTATTACAAATACGAATGAAGAGGAGGAGGAGGAAAGTGTTGATCAATTGCACCGGGCTCGGGTAGGGCTATTACCTCAGCTTCCTAATTAACTTTCCTTTGCCAAATGAATTGGTAACGAAGGCAGCGGGCGGTCATATAATGGCGAGCTAAGTTCATTCCGTCTACAAACATGCAAATGCCAATACACCCTCTGTCAATTTCTTTCTTTCACAAACTTTTCCCGCACTCAGTTGAGTGGAATTTGACTAATGCTGGCCCTTAACATGACAAGTGTCATATTGAGCTTGAGTTGCCTTTGTTTCTATAGAATATAAACGCATCAGGTTACATGCTTAAGACACAATAAAGTGCTTGCATATATTTTAAAACATCTAGTCCAAATTGATAAACGTTGCTATCTTCCCTGACGAAAACATGATGATCTTTGACAATCCTATGTCATCCTGGGGACAGGGGCGCTTTAGTTTGTGATAATATATCTGACACGTGTTTTCGTTATTGTGTATAGCATTCTGATCGTTTTGTAAATAGCCGAATGTTCTCAAATTAAAACATAGAATATGAAGATAATATTCAGGCCATAGATAAACTAATGAAACATTGTGGAGAGCAATCATGCACTATTTATAGGATGTAATGGAATAAATTGCCGAATTCGATAGAAATGACAGTTGCTGAAATTTATATAACAATGGGCATGTTTGCGCCCTTCAATATTTGGATCATGCATGAATCTAGATAATGATTTGGCAAAAGTTTTGCACAATCGACTTTGCTCTGTGAAAGTGTGAGAGGAAGAACAATGTGGACAAGTAGTGTGTGTGTGTGTGTGTGTGTGTTTATGTGAGTGTGTGTTTGTGCGAGAGAGAAAGAGAGAAAGAGAGAGAGAGAGAGAGAGGGGGTGATTCTCAACAGTCATTAACTGAATATAGAGTCTTAAACATTGAATCAACTCATTGAATGCTAAAATATGATTTTTGAGCTAATTCGAAGAAGATATACTACCACGTCCATGATTACCATTTTAATATTATTTGTAAGCTATTCTACAAAAGATGAATTAAGCACACAAAAAACTCTTAATCGCACCACCAAACCGAAACCGATTTTCAACGGCAAAGATTGGACTGCATAAACGATTAGGTTGTGGGACAGATTGGGGATAAAGAGAGAGGGAATGGAGTGACGAAATGTCGAAATTATTGGCATCCAGTCTCGCCCTTAATATTTCTTTCTCATAATTCCCTCATTCGCCTTCTCATCAAATGCCAATCAAACCTGCAGATGTTAGAATCGTATAAGAATGACAGCTAAGTCTGTTTATTAAGAGCAAAACAGAGCAAGAGAGAGGCTTTGAGAGAAAGAGAGAAAGGGCGAATAAAACTGCACAATGGAAATGACTTTGACATGCAGTCTTAATTGCATCGTTGTTAGTTGTAGACATTTTGCGGTTAAATCTCTCAATGCTAAAAAGGTTTTTGTTAACAAATGAGTGAAATATGATTGGAGTATTCATATTTTCATCCTTGAAAAATTGTCATGCCTGTAAGTCATGCCATAAATGCCAGAAAACGTTGTTTATCGATTTCTAGAAAGAAACAGTCGTACGGGCAAAAGCATTTTATTATGTAATTATATCATGTACATGTATAGAATCTGACGTAATTTTTCACTGGAAGGGATGACACCATACATTTTCCATAGATGTTGCAATATTAAAGGGTGTTGCCCTATGAAAGCAATATTGAAAATTGTCATGTACAACATTTACTATGTTGACTATTAAATGCAATTTGGTCACACTTTTTTGCATATTGAATTGCCCCATATAACTATATTCTAATAGAAAATTTCACAGAATCGCATCAATCAAGTGATTAATCACGATTTAATTTAAAATACATGCAATACATCCATAAAGCCATAACTAATTATTTTTCATTTCAAAACTCTGTAATAGCACAGAGCCGCGCTGCGCTGCTCGAACGCGGGTCATAAATCAGCATTTCGTCATAAAATCATGTACAAATGAAGTTCGTCTCCCGCGCATTGTGAATGCATTTTTGATCGAGCTTCTGCCATTGTATGGTAACTCGTAACAATTGTTCCTTGCCTATTTTGTGATGAATTGATTAATGTTTAGGGTGTTGATTGTGATTCATAACTCGTCGTATTAGCGGCTGATTTTAACAACAAATCGAATTATCGACACAAGGGTACGCGTGACAGTGATTAAGTACTAGTCACTACCCCCCAACTCTGTGTCAGAGTTCAATGGTGCATGGTAAGGGATTAAGATTAAGGGAGGGGTCCGATTAAATAACTTCTTTCGGTTCCTCTTTATCATATATCGTCATGTAATAATAATTGTATAATATTCTATATAAGTTACAAGAGCAACCCTTTCATTTTTAGCCGTTTTGTTTCATAATCACCAACGATAATTTGCATCTCTTTTCCTTAATTTGTAACTCCACAGATATTACTCTTAAAACCTCTCTTTTTACAGGATACATATCACTATTAACATATTTTTTTTTTAAATTATCAGAATAGGTAAGAAGAGGCAGTTTCAATAGTCTTACATCTACTGAAGATCACGCTAGACTTATTCCGATTTAGGTGAGCGCAACATAAATACAACGTGCTGCTTCCTTAACATAAATTATCCTGCCATTGCAAAGGTCATCGAAAACTTGCATTCCCATATTGAGCATTCATCTTTCGTACTCGATTCAATAAATCCCCTTTCTAATTCTGAAAAAGAGAATAAAACATATATCAACGCTGCAGAGAGCGTTTAGCAATGCAATATAGCGTTGAACTCCAGTCCGAAAGTTGAGAGCTGTACTAATAATCCCAGTCAGCTCCGAGGGAAGGACAGAGTCATTAATTAGCGAAATCAAATAGAAATTGGGATGTTTCATTTGCCTGTGTGGTCGCAATTTTACACTATTTAAAATGGCTTTCTCCGTGCGGGAATGCGTGGCAAAAATGTAGAGGTAAACCACCGCATGTTGACTGGGTAAGCATAAAGGTAGGGGACAAAATAACATAATATCAAATTGACTTTAATATTTACTGCGGGCAAACATACTTGTACTTAGTGAACGCTTGGTAGCCGACAACCAACAACGCTGGCTACCCTTGGGATTTTTTTTCTCGATCGGATCGAAATTCGAGAGATAGTTCATTTAAAGGACAGCGTCATGTTACTGTTTAAAAACAATTTGGATATTATGTCATTAGAGCTTCACGAATGAAGTGATAGAAGGCAACAAACTTAGCTATATCGCAGTAATGCGATGGTATAATACATTAATGATTGTTTCAATATATTCATTGTTCATCAAGCTAATCATCCGCCCCCTTTCCTACTAAAAATAACTTAAACGTGGATACATACACATACCTAGAAGATACAACGTAATAACGACAATCCCTAAACGCTCTGTAAACCAATATATCAATAATTTTAAAAGTGTCACATGATATATAAATCGAAGTCATTTCTAAATTCATATTTGATAATTGTACCACTTCAAATCACAATAATTTGGAAATCTGCGTATTATTTCATCCTATAATAGTATGGATTGGAACATAATTTATCGTATGTTAATAGTAAAGTTTGGGGAGAAAAGCTTGTTCGCATTCCATAAGACAATGTGTAATAACAATGGGTGAGCAGGAAAAAAGAGAGCAGTTGGAACGGTCCTTTTGAGGTGAAGAAAGGGCTGCGAGAAACCTTATTTCATCAGTGGCGATGGCTACCTGCTTAATGTGAAAACCCCCCTGACCACTTAACCTCGCTTCAATCAACGCTTTCATTGCTTGCATTTATCCTTCTTCTAGGCCGTTTCGTTAAGAACTTAAGTAGATCTTGGTCCTGCATACTTTCAACTCTCCAAATATTTCTTTCTTGCCCCTCCCCTGTCCCTCTGTTATGGTAATCGTTTCAAGCGTGTACGAGCTACAAATCAGAATTCATGATTCGTTGATTTACACGAAGTTGAGCGTGAACAGTAGAATAATAATCGATCATCATTTTCTTCTACAGTTTTAGACTTGGCTATCTATGGTGTCTAATCGCGAACAGACAAACTCTTTCAAACATGGACGATTTTACCGGACAGAGTTTAACATGTTGCTAAATGTTGAAGAAAGATGGAATCACAACATGAACGATTTTAATTGCACGCGTCTAGCCAAAACTGAAAAACATGTTGATCTCATGAGGCGTTGATAAAGATGCACTACCAAACACCACAGTGCTATCAATGAATAGTCATCGTCAAATCATTACGAGATAATGGCCGAAATTTAACGAATAACCCGAGGTGAATATGGCACTGGTTCCGACCTAATGTAGGAAGTTGTAGCAATTAGATTTCAATTCTTCCAGAATAAATGATCATTACCCTCGCGGCTCTCTGCAAATTGTCTCCATATCTTCGGGTATTTCTACATGGTATTAGATGTAGGAGCACATGGGGCTATACCACTGAGGTAGCTAGCATTGGCCTTTGTAGGGCAGCACGGTCAAGTGCGACGGACGCCATGTTTACAGGACATAAACTTTGTCGCTAGCCTTCCACAAACAAACACACGCGAGACCGAGGGAGGGAGGGACGCGAAGAAGGGGGAGAAAGTGGGAAAGTGATGAAAAGAGAGATAGAGAGAGAGAAAGAGGGTGTGTGTATGGGAGAGATAGATATAGAGAGACGGATAGAGAGAGAGAGAGAGAGAGAGAGAGAGAGAGAGAGAGAGAGTTAAAAGGGGTGAGAGAAGAATGGAGACCCCCCCCCAAAAAAAAAGAGCACAGGAGATTGATTTTTAAAGAAGACGTCTTTATCATACTTTGGTAGTTTATCACCCAATTTGTGCTGCTTGTTCGAGCTTGCATTTAACACTGTCCAAAATGAAAACCCCGCATGGAAAATATTACATGTTCTGTAATCGTTATGCCTCGGGACAGATGATTCAATTTGCAGGGAGTTTGTCTGGCTATTAGTTGAGTGGGTTAGCTCTCAGCCAAGCTTCAGTATGTGTATACAAGTGAAAAATTTATTGCATGGATAGGATTTCGAAGTTCATGTCGAATACGCTACGTGTATAATTATAACCGCTATGATAGACTGATGTACATACATGTAACACTTAGCCGGCGATAGTCATAATATTTAAAAACACATGTTCGAGATTTCAGGTAATTATCTATTCATTAAAAATCATTGACACTGTGATTTGTTATTTCTAATCGATTGAAACCTTCTATGAAATGTAATTTCCAGAAACATTTATTGTTTACCACAAAGACATTTCCCCCCCTAATATATAGGATAAAACCTTCAGACGCAATGCCGAACCTATACTTCTATCCTAAAACTGAATTTTTATTTGAACTAATATGAAAGCGTCATTGTTCAGCCATTCTCCGTGATAATCAAACGTTAATTCGAGATCAATTCTCAAACGCGAAATGTAGTGTTCTAACTGTTGTATTTTGATTAAAAAAAAGACGTATGCCTGACCGGGCTATATACGATACAAAAATCGTCACGCCATAGAATACAAGCGAATGTCATCGAGAAAAGGCGATTTCTTCTTTAAAAATAATCTCAGCTTAGTGGTGGGAGAGTCTATCATAGCCCTTGCGTGCCGGCAAATGTTTATATATTCGACAAGACATGTAGCTTCCAACATTATTAATCTAATTGGCTGTATTAAACCCACACTGTGTCCCACAGGGTCATTGTAAAACACGGGAGCTTCATGAGAGGGTATCGGGTGGAAAAGAGAAGAAGGGGGAGGAGGAGGAGGAGGGGGAGGAGGAGGAGGAGGAGGAGGGGGAGGGGGAGGAGAAGTTGTAGAACATGAGATGGATAAGTCAGAGTAAGAGGGGTGGGGTGTTACCAAAATAAAAAGCTCAGTCGGAGGGATTGAGCAGTGTTTCATCACGGCTTGGTTTGTCTCGTGTTTGTCTGCTTCCAAATGCCAAGATCATTTTTGATGAGAAGATGGGAGGAGACATGATGAGGAGGAGGAGGAGGTAAAGGTAGTGGGAGAGAGATGCCCTGGTAGGAGGATTGTATAAGGCAGAATACCATTGTATACGATACCAAAGAGTTCGAGATGAATAGATAAATATGGAAAAGGGTATAAAGAGGAGAGAGATGAGAGAAGGGAGAGAGAGAGAGAGCAAGAGAGATGAAAGAGAGGGAGAGAAAGGCAGTGATGTAGGAAGACATGGAAGAGGGGAGAGGAGAGAAAAACAGGAGGGAGATTAAATTAAAAAGATGAGAAGAGGAAATAGTGAGAAAGGAAGGAAGAGAGAGGGACATACAAAAACGGAGATGGACACGGAAAGAGATGGGGGAGACAGCAAGAGATATAAAGGAAATCTTAAAGTGTTTTACAAGACAAAGAGAGGACCAAAAAGACAAAGCACATCATTTTTGGCGGGGAAACTATCCCTAAATTTCCAACCAGTGTCGTGTACAACGCGATCAGTCCAAACCTTTGACCGCTCTGTACCATAATCCACCATGTACAAAAATGCGTACGTCCAATGTGGCGCCGCAAATCATATAAACCGGCGCCAAACACAATATACGCACTGCATGTATCTTACGTGTCTGACTTTCACAAATTTTAAAGCACTCATCAAATTATGATCTCAATCGAAATAACACTGTGTACAATGCTCCCATTTGGTTGTTTTAAGAGAACACGGTATAAAGTGAACAACACTTCATGAAAGTGTACGGTATTCCCCTCTCTTTTGTTCTGATTTTCTTTAGTGTATATAGACGGTATTATCGGCAGCCTTAAGGGCTACGATAACAAATATGGTCGTAAAGATGTTCAGGTTTTGTGTTTTATTGGAGGTCAATAAGACTGAAGATCACTTTCTTGCTTGGTCTGAATATGGGTCAATGTCTTAGATCAAAGTGGAAGGTAAGCAGGTCTTGTCTTTCAATAAATTGCCGGTGATGTCAAGAGTTCGAGATGTAGGACACATAAGCAACCACGTTTACAAGGCTCTATACCATCTCTCTCTTGTGACAAAACAGAGTTCCATTTCAGTATTCTTTTCCGATTTTCAGGCGAAAAAAAATAATCACAAATATACCCGATTCCTTAAAATAAAATCATACCATTTTCTTCCAATAAATAAATTCTTTCTCACTCGGAGTCTATTAAATCAATAACCGATTTACTTGTTTGGAGGTAAGACATATAAGATAAACTTCGATCGAACATTGTATCTAATGGTTTAGCTATTATACCACAACACTTATGTGGTTCAATTTTGCTATAACTTGCAACCATTCAACATAATTCTAATTTATGACTTAATCCTCTAAGATTTGTTTATCTTTACTATACAGATCGATCATAATACCAGTTACATTAATAGTTTACCATCATAATTTGGTATTATTTATAATTCAGTACTTTATTCTCCCTTTATAGACATGACCCTAAATCAAACTTCACTTGATCAGTCATGTTACCATGTTCTCACACAAAACTTTCTGGATGAATTTCAGTAACACGGCTATGGCCTTTGACATCGATGACATAAGACAGTACGAGAAAACGAGTCAAATTAAAAGGGGTTCTTCTTTTTTTTGTTTCCCCCTCTCGCTGAAAAAGGAGAGATTCCTTCTGCGCGACGCATACTAATGCATCGCTTATGACACGGGGAAGGGGATTAGAGATTTACCCAACACAATTGGAAGAGCGCGGGACTTTTGATGTATACCCGAGACTTAAAAAACCCAACCATGACAGGCTTCCCAACCTCAGCTTCTTAATTTTAAGAATTGCTTCTCCAATATTTCCCAGCACCAAAGAACGAAAACAAGATATCCCAACTATTTTCGACTTTCCCCCTCCTTTACCGAGGGCTTAACATAATGTTTATTTACCAATTGAGGTTAACTATTTGCGTGCAGATGAAAAGCTGGTGGCGTTTTTATCGCGCCACGGAAAACTCCTCGAAATGGACAGGAAGGTGTAACCAAAAGGGACTGTCCGAATAACTTCGGACACTCATTAAGTACTGTAAAAAGGCGTATAGAGTGGGATTTAGTTTTGGCAAGGTTGAAAGCACTCGTCTTGTGTCAACTTATCTTCTATGGAGTGTAACGGATACATCCAGTTAGCTATTCTTTCCACTCACGGACCTAGCCGGGTGGAAAGGTGAACTACCTTTGCATTTTTATAGACCAGACTCTGAATGTGGGAGACAAGATTTACTCCCCCCTTTTTGTTTACAAGGATGACAACTCTCGGCTCCTTCATGGCATATTTCGACGACTGGTTTCCTATTATGTGCCTCGCAGTGTTAAACCCTATTGAACGTTTCTTCTCGAAGTTTTGTTGAGAGAGAAAAAAATTAAGTGATCGTTTAAACGTGAGGGAATTTACAACTATAATAACACACATTTATGAAAATCCCTTGATAATTAAGGGAAAAGTATTCGAGTTTCTTTTCTATGAATTCATACATACTAGTAGTCTCGAGTTCTGAACAAGGGTCTTTATATTTAAGGACCAAGCTCGATTTCAGAAATAAGTCCTTTATACCTCCTTCATTACAAATATGGATACTTTTCCCCACCCTCCAGATTGTCCCCCATAATCATGTTCTCGATATTGACAATAATAAAATCTCTAAAATATATAGAGGAGCCATCGTTTAATATCCACGTTTCAAAACGAACAAGACCCTTTAAATGACTCGCGTGCTGCTCAGTTCATTTCAGTGTACATAATCATGGTAAGAAAACAAATCATAGAGAGCACGCACAAATGTTTTCGACGAGTTTATGATTTCATTGTAGGTTGGAAATAGTTTCAGTGTAAAGAGAACCCAAACTGTGGTTTTAAACTTGATTACGTCTACCGTTCGCAATACCCAAACTACAGTCAAGTACTCGCTTTTAACATGGGGGTATCGTTACAAATGCCACAAACTATTACAGGGTGAGCGCAGAATACAGAAAAAATTGTTACGACCTTAGTGGTAGTTGAGCTGTGTTGGATGACAAAACTTCAACACAGCAAGCTCTGGACATGTCAGCTGTTTCATTTCGTAACAATTATATTTGGTAAATTGAGCTCGCCATGAACATGGAGGAAAAAGTGCACCGTGACTAGGCCTAAAGTATACCCATGTCGTGCATACGGTATACATGCATGGATGTAGAGTGGAAAAGGTTGGAAGGAGGAGAAGGGGGAACAAATACGGTAAAAAGTTTTGCCAGCTCTCGCAGACACCTGTTAAGTTCTATGTGACTCATATTATGTCCCTGACTAACGCCGTGAGGACTAAAACAGTGAGGGGATGACACGAGAGTGTATAAAGTACACCGCCATGTTAACGTGTTACCAGCAGCTAGACTCGATAATTGAGTCGTGATCAAAAATTGAGCGCGAAATCTCATGGGTTATTAAATCGTAACCCACGAAGGGACCCCGAGATAGAGTTAAAATATGAACACACAATGTGTCTTTCAGTGTTAGACTGTCGTGTTCCCTGCCCCACTTCCATTAAGAGTCGGATTTCATTTAACAATTTCCATTTACCAATTTTACTAGTTGAAATGCTTTGGCGATGGTGTCAATTATATTATCAAATAGCGAAACTTTACCGCATGTCCTAAAGGTTTATATGTTTAATATTCAAAATAGAGCCTTAATTGCTACCGGCGACGTTAAACAAAAAAAAACGCTTAGGCCTATCTCAAAATGAGACGCCATTAATTTCTGTCTTACGAAATCACATAAAGATATTAAAGTATTCTCTGGAGGGAGGTTCTCGCGGGAGAAGGAGAATGATCACATTATGATAAACGTAAGGGACGAATTTATGTTTTTTTTCTTCTTTTGGTGCTAATCTCGTCACACATTCATAGTTTACATCAATCCTGTGCTATACCGAAGTGTTCAAGCAAGGAGATGTTAGGCTCCTTGGTTTAAGCGATCTACTTAATCGTGTGTGTCTGATACACAAGCACGTTGACACAGGAATTAATGTATGCCTTTGATTTGCGAAGTAAATCACTTTATCCGATCGAGGATTCGTGATATATGACTCTAATTAAAATGCCCGCGTTGAACTTCTCTCTAGATTCTCTTCACTCTTCATCCCTTCGATATTTTCTTACAATAAGCACGATACAGTTCGTGATATACAAGATTGAAAAAATGAACAGCTCAATTTAAGATTCGTTCCCTTTTTGTTAAATAACATATTGATTTTGAAACTGCGATATGGACGTTCTTTATACAGTATGGATAACAAAAACGACCTCATGGCAATAGTGCTTTAAATTCCAATCACTGTTCGGGTATTAGCCTAATCTGAAAGGTCGTACAAGGTTTTTAGTTTACTGGCTTATATCACAGACAGCAAAACTAAACAGACAAAAATATATTTGCTACAAACATATCAGTGGATAGGCCTACATATTATAAGACAGTTTTTCATGTACATGAAATAAAGTTATTGTGGTACGTAAGTCGAATTATTATGAATACATAGCAGATTACTTCTCAGCTGTATACCATACAAGTGCACTGGGATGAAAGTAAATGTGCCTTAAAATAGTGATGAATGCTTTAAATCAAATATGCTAGTAAAATGAGACGTCTGCCTCCTGGCCTAACTTAATTTACTTAAACTTATCCATGATTCAAGATTGTTTGCTTGTCTCAATGTTTCTACTATTCTTAAGAAGTGCTCGAGATACATGAGATACATTCTTTATTCTGAAAACAAAAGAAGAAGAGTATACTTACAATATACATCCATATTATCCCTCGTTCCGTTTATCGTTCCGTCCTCGTGAACGGCAAGGCGAAAGTTGGTTCTACAGAAAAGCTGCGTCGGCTGCTTGGAGTTGTAAATAAGGGTACTCCCTCGACTTGATGCTTTTCTCCTTACCCTCCGACTGGGCTCGGCGTCGGCCTGGCTGCCTGTCCGTAGGTGGTGCTCGAGCATCGAGTCTGAACTCATTGGGCTCCAGCTATGCAACCTCTCACCTCGCTCTATTCTATTTGAACCAGATGATGATGAGGGTGGCAAAGAGTTTAATCTCGACAGCACTGAAGCAGTTAATTTTGATATCGTCGACGAAGACGATGTAATGTTTGATACTTTTATTTGATTAATAATATTATTGCTAAGACTACTGGATTTGTGCCCCGTTGCGGAGGAGTCTGTGCTGATGCTGGCACTGTTTTTTGTAGCTAAGAGATTGTGCAGCAACACGCTGTTGTCAGCGTCTCTGATTGTTGCTGAAATTGTGTGAGGTTGTTGCTGATTTTGGTGATGTTGCCTCGTGTCGGCCTGTTCTCTTCTCGTTTGCAACCCGCCATCGTCTGATAAACCTGCCGCCAGGGTTACGCATAAGAACCCGATGATGATGACGTGCGAGGCTCTCTTACTCGCCGGTATCGTCGACGACCACCAACAACTTTCATCCATCTTCGGCTTCATGGAAACCGCGTCGCACACAATGATGTCCAACGCGAAATCCAACCACTTCAAAATATATCAATTAACCAAGTATGATTAGATAAAGAACTACCGAAGCATGAAAAGCATCTGTTCACAATCCTAAATTCTGCAAATTAATTCCCATGAATATTATACCGATCGCGTTCAAATCCATTTGCACGTCTAGATTCCATTTAGAACGAGGTCCATGGTTTAAGTAATCCAATTTGTAAAAAGGGGGGAAGATGATGAGACGAAAAGGAGAATGTGAATGAATTGAAGCTGAGCGAAGTAAGAATCCCAAGAGAGGCCTCAGTTGTCGGTTGTTATCCGGGAGACGAAATATAGGGAGGAGAGGGAGGAGGAGTATCAACCACGCGGAACGGACTGTTAGTCAAGTATGACAAGGTCTAAAACCTCGCACGAGCTCACATCACTGTCAGTAGTTGTGGCTCAAATTGAGGCTAGGATCTAGATGAACACACTGCGCACGCGCGTGTGTGACGTTGGAGTTCACGAATTGAGTGGGCGTGGACAAAACCCGCTCCGCTTGTCATACAGAGAAAAGGGAGGGAAAGAAAGAAAACTTTTTTCCCTCCTTCGCGAGCAGATCGGAAGACGGGACTTCCTAGTCAAATCCGCAAACACAAATGCGTTATTTCTTGAACACTCACTATGATCACCGTCTTGGTGGTTGATGATGATGAGTAAGCTGAGAGAAGTTTTGAAATGAGAAGGTAAATTTTAGACGGGGATTGTTATCTCTTGTGGCTATCATTCTACCTTGGCTTAGCGGCTTGGTGACTCGTCTCTCTATAGTCTGCAGTCCGATGGGTTGCGTCCGTGTTACATATAATTCGTCACCTGTTATAGCAATAGGAAGGGGTCACACCTAAACAGATATAGAAGAATAGAGAAATGAGAGAGTGAGAGAGAGAAAGAGACAGAGACAGAGAGACATACAGAAAGACAGACAGAGACAGAAAGAGATAAAGAGGAAGAGGTATAGAGAGGGAGAGAGAGAGAGAGAGAGAGAGAGTGAGGAGAGAGAGAGAAAGAAAAAAGACAGAGGGGAGAAAGAGACAGAGTAGGACAAATAGACAGACAGACAAGGGGTGGAGAGAGAGAGAGAGAGAGAGAGAGAGAGAGAGAGATGATAAATATGCATACATTTTTTATTGGTGAGTTACGGTTGTACATTAGTGAGTTCAGTGGTCGTATTATTGGCTGAATTAAGGTCCAAATGTCTGTTTCCTGTGACACAAAAGAACATTCAACTCTCTTGTGTTATCGGACAAATGAGTTGTTGGTGTTGTAATCGGCACACCATGCATATTTATTTGTTTGTCCTTTTATTTTATTTTTTTAAGAGACCGAAACTGATATGAATATTCAAGGCCAATGATTTGATATCATGTTAAACAAGAAATACAGATAGCTACAGTCTATGATTAAAAAGTTTGATGTGGCATTTAATACCGCTCACAAATATAATGGTCAGACTGGATCCGTTGTTAAGTACCTGTCTATTATTAAAGACAAAGATACAAGCATGTCACGGGCTACCTCTCGCTGCCCACTCCCTTTTAAAAAGAAAATTGTTTACTGGGTTTTAAATGCTATAGTGTCATTACAACCATCAACATCTTCAAGCTTCGACTTACTCTTCGATTTTAATACAAATATTAGCATATGTCATGTGTGTTAATTAATAATCACTATTCAAATTGTCATTAAGCACATTCTTCCAAGTGAACCAATCGAGATGATTTACTGTTATCGAGAGGAAATAAAGACGAATGAACAAAATTTCAATCGCGATAGCAACTACTTAAAAAAAATAAACCAGTAACGCAGTTTCAGTGGCTACTATGCGCGTCATCTATTGTAATGTACGAACATGACTATATCGTGTTACGTAATCCGAAAATGATTTCTATGGACATACAATAGAGTATCAAATTGCCCTTTTTGTTGTTGAAAGTTTTTTAATTCAATGCACAATAAAAAATAACAGAATGATAACATAATTTGTCATAATATTATAAGATATTGGAGTTACTTGAGTTAATTTTTCGACAATTATAGTTGCGATCATGTAAAAAAAAAGTTCCCTGTATGAAAATAATTCGGTTTGATCATTACGCAAGCTACGTTACTTTTAATGATGTCAGTCACATGAAACATGTATTACAGATGCTAAATGAAAACAAGAAGTAAAAATTTCTTTTTCGAAGAAATACTGATTTCCGTTGGCAATTAAAAAGTCACACCTCAGTCAACTTATGCCGGATATTTTACGTGGTTGAAATATCTTTATATGCATCAAGTCAGGGAAATAACCTAGAAACATCTAAGTAAAATTTTCAATTAATTTCATTTTGATTTTTTTAAATAATTCATTAATTTATCTTTATGTTTGTTTCCCCAAATTGTTTTACCGCAAGAAAACTGATGTTATAATTCTGCAAGATTGGATAGCTGAACATACAACATCAATCGGACAGACAGACAGACAGCATGGGAGAGAGAAAGGCAGGCGAGACAGAATATGAAATTGACCGATTTTTTTTCTTCTTCCTTCTTCTTTCTTCCTTTCGAAGACAGCGCGCTGTCGTCTCTACGTCCTCGCCGACAATGATTAAGATGGCTGCAGAGCCAGAGGAGAATTGTTTATCCATATTCAAAATATATATTCCCCACTGTTTGTTTTATTTAGCTGCCTCCCGGTGCGACACGGGCAGTGTTTAATGTTAGATTACTGGGGCCCCGGGTTTTAGGGCTGTCATGCACTTTGAGACCTCAGACCAAGTACATGTTATGCCATGTCGCAAGAACCCCTCGTTATGTCGTAGGCGACCTACGAGCCCCCCCCCCCTTGCCCGCCCATCCACCCCTCCCCGACCCGCTCCTCCCTTCCCATCCATTTTTCTGGCAAGGTAAAACGGCATTGAACTTGCCATGACTGGTGCATAATTATATTTGCGATGTCTCTTATCCAAAAAGTAAAGTTATAGGTAAAAATAAATGCATGAAGAAAAATTGAATTCATGATTTTTTAAGAAACTAAATATTGCAAGCAGAAAATGCATTTTTGCGATTTGACATCTGAAGTCCTATACACAAACAATTTCAATTCGTATTTTGATCGACTGTCCGGTTCAAATAGGCTGAAATAGACTTGATGTGTGTTGAAGCAATATTCGGATATCATTATTGATTATCAAGATTGAAACGTTAGTTTTCAGTAAGAATGATGTCATATTTATTCAGTAGAACCATTTATGAACATTGGATAAAACCCGAGTCAACCAAATTCAAGACATTTTTTACTTTCTTCAATGTTTAAAACTTTTATTCTATTTGTATTTAAAAAAAATATTATTGCATAAATTACTATTAATGTGATTTGTTTTGAAGATTAGAGCAATGACTCTGAATGTGTTATAATTCAATTGATTCTGTCGTCATATTACACCCAAAAATATCTTATTAATGAACAAAAAAAAAATTCATGAACTAAAATTTTAGATTGAATAATGTATCGTTCTTTAATATAATGTGAATTGAATTTGATTAAAAGATAAACAAAAAGTACCAGTGTAGTTATGGGCATTGTCCTGTCATGAGATCAGTAGCATAATCAGTCATATGACGGCATACACGTTTTGTCAATAAAATTATAACTTATCAACATCACAAACTGCGGAAATGTTTGTGTGCGCATTTAATTGTGGAATATTGATTCTTTTAAAAGTGCTTTCTTTTCAGTAGCATAATATTGCCTCATATTTCATGCAGTGCCAGGGTCAAGTGATGAAATACGAGAAGCATGACGAAAAACCTTGAAAAACCTTGAAGTGTGCGAAGAAAAATGTGTATACAAGATCATGTTTCAAACCAAAGACTAAACATATATATTCGAAATTCAATGAACATTTTAAGGAAAAGACACACCTAGTTATAATGTCTGAACTTTGAAGTGTTTGTCTTGAGCAGACGATAACTTGTAACTTGTATGCAAACAGCCGATTGTAAATACTACGCATGCGCATTGAACCGCAGCAAGCAAGATGGCGACCTCCTCTAGATTGTTTACAAGGCAAGCCCAGCGAATGTATTATTGCATTCAGCGGCAATACAGCAACAAATCGAGCAGTTATGCATTCACATCGAGAGCTGTAAGCCCTGTGACTGCAAGCATATGTGGTATTGGTGTTGTGGCAGCCACTGGTTACTGGTTGTACAATGAAAAGAAATCGCTTCTCCTGGCACCGACTGTGCAGGCAATGGAGATACCTCGGAAGGTAAGTGGGCGTGGGCCGCTAGGCACGGCGCGTAAGGTCCTGCTTTACCGCATAGCACTTTACAGCAGCTACAATGTTGTGATCTATATTACACACAACTGTCCTATTATTACGACTCGTACTTTTTTTAATGCATTCTCATACTGATATTGGAGATGACAATGTTGGTTGTGATAAGTGTGATTGGGGTTTTGCAGATGTGTATCAATCAAATGAGAAATGAATGATTATTTGGGGTCCGATTATTTACGTCTGGGGACGTGACCGAACTTTATCCCCAAGTTTGTGATGTAATAGATCTAGTCTATTTGTAGTTTTATGATTCTAAATTTGTAGACCTCTTCTTGTTACTCGTGTCTTGTAGTGCTAGCCATCCTGTCTGTGACTGCGTCTGTGTGAGTGTGAGATTATAACTGTTAGATTTGGAAGAATTTGATGTGCGTCTGTTATTCGAGCGTAAGAAAAAAAGTTAAACAAATTTTAAGACAAATGCTTATTGACTGAGAAGCCTCACTAGTACAGTAGCTTGTCTGACTCTTTCTTCTTCTTCTTCAGTAGCAGTACAGGCCACCGTCAGGTGTTTTGTCGTACTGTTGAGTCGAGGTGCATTTTATAACAAAACTAAATAAGTCATTAAGTAAGTAGAGACTACAAACTAGCTTGTTCCCTAAAGATTTGTAATTCTTATGAAATAATCCACCAATCATTTGCTCTGCGCAGAATAGCTTTATTGCGCGCAAATTGTAGGTGGCTTTTTCCCACCTTGTTAGATTTTACAAGCAAGTGTGTGTGTACATAATGAGTGACTGGTGGCTTATTCAATGAAATGGACAGAGAGTGTACTTGAAATTGAATGGTCTATCATGTCTATTTATAAAAAAATTCCCTCTTTTGCCAATCTAAATTGGGGGGGGGGGGGGATAGAGCATTTGCAGCAGCCGCTCCTTCTTTGTGGAATAAGTTACCTTTCACTATTCAGACGGCCAACACTCTGTCTACTTATAAAATTGGGCTTAAAAATGCATATTGTTTGATTTCAACATTCTTTTTATACAATGCATGCCAAACAAATAATCACACTGCCACATTGTCTGTACCATGGCATGGCACCATGAAGTTGTGTGATGTAATGTAAGTTAACATTTAATATTTCTTTAATCTTAAGTATGTTGAATATAAATTTTAAATATTTGTATGCGCCTTGAACATCTCTAGAGATGGATATTTTGTGCTTTATAAATATTGTTATTATTATTTATTAATCTCAGGCCAAATCTGTTCTAATCTACCATATTCCAAAAGACAGTCAGATTTAGATTCTACAGTCTTTGAACAAATTTTTCAATTGTGCTTTAGAGAAAAACAAATGTTATGTTTGAGCAGAAATACAACAACCATACCATTTTGACATTTCAATTATTTATGACTGTATATGACTTTTTACTTAAAAGATGAAATTATGAAGCTAATGACTGAAAAAAAATCCCTTTTTTTATAGGCCTACATACATTTGTTTATATGGGCATTGATGACTGCAGTCTACCTTGGTAGGATAATCCAATACCTTAGTCCAATTTGATTCCTTTCATTGGATCCCTATTGGTAGACTACATGTATGTAGCATTTTCTGTTTTCTAGTGTGGTACATACATGTACAGGTATCTTGCCCCTTGTTTCTATCAGCTAATATGGCTGTTGGGTACAAAAATTCCATTCAGTATAACCACTGGATTTACGTTATTATATTGGCCTTCTACATGTATGTACGATATATGACAAAGATTCATGAAGATTGCCAATAGTAAAGTTCAATTACCGGTAATACTTTGTGAATTCTCCAAAACTGAGCGCAAAATAAAACAAATAAGAAACAAGAAATAAATAATAAGTTAATTTTTACCAGTGCTTTACAAAAATATAGTATACTCTGGCTATTTCAGATATATATATTTTTTAGTTTTTATGATGTGATACGCACCATATTTCTGAATCTGATAATTTACATGTCAAAGAACTGTGGGCCCGCTGCGATCTGAATTTAGACCTACAGCTTTAAAGTCTTATGAATGGAACTAGACAAATCAAATCTACATGTACCACCTTCCCAAGCCAGTATCAAAATAATGAATACCGTATACATAAACAAACAGGTACACTCTGTACTGGGTAGGTCAATAAAGCTAGTTTTATTTTAATATCATCCACTACATGTTTATATACAGTATATCCCTGAAACAAAGATGTAGTAAATCATTTTTAAACTTGCAAAGATGAGACATTAATTTTTGTTCATACTCCATTGTCAAGACGTTACCATTTAGCGTTGAATATGTATGTATGTAAATCAGTCATTGTGGATAGATTCTAAATGTGCATGTGCTGACCACTTGCACTAGTGTTGTTGATTTTTGTTTTTGTTTTAGTACATTGTGTGCCTTGTGTAACAAATTTGGTAATTGAGACCAAAAAATTTTTTTTTTTTAAATGGCCACATGAATGCTTTTTGTAGTCACTTGCATTTTGAAGCACTTACAACATGACTCACTTTAAAATTGTGTACATTTTTTTTGTACCATTTGTGTTCCTTTATATAGAAAAAATATAATCAACTACTCAAAACACCATCAGATTGTTCCTTTTTATATATGCAAGATTGAGAAAGGAGAAATCCTCTTTGAAATCATTTTCAGCTCCATTCTTGACATGTACTACATGTGTATTATCCATTTTTGCTAGTTCAATGTAGGTTGGAATTTATAGATGTATTTTGAGAAACAGGGGTGGTACAGCACATATGAGATTGACCCTACAATGTAGTTGTTTGAGTGTGATTCAGGGTGTCAGGAAACTGAAGACATGAAGAATTCATTGTAAGACAATCTTGGTTACTACATGTACAAGAAAGATGCATTAATTAAGTCAAATATACAAGATTTACAAACTTGTAATATGATTCCTGAGCAATTGCATGGATGTTGCAAATACACTATGTTAGATCACTCCCTAAACTTGTGAAGACATGAAGTAAAAGTAATTTCTTTTTCAATTACAATACAATATTTATACTACATTAATTATACAAGCTACTGTAATTGTGACAGAAAAAAACAATATTGTAAAGTGGAACTAATAAAATGGAGAGAAAAAATGGAAAAACGACAAGAATATAGCACAAGTGCTAGTCGTTTCACAAACTATACAAATGTCGAACAACAAAATATGTACATGAACCGAACAAACGGTTATGTGTACATTGAACACGTAGTGCCCATATCAGTTAAAGGGCTACATGTAACAGTGCTATGTTGCAATTTACCTGTAATTTCTTGTAAATGTAATTTTCCTTAATTGAGGGGATAGTTTTGATTGAATCAACATGGCCTTTGATCTCTGCAAACTTCATTGTATTTAGGATCTCAAAAAAAATGTATATATTCTCTCCTTCCGTCATGATTTCTGTTCAGTTGTCAAGTTGCACATGCAGGGCCTTCTGTCAGCCACATTGATGAGTAGCATACACTTGATAATACATGTATGTTTTAAGAACAGGAAATAGATGTTCTGCCAATATGACCAAACTGAAATGAGCAGTATTTTGTCTACAAAAATGGAAATATAACTCACCAGACTTCAAAGCGAAAAATTGATGTTTTCTGTGAAAAAGACTTCATGTAATCCACTCAGTGGCATCCCTCTTGATAGGAAAAGCTGCAGAATTTTGTGAGCTGGATATGAGTTTTCTACCGTGTGTGTTTCCCCTCCACTTGCCAGACATTATATTAAAATTCATTCCTTGTGTACTCATCGTATACATATATGTATTTTCAATTACTAGATTGCAATGCAATATGAGATACAACAAATTACCCATTTTGAATCAAGGCACAGACAAGCTTGGTCTTGTTCTGAGCGATAGGCGCCCTTTGAGCTCTTCCGACTGAGGATTTTTTCCCCTTCTCTCTCTTTCTCTCTCTCTCTCCTTCTCTTATACCCATTCATAAGGCCTACTAACTCTCCTTGCCGGCACACCGTCGCCTCCACAACGTCACAGGGCATATTGTTTACATATTTGACTTTATTGGTGACAAGCGACACTGTTCTGCTTTCATACCTTAGTATTGTCCTCAAACGTGTTCACTGTAATTGTTCCGATTGTCCGCCGCGGTTGTACTGGGATGGAATGCCCTATTCTTGATTTTGCAATTGTATACATTAAGCATTCACTTGTGGTTTCTGGGTCTATATTACACTTTCATTCATGCCGGTGTAAAGGTATTCCCCAGTCAGGGTTTTCCCTTTTAACTTATGTTTCTCTGTTTCATGATGACAAACTCTGTTGCTATGACAGTTTATTGTATTAAGTGTTAAACATCAACTGCTGTAGTCACCCGTACTTGTACTTTAACATGCAATGCTTTTCCCCCTGTATATACACCTACATCGAGTTACCAGTGCTGTTTTTGTGCTCTGATTTTTTTTTCTTCCAAAATTGTTTCTACATTGTAGTTCTTAATTAATAATAATAATAATAATACATAAGATTTATAAGGCGCCAAATCCACTTGACAGTCAAATGCTCAAGGCGCAGTTTGTGCAAAAGATGAAATACATACATAATTAAGCCATGTTCGTGTATTACATTCCTGTTATTGACCAATTGATCAGATTTTAAGTTATTTAATGTGTTATAGTACATGTACATATGTACCTATTATCGTTCATCTCTTTCTCTATTCCAAGGGACCAATTAAATATACATAAATAATGTTGCAAAACAGAACATGGTATCGATATTTCTGAACACAAGCAATGGCATTGCATCATTGTGAACTTCTTATCATTCAGACAACAATTGTACTTATGTATTCAATTTAATGATAACCTCTCTTTTCTTATCAGTACATACATGTAAAGCACGTTTTGTCTATAGCACATTACAAACACTTGTAAAAATATATTCATGAAATAACAAAATGAATTAACAGTACCTGTATACATTTGCTACATAGTGAGTCTATATACTGTCTATCTACATGTACCTGTACATGTACAAGGTTTCTCATCAGAATGGTAATATTTCATTCAATTATTGACTTTTAATCATATAGGTGTTTGAATTAAATAGGAAAAATACTTGAAATACATGTGCATCTAGCATATTTGAAGGAACATGGCTTTTATTGTTGTTAATAACTTAATATTGATAAAATTCCTTTTTATGACTAAGGCTACAAGCATAATCCATAGTACAAATATATTGACTTGACTTTGTTCTATTTGTATAGTATTCCAGACACAAAATATCAGCTCTATGAAAGAGCACATTTTCCATTAGCCAAGCACTTAGCTGTAAGATCAAATAGTATGAGTTTCAATGAAAGCATTTTCATAATATAAAAGTCTAATTGTGGAGGATTGGCTTTATCTAATTCTCCAATTTGATCACTCAAAGTACAAATAATGTTCCGCTTTTGCGCTACATTTATCCTTCAGCTTCTTCATGAAATGATGAACTCTGTGACCTTTTCATCCTTTGAAATTGAAGTCTGGTCCAACTAGCCATGAGAAAATTGGATCAGAAGAAAAGTACATATGTCGAGAGTATAATGATGGAGACTGTTTGAAAAGGGAAGAGGGAGGGAGAACACAGCAAAGAAATGTGTTTAGGATTAGAGTAAATTGCCTAAAATAGGAAGCCCCCTGCTCTCTTAGCCACACCATACAGTGAAAGTTCAACCTAAAATAGTTTACTTTTTGTTTTAATTGTGCCCTCACTGAAAACAGAAGGAGGAAAAGAGCCAGAGAGATGGAGAGAGAAAAGATGCATTCCCATTAGCCGAAAGAAGCTCAAGTTTGAGATATTAGACCAATCAACCCTTCGCAAGAAAGGAGTCAAAATTTAAAGATCCCAAATCTACTGTACATTTTCCCGAGTTGAGCTATTCCAGCATGCACATAGAATCCATTCATTATTTAGACTCGGTGCATATCATAGTCCATGAGCTTTCATGAGTGAAATTGCCTGCTATCTTGCCAAATTGCTGGCTATTTCCAGAAAAAGCCCCAGTTTGCTTGAGATAATAGCCCAAAGTAATATCTTGAGTGCAACTGTGAAATAAAAGCCTATTTTTTGTATGTTTTAGTTAAAGCTAGTTCTGCTCAAGCTAAATTCTCTGTAGGCTAATCTCTTTTAATACTGCAAATTATTTAAACACACAGTTGTATTTCTGATCAGAATTTTATGTGTAGTTTTAATTTTTTCAAGACTAACCTGGAGCTACTTGTAGTTGTGATATGGCAAATTTCCATGGATCAGAATTTGGTGGTTATTTTCAAAACCGAGGCTGATGGGGACAGGCCTGTTGAGAGTATCACACAGGAGCTGGCATTGAAGTCCTTTAGTCTTCCCACTGCTTTCCAAGATCCCTGTTTCTCATAAGGCTGGAAGCACGATGTAAGGGTCCCTCCAATGCAAAACTAGTCGGGACCCATGCTGATACAATTTGTATGCCAATAACTTTCCTATACCCCACCCCTACCTTATCCTCAGTTAAAGGGTCTACATGTATTTTAACAGTTTTAGGGATTTAAACATGAAGTCTTTATTTGTGTATAATGATAATCACTTGTTTTCACTAATTTCTTCTCTACCTTAAGTTCAGTTCAGTTCAGTTCAGTTCAGTTCAGTTTATTAATTTTTCTCAAGCATAAAAACAATATTAAAATATATACAAAAAATGGCAAATATACATAGTAAGAGAAAAAACGGAAACTACAAAAAAGTTTATAAAAACTTGTATGGCGTAGTTCCCAGTAAAGGGAAAAAAATACATGGTATAAACAATTGCAATAACAAATATAAAATTATGCAGATTTATAAGTAACACACTACATCAACAGACACCAGCAATCATACAGGGAGGGTGGGGGGGGGGGGAGAAATGTCCCTACCTTCTGTGATTATTGTCCAAATTTTCCTCACCCACCCTGCTTTTTCTTCCCTTCATCAGATATGTGCACCCCACCCCAGGGGCTGAAAAAGACTGGTCACCGTATAAACTCGCAAAACAATGCTGGGTGAAACCGCAACAAAATTGCAAAGGGCTCTCTCTCTCATAGCAGGGGTGACCAAAATTCCTAGTTGGAAATCGTGATTGTTCCAGAAAGATAAGGGATCTTTCATTCTTGATAAGTCTTGTAATTAGCTAGAACTAAAGCATTTTCTTCCATACCAGTTCCTCTATGTCCTAGATTCAAATCTGATCAGGAAGTTCATTGCCTTAATAAGAAAGGGGAAGGGGGGGGGGGGGGGCATGTGCAGCTTGGAGCACCCTCCCCTCTTAAGTCAACTTAAAAACATTAGTGCAGAGATACTTTTATATGTACATGTACATTTGATAAGGAATTCATCACCGTGATTGAAAACAAATATTGGGTACACTATCACATGGAATATTCATGTTACAAATCACTAGCGCAAACAATCATAAAAATTCACTGTAGCATTAAAGGGTTCGATGTTACCAAACGGTTGTGATTGATACTAATATGCTGTGTTCGTTCATGAAGCATGAACATACTGTACAAATGTCACTATTTAACTCTCTTACATAATTGTTGACTTATAGTAAGTTTTGTGGTTTGAACACTTGAAGACAATTTTATGAATGTAAAATGGAGATAGATAGAAAAATAGATAGATGAAGACAGAGAGAGAGAGAGAGAAAGAGAGAGAGAGAGAGACAGGCAGACAGAGATACAGAGAGCAAGAGAGAGGGACAGAGAGACAGACAGACAGAGATACAGAGAGAGAGAGAGAGAGAGAGAGAGAGAGAGAGAGAGAGAGAGAGAGAGAGAGAGAGAAGGGGGGGGGGGCTGGTGTATGATGGGACAAGGGGGTTCTACATCTATATGTACATGAATGTAGCATACAAATACATGTATAGATCAAAAGGGAGGGATAGATGTACACTTAGGGACTGTCATTATTGCAAAATACATGAAAAGTTACAATACCGTACTTGAACTATTCATTTTCTAGAGCAGTCTGTGTTTATTGTCCAAGTTTACTACAAAGACCCCAAGCAAAGTCCAGTTATAATGGTTCCTTTCTCAGCTGATAGAACAATGATAGAACAATTGGTATAATATGCAAGTGTTCCTTTGTGAAATAGTTTATTACTTATTGTACAAGGAGTAAATTGTACTGGATGACAAGCACATGTATACAACAATGTCATTATTGATCCTTTGTTGGTGAGTCATTGAAATAGTAGATCGGTATACAGTACAGTGAAATAAACTGAACGTTTTGAGAGGACAAATTAAAAAATCTTTCCCCAAAGTCAGTATTAGCATGGCAAGGAATTAAAGATTTTGAATCATAACAGGAAATTTTGTCATCATGTTAGCATTTTCAAAACAATAAGCAATCAAGTACTTGAACATGAAACCCTAAAGTTGTTGGCATTTTGCAAGAAGGCCATAAGAGGTCTCTATGATCTTCTTCACGGTGGCCGACGCTTTAATTGAAAGACTGTTAAGCACTCTTGAGATAATCTGTGAATTACAAACTTCTTTCTTCCCCTGAGGCATTAAGAGCTGAAAGAAAATAATGCAGGCAAAATAAACCCAGCTATTTGGCTAATACAGTAGATCTAATGATCATTGATTAAGTTCCAATAGGAGAAAAGAAAGGCCTACATGTTTTTAAAAGCGCTTATTGTACAAGAACTTCATTACATTGATTCTTTGCAAGATAAGTCGCAGGCACAGAGCATGAAAGCTACATTGAAAGAAAGGGATTAAATTATACCCCTTTGTGGTAATGAATTGACATGATTACATGTTGGTTGATGTAATCAGTTAAGATAATTGAAAAGAAGTCAAGTTCTTCTTCGACTAAAGCTGTGAAGTCACTCTGCCTTTGTTGTACCCTGCGGCTTTTTGGGGTACTGATCTGAGGACACGTCTTAACAGCTTAATTAACAGGCTTCAACCCCCTATGTGAGAAACATAATGGATTGATTGCCCCCCTGCGGTTTAATACTCAGGAGCTAAACTCATCTACAATGAAGGCTTGATTGACTTCAGTGCATGAAATACCTTCACTATGTGCTGGAATGGTCAAGATTATTAAAGGCAACCAGAACTCTCTATACATAATATACATACCGGTACTTAATTTTAATAAGGACTAGGAAGTACATTATACTTAAAGCCCCACTGTACTACTTGTAGCTACTTGCTCCGTCTATAGAAAACGATGCCTAATCGGCAACCATTGGTCCCCCATGATCCTCTTTTTCTCATGTTAATTGAGAGCTGAGTTGATCACCCTAGTTGGTCTAATCTCTCCTAGCCAAACTAGTACAGGCCTTTAATATACTTACTGGGTCTCTATCATAGTTCTTATTTTTAGCATTTTAGTATGATTTCAGACAGAGACACCTTGCACAATATTGTTTGATATATAACAAAATTATACTGCCCCATTTTCACACAAGTATTATACCTTTGTCATACCACCAAGCCGACTCCACGCTGACTCCACACTGACCGATTTTTGGCCTTTCAGGGGTAATGGAATTGTTTGTTTGGTTTTTTGTTGGTCTGGTGTCGGTCTCATTAGTGTGACTGGGATATTACCAGCTACATGAACATGTGTGCTAGAGTCCTAAAGCTACAATTTAACACCATACCTTGCAATGAAAGTTATGTTCAATGTTCATCAATATGCATTAGAATGTAAGAAAACATACCGGTACGTCTAAGCCCCATAAGGTTTCATGTATTGCAGAGTATTGAAGAGGGCAAATAAATCCAGAAAATGAATAAGATATGAGGGTTTTTAAATACATTTTTTTTTTATAGAATTGAAACGAAATTTAGCATGAAGGTACAAGTTAACTATTTTGGGCGCTGATGCAAAATCATCATGTAAGTGTAATGGAATGTCATTAAAACTAAGAGAAAATAGACTTTGGACAAAATATTTCTTCAACCTTAATGGAATTTGTATCTAATTATGGTCATATTTACCATTCTGCACTTCGTAAACACACTGTTCAAAGTGATAGAGCAACAATGTTTTCCTAAACTAACTAGTTTTCCCCAAACTTCCATTTTAATTTTCTTTCAAGTATTTTAGAAAACAAATTAACAAATAGTGTATATAATAGACTCAAAATTTTGAAAAGAGAAATGAGTGACTTTCAAGTCTCTACTTGCATGTATCCAGTATAGTACTTGGGCATATAATATATGCAAATGTAGGTCAACATACATCGTAGAACGATTCCTTTCTGACCTCGTAATTGCTCTTTTCATGTAGCTGTTAAAAAGGAGATAAAAAGTTGAATAGGAGATCACAGGGGTTAATCAGCTTTTCAGGTTTAAGCTCATTCATCTAGCCATGACAATGGAGGATGCTTCAAGCTTGCCTCAACAATCACAACTGTGAACAGTTTTGTCACCAAAAGAAAGGATTAAGAGTCAAGAGGGATGCTAGTGTCTTGTCATTAACTCTTGAATTGTATTATAGGTGGGAGGGGGCAAATCACCCACACACACACGCACACAAAATGTCCAGTGTGTCCAGTGTGTTCGATGCCAGAATATATGTTATCAAAATGTTCACTTTTGTAAAAACATATTATAAGAAGAAAGTTCAAAATATACTTAGGCTAAAGCAGTTTAATGAATGGATACATATTTGGTTGGTATTTTATAGGCAGGACCAGATATGTCACTTCCACTGAATTGCTTGTCCATGGGACCTCAGGCAACCATAATATTAATCCTTTCATTCTGAAGGCTTCATGTGAGCTTCAAATTATTTCTGAACTAAATGGTACATTATCTTTTATCATTAGGGTACACAATTATTGTTCTACTTGAGCTCTAGATTGCCAGGTCGATGACTGGAAGACATCAGGTTTGCCTGTATGCACATTGTAGGACCTATAGAGGAGCTGTATTCGTATTCAAAGGTGCATGGAGGTTGTATCTGAACTGATCTAGCTAATATACATCATGTGCCTTTATATTTTGGTAGAATGTCACTATTTGAAACCCATATAGACAGTCCAATAGTTGAATGACCTAGAGTTAAAAACCTCTACCTGTATGTACATTGTAGGGCTTATATAGAGGAGCTGTATTAGTATTCAAATGTTCATGGAGGTTGTATCTGAACTGATTTAGCTCATACATTGTATGTATTATGTGCCTTTATATTTTGCTAGAATGTCGCTATTTGAAACCCATGTAGACAGTCCACGAGGTGAATGACCTAGAGTTAAAAACCTCACAAGGATAATAAATCATGGCAAAGGAATACATGCCAATTTGTCACCGGCTAGAGTAAAGTAGGAGTGATTCTTTTTCAAGAATTATGTGAATGCTGGAGCATGGTCCATTGAACAACAAACAGATCAACACACATCAGGGAAAGCCTGATAGATGGTGACTAACTCCTTTCAAACTTTGGAAAAAACTTAAGAAAGTTTCATTGAAATTCTGTCAGGATTGTGTGCCTAGTCTCGGGTCAGACCTTGACTGAAAACGAAAGCTAATGTAAGAGGAGGAGTAGAGGGGAGGGGCAGGGAGGCGATATTGTGGTGTAAATGTGACGCCCGCTTCTGGTTTCTGACACAGGACATTGTAGAACTCTATTTTTTGTTAATTTCACAGGGTTTGTTTATTGTACATTCTACATGTATAGTATGTGTGTTTGTGCTGGTGGGAGACAGAGTTGGTCATCTTCTAATTATTTTTTGAAAGAGAATATATATTTGTCTGGCTAACACACCCCCCCCCCCTTCCTGCAAGAAAAAGAAGAATTTACCTGTGACTGTCACAATCCTGGGCACTAACGGCAAGTTGCTGACTTGTTTATATCTTTCATACTGAGCCTACGACTACTGTAAGATTCTGGAAATAGATTAATAGAAAAAAATTATATAAACTGTAGGAAAGGGGGAAAAAAAGATGAACAAGATAAACTAGATTCCACCTATTTAAATTTCTCTGCACAACTAAGTCAAATGAGATGACATATGTACCAACACTGGTGCGCTAACCCGATTATGTTACTGTCTTGTAAAGCTTTATTTATGCATGACATGGTAAAGTGGCTCAAAAACACAGTCGCAGAAAAATAACATATCACACAAGCATAGTCTTTAAATTTCTGTATCTTATAACTTACAGATAAGTAAGTAAGCTTGCCACCCTTTGCCAAGTTCAGTTACCTGTTTTCTTCCCACTAGCCTGTCATTTACATGTAAATTTGCTTCATTTTAGATATGAAACAGACATAAAATTTGGTACCCTTAAGGTCTGGGAGCACACACAAACTGATTAATTACATGACATTCACAGGGGTTTAACCTAGTATAACCGATGAAATACCAGGTATGCATTCTCCAAAACATGCTATCTGCAGTTCATATCGAATCCTACGTAAAATGATGTTTGTACATGTATGTGAAAGGTTTCTTGTCTTAGCTTTGGATTAACTGATAATCACTTCGGCCTTCCAGCACAAAAGTAGGTGTATAGTAAAAGAGAATTAACTTCTATCCTTTGATTTTGTTAAAGAATAATTTACCTCCATGAAATAGAAACAGGATTAGTGTATGTAACATGGTACAAGAACAACAGGTGAGCTAAGGCTTATTTTGTGCATGAGGTACATATATACAGAGGGCCAATCTCTTGTTTTACAAAGTCTTCTACAAAGATTCGTAGATGATCCCTTGCTACTTGATGGATGTGCGGTTGGAGATTGGGCCATTGTCTGTGGGCATTGTTGAGCGGTGTCAACAGAGATTGGCAAGGACCACTTCTCTATCAGGGCGGGTGGCAGGTCCCTCTTTTGCCGTTCAGGGACTATTTTGGCTGGGCTCGACCCCTCCTTTTTTTTTAAAGGGATTGCTCTTTTATCACAAGAGAGGGGATGTTTTAGAGAGACAGCAAGAAGAGAGGTAGAGCGAGAGTGCTCGGGACTGGCCAAATAGCCAGTGGCATTTGTGATGTGTCCTTTGAGGCGGGTTGTCAGAGTGGACACCTTTGTAGGGCTTCGGAGGGCTTTGAGGACTCATAACAGACACTATGGCGTCCCCCAGTGCCTTTCAAAGATTAGAGAGGTTGGGGTGAAGATCCATTTAACTGCATCACAATATCTGTCTGTCCATCTTCCCTCCATGTTTTCTGTGCTTAATCCATCATCAACAGGTTCATGTCATGCCTCTTGTAACATTTAGCATTAACTTTTTATGTTTTCAATCTAAAAATTTCTTCCCCATTCCACTAATTTCCCTTTTACTTGAATGTTTACAACTTAAATTCTTGTAGCTCCTGAACGTCATTGTTTAACAAAATTAAATTTCTTTCTTGAACTTTCCCTCTGACTTTACCAATATACAACGTTTTGTCATCTTGTGACCTACTTGTATTGTCTAGGATTTTGAGAGGAAATAATAGTTATGCATTTGGAAGTGAGTGGGGAAAACACTTAATGTTGTATAAAAACAAATTAAGGATACTCAATAAAAAAAAAAGCATTTGGTGGATGATGACAATGACATTGATACCAGGTTTTTCAAATTCTGTGGAGTGATCGTTGGTATCACCTCTTGAGGTTGTGAAACATATACAGTGTACAGTGTGAAACCGGCTTCTGTACCCCTTGGTACCATCAATGATATAGGTGTGAGCTATTCATTTGAGGATGCCTAGCAATGATGTCAGTGTTACCTTGGCAGCAGTCAGCAAGATGGCAAAGGAGAGAAGAGAAAAGAGGGAGAGAGAGAGAGTGAGTGAGTGAGGGAGGGAAGGAAAGAATGATACCCTGTCCTAACAATTGTCCAGAGAGAAAGTGGACCACAGCTTGGCCAAAGAATGCTAATCTGTATTAGTGTAGTCTTCTAGTCAGAGGAACCGCTAGTGTTTGCCCAGTGCTAGGCTAACACCCAGTAGCCCAGGCTCTTTTTTGGTCAGCTTTCTCTTGGGCGCACCACCCACTGTGTCAATTGGCGGTGCTTTTGTGACAGTGCCTGTGTACATTGATACTTTGTTCAAGTAATCAACTATCAGACATCATAAGTTTGGGGGGTTTACAAAGGACCACCTTAAAACTCGGCCCTTCTTTGTTTGGGCACAGGGCTTAAGTGCTAATTAAGCCAGTTTGTTTCGCTGTTTAACATGGGGGGTGAGCTTGAAGTGGGGAAGGAGAGGTGCCAAGAAACCTTTCAGAGATTCGGTCATCCTCAACTCAGGGCCAGGGATGGACGGGGCATTTTAAGACCCCGGCTCGGGCATTCCCGTCCCATTGTTTTGAAGAATGTGTGAAAATGTTGGAACAGTCCCTTGAAGGGGCACTTGAATACTCAATGTAACTATCAGCATTTGATATTTGTCATGAGCACACTATTACGGCTTGAGGCATTTGTTTCATTTCAGAATCATGTGGGAGGTATAAGATGGATCCCTCCCTTTAGGTCCATGCTGATTTAACTTCCAGACCAGACCGGCATCTCCTTTATTCCTCTTTCTTCTTTTTTCACACCAAACATATGATTAGTTCTCCAAGCATTATGTGTGTATGTGCTAAAATCTGAACAATTATTTACTGTTGTCTCAAGGACATGGAAGGTGTTGACTTCATTTGTGACGAGACAATAGATACAATGAAGATGTGTCATCGCTCCCATTTCATTTCACTATTTTATGTCAAGACGGAAACACTTGCTTACAACCGATGGCTGTTCTTCAGCAAACTTGTCCATGCTTAACATACACAAAGTACCAAGAGAAAAAAAATATATACATTGGTTTTTGAAACTATCTGCAAGGGCCGGAGGCTAAGGCCTGAATATAATGATGTACAGTATATGATGAGTTTTAAATTTTGTATACAAGTTAGGCAACATGAAGAAATAAACACTTTCATTATCAAATAAAAATAAAGTTTACAATAATAATTTTTAATTCAGAAACAATGTTTAATTTAACTGTAAGAATACATGTATACTATCCCAGAAACTCACATACAATACGTCTTTTTTTAAAGATTAAAATAATTTTGTCATTGGAGTGTTTTGTTATATTTCATTGAGAGAATGGCTCTTTAATGACAGCATTCCAGACCTGGCAAGAGATCATTTTACTCAAAATTTGGTTTGAAACAGTGCCATCTAATTAAGTACGATATTGTTTGGGGTAATTGAAGAAAAAAAAATTGTACTTTTTTGCTTGTAAAATACATTCTTCCCAGATCACTTTGGGAGGTTTCACCACGGGCTTACTTACTCACACGGGTCCTCTGGATGCTTACATGGAAGCTGAATACTACATCTTATGGGGCAGTTTTATTGTGGGTGGGTAGTATGAGAAGGTACCAGTAATAAAATGGTTTTTTGACAGTCCAGTATAATTGACAGGGTTAGGCCATGATTTGGTGCAACAGGGGAAAGGCAACATTTGCTGTCCTGCAATGCTGTGGGCATCTGTCGTAGCTGGGCAGAGTCATTACACTTTTGTTTCCTGCCGAATCTGAGCCTATTTCCTGTGATCCGTCATCTCCTCTCCAAGTGCCGGACCGATGATCCCCGCACATACGAGTCATTCATTTAGTGGCACTTGCTGAAAGCGTGAATGTATTCCCCTCCAGTCAGGTTTCATTGGTTTTTCTCTTTCCTTTTGTCGGGTAGGACGGGTAGGACTCTGAGGAGGAGGGGTAGAGGGCAGGCAGACGAAGAGAGAGAGGGAGGGCTACGTCATCAGTTAGGCGATATGTGTCGGAAAACCTTGTAATTTAGCCAAGATTAGAGGAAATGAGAAAGGAAGGAGTTCACAGTATGGTTTGTCCTAACTAAAGATAAAATTAGGACAGATTCCGATATGGCAACGATTGATACTATAGTTTTCATTCTCAATTCCCTTGTTTTGTTCTCTTTTGTAGAACCAGTTTGGTTTCATTGAATTTTTTTGTAGTCAATTAAAAGATCTCTTAATTGGTCTCTTTGGGTCTGCATGTCCAATATTTCTTTTTAAAGGTGTTTGAAAAGATTTTTTGGTGCAATTTCTATTTTTGTTTTGTTTTATATTAAGCCTTTCCAGAGCACTATTGGGCTCCCTACAGCAAAGTCTCCTCACGCTGAATGCTCTGATATGCAAATGTTTTCACTGGAACCAGAATACAAAGTTTGAGAAACTTTAATTGGACACTTCATTCTAAAAATCAATTATCCACATGCTGTGCAGAGCTTTTTGAATTTAAAAAATGTATAAATGAGCATATAATAGTATCCCAGAATTAATGTATGTACAGAACTCAAAACATAAAAGAAATCGTTCTCACTTGTAGAACATCTACCCATATATAACACATGACTGGAGAGAGTCAAACGTAGATGAAATGCTTTGTATAAGGAACTACATCTAGCAACGGGCTAAGATTCCTATCATCAGCTTTTTAAGGGAATATTAACAATTTTTTGGACAAACTTTAAGCAATGTTTCGAAAATGGTAGATATAGACTTTTAAGTAAACATAATGTACAGTTGTGGAGTCATTTTGTCAAGTTGTGGACTCCAAGATCATTGGAGGCACGATGATGGTGCACAATTTTGCATCAGCCCAAATTCCAAAGAACTGAGTCAAAGGAAAGAGTGATATTCCTCCACAAGGACAAGTTTCGCCCTATTGTTTTTCACCAATCAACGAATGATGAAAGAGAGAGAAAGACAAGAGATCTGCTTTTTCTAACTCTTAATTGATAACATGTCTTTGGTCCACTATCCCAAGACCATGCTGATCTTCATGTGCTATTCACGTTGCGCCCAACTCCTACCTCACTGTACAAAACAATGCACTTTCAAGGCAGCCATTGCTTCTGAGCTTTTTAAGGCATGATGACTTCATTTCAGAGATCACTGTCATCTTGTGCAATAGGACTAGACACATGTTTACTCTGTTTTCAAGTTCATGTGAGATCTTTGGAACAATGGGGAATTCCCCCATTTGCTTGTTCCATATGTCGCTTATTTGCATAATGGACCATATTTGGGGGATCGCCAGGTACATGATACTGTAGGTGTACTCTTGTGCATTTCGGACTCGTTAAGAATGAGATCATACCACATGTAGATTATTCAAAGGGTTTTTCGTGTGAGGCATAATTTTTGAAAGTGTAAAATAGCCAATTTGGTTTACAAATCAATTACAATTCAAAGGGTAGGACTCTCCATATTGCCTTGTCTTAGTATTCTTGGAAGCACTGTTCATATGAGTCAGTCAATTTTAAGCTCTAATTTTTATGTGTAATATACAAATCTAGAAATTAATATTAATCTTTTCATCATGTAGTTAAGGACCATCTCCTGGAAACTTTAAGTTTCCTCAAAGTTTTAAACCTTGAGAGATATAACAGTTAATGCATAATCTCTGAGCAGACCAGGTCCTTTCTCGGTATGTGCTGTTTAAACGTAATTAACTTTGAGTTTTCGCCAGCCTGTAGTTAGAATGAAGGCATGACCAACTTGTAGTTTAAAACGTTTGGGTAGTCATTGTTTTGGTACCTGTTATCGTGCATTGTTGTTAGTCGGTTAGTTTACAAAGCTTAAAACTTTGAAACAACAATGGTCCCTCGTGATGATGGCTATTTATTTATTAATTTACCACACTCGAGTATTGATCTACTACATCTGGGTATTGCTGTGTCTTTGAAAAAAAATATGTGAGACCCCTGTGTTATACTAACAAACTGATCTCAGCTGGTAAGCTTTGGTAGATTCGGACACCTTCCCCCTCCTCCTATACCTGGACTGCCCCTTCCTGCAATTGGCCCTGAACCCAGCCCCCAAGTTCAACCCATGAATCAACCAAATATGATGATTCCTCTGGCTTTCCTTCCATACTGACCTGAGTAAACCCATCATTCCATATGTTTGTATACGTAGAATCACACCTTACGCTTTGATCTAGGTGGAGTCCAGCCCTGGCTCACAGCACAATGAACAGATGCACGGCCAGCGTGTGTAATAGGAAATGACACAAAAGTAGACGCCTCTTCTGCCCAGATCCGCGTCGACTATCCATAGCTCGGCCAAATTAACTCCTTCCTTCTTATCCTGGAGGGAAATACTCGAGCAGCTGGTCACACGGCCAGAAATCCACTCCCAAACATTGATAAAACAATAGCACTCATTCGGAATAATTCTTTGTAATGCTCATCTCTGTCTGTCTCTCCCCCTCCTAACTGTTTCGACTTCATTTTCTCCTTCCCTCTCTTTGCAAAGGGAGTCTGGATTATCTTTGGATTGCTTCGTAGCATGAATTTGCATTTTGTAACCAGCTTGGTTCAAAAGTGCAAGGGGTACTGCTCCATTTTTTAACATCGTTTTAAAAAAAGACAATAGCTCCTATTTGTACTAACCATCCTTTAGTACAATTTGTTTTATTAATGTGTTTTGGGTCTCTGTCATCGATATTCTCTCTCCCTATTTTCCCATCTTCCAAATAAGTTTTGATTCTCTAAGCTTTTTTCAAAGTGTGAATTTTCCTTTTGTATTTTTGTGTTGATTGGAGGGAGGATCCATTGCTGAATATAAAAATAAATAAATAAATAAATAGATAAATAGATAAATAAATAGATAAATAAATAGATAAATAAATAGATAAATAAATAAATAAATAAATAGATAAATAAATAATAGATAAATAAATCAATAAATAAATAGTTAGAGCACCTATTTTGAACAATTTATTGTGTGCCCATGTTTCCCTCATTCAGTGTATTCCTGTTTCTTTATTTGTTCCTTTGGTCTCTTAATTGATCCCTCTCACCACCAAGGGACTCTGGTTTTCTTGGATTGCTTGGGAGCATGAATCTGCATTTTTAACTTTGCCTTGTTCAAGTTTGCATGGTCATTATAGGTGGGATACTATAGGAGGAAGTAATTAGAGTTCTGTTTATATCAACTTTCTTTATGCCAAGAAGTGATTATTTGAAATAGACCACCTTGTTCTTTGGTCTGTTTTCATCAGCTTGAGTTTGCCAAATAACCTGCTATTTTCAGACTCGGGATATTATCCTGAAGCTTGAAATTGCATCTTCACCAGACTGATACGCTCATCACAAACTAGCTCGGTTAAAAAAAATTAGCCAATTATTTCTCAATAGCGGGATATTTTGGAAACATAGCCAATATTTCTTGGGATATCTCTTGACCAAATATCCCGCTTATTTCAACTGCGGGCCGATGAAGCCGCAAATAAGCTGGATAATTTGCGATCGGGATAGTTTGAATAGCGGGTTATTTGGCAGTCTTGAAGATGCTTATGCCCCCCTCCCCACAGACCACCTTTATATTAAAAAGATATTTCACACATGTACACATAACTTACATTTATCTGTTTATAATGGTCAACATTGAAATTGAACATCTGATTTGGGGCCAAAAATACACGATGTCCATCTTTTCATAGAAATACTGATGTTTGAAATATTAACAGGAATTTAATAAAATGAGGATAAAATACTTTATCCAAAGATACTGGGATGATGGCTCAGTCTTGAGCCCAGGACCTGCCAAACTGTAAAATTACAGTTTCTTTCAATGCTGTTTCAGTATTTTAACAAGAGAGAGAGAGGGGATGAAAGATTGTGGTATATTTAAAGGTAAAGATAAAGATAAATTTAGAAATGCAGTTCAAGTTTTAAAAAGATCGAGAAAGGGAGAGAGAGAGAGAGAGAGAGAGAGGGAGAGTCAGAGACAGATAATGGAGAGGGAAAGAGAAAAAGAAGAGAGAAATAGAGATACAGAGAGATAGTGAAAAGGGGAGAGAGATAGAATACAATGTATATAGATATGTCTGGTGTTAGAGACAAAATTAGATGTATATGTAGAAGGAAAGATAGAGCTGAGGAAAAGAGTGAGAAAGACAGATTGAGTGAGATTTAGAGACAATGTTAGAGAGTTTAATATTGAGGGATGGAGAGAGAGAGAGAGAGAGAGAGAGAGAGAGAGAGAGAGAGAGAGAGAGAGAGAGAGAAGGAGATAGGGGATTAGGATCACAGGAAACGTAGATAATACAACTAAGACAAAGCCAATCAAATTTAGAAATGTATGTTTATGAATAAGGTAAACTGCTTGAAAGGATCTGTCATCGGGCGATGGGATGGCTAGGGATGGGGATTAGAGTTTTGCGTTGGGGCCAAACTAAAGAGAAGATATATGATTCATGTACCTGTCATGTTCACATTAATCTGCCAGAGACTATTAAAACAAAAACAATTGTACTTAATTCCAATATTTATTGAGCTCATGGCATATAGAGTTTCATAGGGTTCTGATATTTGTTAAAGGTGACATTAGCATTGTCTTTATTATATTTCTTGAAGTAGTGCAAAGTAGGATTATTATTTTTAACGAGAAGTGGAAGCATAACTTTTTACTATTTGTTTAGATATTGAAGGATGGAGATTCTTTGAGTGGGCATTTTTTATCTATATTTACATGTATTTTTCAATGCGTTTTATGGGGGAAAAATCCCATTATGATAGTGCAGTTTCTCACAGGATCCAGAAATCTAGAATAAGTCCATGCTATAGCCAATCTACATTGTAAGTGTGAACACTGTATGTTCTATCTAATTAAAAGCCTTTCCCTATATTTTACCCATATGATGACTTAAAAAATGCATTTGTAGCACATAAACCTGCTGTTTTCTCTAGAGCTCTTTTTGAAAAATTATTTTAAAAAATAAGGTATCATGAGGGGATGTATTAGTTATTATTTTTTATTCATTTTCCAAACTTCTTTTTTTATAAGATTCATACAGCTCCATACCATGTATAGACAGTTTGAACTTAGGTGCTTTTTCCCTAGACTCTTGTAGACACTGTATTTCCCAGTAGATTCTTAAAAACTAATCAAATAAAATGTCGAAGAAATTAAAAATATATTGGATTGTAGAGCATACTCATCTGCCTTTCTGGGAAAAAGTACTGTGTGGAATTTTTGTCTACGCATTCTACGTAGTGTTCTCAGAAGTAAATGTATAAAGACTTTCTTGAATGCAGCTTGTTTAATTGATGAATGATGTACACTACATTGTCACATAAAGGTCAGAGATGTGACAGGCACGAACCCACCTCAGCCCTCCTTCTTTTCTTTTTTTTCTCTCTCTCTCTCTCTTCCATTTTTCTTTATCCTCTATCTTTCTTCTCTCGCTTATCTTGATATTTATTTTTTCCTCTCCCTTTCTCTCTCCCTCTTTCTTTCTCATACTTAGTTATTTTGTCTATGTCTTTCCCTTGTTTTTCTTCTCTCTCTCTCTCTCTCTCTCTCTCATCTTCCCCCTCCCTCCCTCCCCCTCCCTCTTCCATTGTGAAACTTTCCCCCGTGTGATTCCTCTAAAAATAGACGCACCCCCGGATTAGCCAGACAAGTAGTATACACCTACCTCGCTGCTACAATTGGATATAGTTTGTCAGGATCTCCTTACGAAATATGAAAACAGAGTAGGATCCGAATCATTGACTTTGACATAGGATTTAACTGCAAGGTTAGGCATGAGCCATGAGTTTCTGTTCCTCCTTGCCCTTGTTTCGTTGACAGAATTTCGTGTGAGTTGTCATTGCTGTCGAGTTGTTTACCTTGAAATGTAAACACACTGTGCGTGGGGATTTGAATTGTTGTGATTATGTTTGATCACATGCTCCATATTTAAATCCTTTATTTTTAGAATACACATATTTTTTTTGTTTTTTCTTCTCAATGATGAAACCTTCATTGAGAAATTTAATTGATCTGTTATTCAAATTTTGTGGCAATTGTGTGGAAGATTTAGAAGGACAAATGCTGGCTAATAGTACATTATTTAGTCATCATATTACGACATAATATAGGATTTTTCGTAAGATTGACAAATATGGATTGGTGTAACTCTCTATGTAGCTTTATATTAATAAATAATTACTGATCAGTGGAAAGTTTGTATCTTTCCCTATTCTAATGGTTTGAGGAATTTTACATTACATTTATGTCCTCTGTAGGCACATATTCTGCAAATGCCTTGCACAATGCTTTTTAATTTTTTTTAATTTAAATTTATAATAGACTTGCATTACTTCATGTACATGTACATATCTTTCTAAACAGATTTGGAACTGTCAAAGAGGATTTAGCAGTGAACTATTGAATTGTAAGAAGGAAATAAGTTCTGAATTTTACCAATTCTGTTCACCTTATGTCACACTTCTTGACCGTCCATTTGTATGACTCATTTACAAGTAACTCACAAGTGGATCATTCAAATTATACACATACACTGTATCCTGTGTTTTCCAATGATACTGATGTTTCATCATCATCACCGTCATCATTGTCTAAAGTGTGAATTCCACAATGTCTGATCATAATAGTCCCATTCACCCAAATATGTGAAAAATGTTCATTCAGTAAAAAAGTATTATCAGTGCAATTTGATAGTTGTTTTTTGTTTTTATTGTTTGAATTACACTAATAGCTGTCTATGCGAATGACCCTCTTCTTGCATTCTCTTAACCTTTTCCTGGTCTCTCTCTTTCTCTTTCTCTCTCTCCCTCTCCCTCTCCCTCTCTCTCTCTCTCTCTCTCTCTCTCTCTCTTGATATATTTGTGTTTACTTACATCTGAGTCATTGGATATAATCCACTGCTTGATGAATAGCAAAGCTATAGGAACACAATGAATAGGAGGGGCCACCTACACCATTAGATCTAATCTTGGGGTAACTAACTGACCAAAGATGACCCTAACTATACTTGACCGTAACCCCCTCAGCACCAGAAAAAGAAATAATGTGCATGAAAGCAATGGCATTTACGGTTTGTAGTAAGAACATGGTTAAATGTATCATGTGACTTCTTTTTTGAAAGCTATGACCAAACATTATGTATTCATCAAGATATTGTGGGACCTCAAGATAAGGAATTATTAAAACAAATACCAAGCAAAAAAAACTTCTCTGCTAAAATATTACTGAAAAGGATAATGGCACTTTTGATATTTTTGCACTGATGAAATATTCTCATAAATCAAACAATCATAAAAGTTATGAATCTTAACACAGTAATCAATAATCTTCTTGCTGCAAACTTTGTTTTATTTTTGTTATAAAAAGAGGTTGAAGAGTAGGTTAAGAACATTGCAGTGTGTTCAAAATATGGTAGTTATTCTTGCTTTTTATCAAGGATACCCATGCTTTTTTGCGCACAGAATTTGCAGGTTCTAGCCTGGTTTCATAAGTAAGTCGTTGCCCCTAAGTATTGCTCTGAGATGAATAAACTGGCTCGACTTGCAATTATTCTAAACTTTCAAGCACAATTATTAAGGCTTCACATTGCAACTAAAAATAGAATAAGAGAACGGAAAAAGAGTAGTACTGTAGCAAGGTCATCAGAGATGCGATTCCTTTAAAGAATCTCAAACAATTGCTAGATTACAAAATGGATTAGCGTCCATGTTGCATGCTGAGTGAGCCTTTAGCAATTAATGTTTACCACTAAAGATTATTTAAAGTGAAATGGAAAAATGGGAGCCAGAATTTTTGTTTTTAATTTTTGTTTTGGTAAGGTGAATTATTCTTGAAATTGGGATAAAATTGCAATGCCCTGTATTAAAAGTGTCTTTATCAATGTTATGAATTCTAAGGCTGTAAATTCTATATTCCTAAGAGTTTTTATATATTTTGTAACATTCAGAATTTATGATAAAGGCCAGGGGGGTGTTTCACAAATATCCTAAGTTGAACTTATCTCTAAGTTGGACTTAACAATTATGGAAAGCTGTTAGCATCATTGAAAATATTTTTGTAAAAGTTATTTTAAAAGGCATAAAATGTTGATTCAAATCATTCATATTGTTTATATCATGGGAGATTTCATGTTCTTGATGGGGAACTTATAAAAAGTCTAAAATACTTGAATTTTTGCTTTTGAATATATTTATTTTAAGGCTACAAATGACTCTCCATAATTTTTAAGTCCAACTTAGAGTTAAGTTCAACTTAGAATCTTTGTGAAACACCCCCTGAAGCCTTTCCAGCGATTAGACATGTTCAGGGCGCGACAAACCCGCTTGCCCGACGTCCCGGGGCAACCAAATTGAGCCGTCGGGCAAGTAAATCAAATTATCACTTGCCCGATTCGGGCAAGTGATACTTTTACAGTAATTTCCTAGTGTCCAAGAACTCTACCATTCACCCGTCAACTTCTTACCCGTCGTCAAAATCCAGAAGCAAAAAAGCGATCGTTCCGATTTCGAAAAAACTTCACAGACAGCTAGCCAGCTCAGCTAGCTCAGCGCGCATGCAACAGTGACACTTCAAGCCATGAATGCCGCTCCGCCTCCACGCACGGCCGGCCGTGAGCTAGCTAGAGACAGCTAGCGCGATCGTACCAGCTGCGAGCTTATTCGCGCTCTCTCTCTCTAGCTCTGCAGGCCGCACCGACAGGCCTTTGCTATTCTCTGATTGCCGATTGGTTGAATCACGCCAAATATGACGTCATTATTCTAGGGAAATGAACACGTGCGAATCGGAATGGAATAAACAACAGGGATTTTCTAGTAAGTACAAAAAGTCAAATGTTTGATATTTATTCATAATGACTGTTAATGATTGTGAACATATTATTTAAAACTCGCTGCTCATATAAATCAGATGAATGTTTTTGTCTCGTTTTCAATTTATTACTGCGGTCTCAAGATCCGACCGAGCGAGTCATTTTGATAATAGTATCGAGACCCCCAGAATATAAGCCGTTGTTGTTTTGTTTTCATGGTTTTAGCGACGTTGTTTAGTCTAGTTTTCGCATACTTATCCGAGATTTATCGTAAAATATCTTCAATATTATTATTTAGTAAGAATTTACAAATTTTGGCATGATATTTATAGCAGTGAATGATGAAATAAAAATGTCCGTACTTTATTTAAAATAGTTGATTACCCATTATTTACATGACGTATTAATTTGCTATCTAAAACACTAACTTATCATTACGAGATAATAAATGCTTTAACCTCGAGTCCTTTTTCGCTTTAAAGTTTTGGGCAAGTGGAAATATTGTTTGGGCAAGTAAATTGAAAACCCACTTGCCCGACAGGGCAAGTGGTGAAAAAAATTCTTGTAGCACCCTGCATGTTGTCTTGTCAATCTGGAATTCTGATTTTTGAGTCCCATGTTATGACAGCTAAGACCAATCCTCACCAGCTTAAAGGCAATTTAACCTTTCTAAGAGATGTAAAGTGGATGGCCCACCCTCAAATAAGAGCTACTTACTGCCCCCAAGAATTCCACTTTAACTGTGCCTTATTTGTACCACTTTGAGTTTGCGTCAAAACTAACCACAAAGTGAATGTATTTGCTCCTCCTGCATGTATCCTACTCACCTGTGCCTTTTGACACCGTCTCTGTCAATAAAAAATAACAAGTTTGGACAAAGTGTGTGACATCACCACGTGTGCAGGGGTACATCATTTATGTAGCATTTTAAAAATACAAACTAAATCCTGACCAAAAGTATGCGAGAACAATACACCTTTTACCTTAATTTCCCGCATTAGAAACCCCTGAATGGCGCTAACCACATCCCCTACTAATACTATAATTATTATATGCTGGGCAGTCCATGTTAAAGTACATTCAATACCTCGTAATCCTTACCCACGTGAGAAAGGGAAGGTATTTCAAGAGGGGAATCGTAGAAAGTAAGCGAGTCTTAAATGATGATTTGTCCCCCCCCCCTCGAAAACTATTTCAAAAGGGACAATAAGAGGAGGATATATATATGCCTAGAGCAACATTCCAACTATCTCCTTATCCTTTGTTGAGGAAAATGTTATGGTAGTCGTGTCCGAAAGATTGGCAGAGGTTTGGATTTTTCAGTCGTTTGGATTTTTCAGTCATGGGGAATGATAGGAAAGGGATGGAGGAATTTAGAAAAGAAGCATGCAGAGAAACATGTATAAATAGATATGTTTTATGAAAAAGTATTAGAGAGAGAGAGAGGGAATTGGGGGGGGGGGGCACAGAAATTCAAAGAAACACACCTACATTTTTTAAAATAGAAAGACAGAGAGAGGGGGAAGACAAAAACATTGACAGACAGAAACAGAGAGAGAGAGAGAGAGAGAGAGGGTGGGGGGATTGAGAGAGAAGATAGAATAAGAAAATTAAGGTTGGGAATGAGAAGAAAAAAACTTAATTCTTAGAAATATGTATTCTATATGCACATGTGCACACCATATTGAATGATTCAAATCATTAAGGCAGTGTATTTATAGTTGTTTTGAAAGAGATTGAATAATGGAGGAAAGATGAAGAGCAACAACAAAAGAGGCATGATGGTTCAGTGGTAGAGCAGAGGTCTGGTTAAAGGGGGGTTCTGGGTTCAAACCCAAGCCAGTGCACTAGAGCCCTTTGGTAAGGCAGTAATCCTCATCTGGCTCATCACCAAGTCCCTCAGAGAGGACTTAAAGACGTCGGTCCTCTGGTTACTTACTTCTTAGCAGTCCAGAGAAAACAAACCATCGATCAAAAATGCTCCAGATGTACCTAGATACCTCCTTTTGGTAGTAGGAAGATGAAGATGTATTTTAGAGGGATCGTGTAACTTAGTCTCAGATTCTTCATCAAAATCCTTGATTTAGCTTATGCTGCAATAATAATTATAAACCTTTAGGTCAGTCAGGAACTCCATGACTTTTCCACGCCGATCGCCTGTCTAATTATGAAGATATTTATGATTGGAACTACAAATTTTGAAAACCGTTATGCAAACGGTTTTCATAACACTACAGACTATTAGGGAAAACGAGTACCGGTATGGTAAAACCGGTCACTCAAAGATTTTTACTTTTTTGAGGCACTTCTTGATCATTTTGAAGCGCAATTTTTTTTTTAGGGCTTCAATATTACACCATATCACAGACACTGATAACACGTAGGGCCGTGTATCTCTGATTTAACATTGTTAAACGATCCCTTTAAGGTGGAAGGGGAAGGGGGAAGGTCTAGAAGATAAAATTAGACTATTTAGGTGATGCTGCAGGAGAGATTTAGGAGAAGAGGGGCAACCGATGTCCTCAAGAGTCCTTGACCAATTGGAGAAGATGAGGAAACAAAAGAGAAGTGGAGCAGAGCAAGACAAAAACAAAAATATATGTCTGGGAACTTGGTAGTTTGCTGTCAATCAAATTGAATGACATGTTTCTCTGCATGGGATTATTATTGGCAGCTTTTTACTTCTTTGAGTCAGGTGATCGGCATTGTGTGTTTTGACAATTTTGACTTCTGTAAAAGCAGTGATTTTCATGAATCGTTGATGATGGCTATTTTAACTGCTAGACATTGGTGCAAGCTGCAGCGAGCTCTGTGATGTCCTTCAATTATTTTGAAGCATGAAACCTTTTAAAAATGCTGACCAGTGTATGGTTTTAACAGTGTATGTACTGATACTGAATTAATACTGTACATTTTTATCAAGATATTTAAAATGGCTTAAGTGACATGCACTTCAAGTAGAGAGAGAGAGAGAGATCAGTTCAATTGACGTATTCCTACCTTCCCTAATTTTTCTTTAAATATATCATCTTATTGATAATTTTATAGCCCAGGTACATGTATGCAGGGGAATAAAAGATACATGAAAACACATGTGCAGGAGTTGCAAGACATTCAGGCATGACAACTCAATTAATTACTTAAGTTGACCCTGTTGAAGTGACGCTGTTACAATGGCTTGTCACAGGCTAGAAGATCATGATGGTCTGTTACAAGTGGTTAATCCTTTGTACCTAGCGGTAGTTTAGAGTGAATGACACGTCTGCAATACCTGTGTTTAAGCGATTCAGAGGAATAAATTGATTCGACTTTTATGTCATTCCTTCTATGACACATTTTGAGGCCAGCAATTAATGTCAACCTGTATTATTTGGCAGAAGGGTAATAGAAGATTCTCTTTGAGGGACATTTACCAGAAGAAAAGTACAGCTAACTTTTCCCCCTATAGAATTGCAGCGATTTGCATCGAAAAAGATACCCTCCATTAAAATGATCAATACACAATTCATTCTTTATCTCCGTCTCCTCCCCATCGCATTTAAGGTTGGATTAACAGAAATTTTGTCTCATTTTCTCCGTCCCCGTAATTGCATTTATGTATAAACCCATTAAGTGGCGCTTCAATTTGGGGGCAGAAATCCTCCAAGTTCTAGCCTGCATTTAGTAAACTTCCTCTCTCAGTTGCTGATTCAATGGTTTGGGCAACAATTACAGTTTAAAGATGTATGTAGAATGGTGTTAAATACCCCTACTGAATATAACTTACAGAATGTGGGCCAGCATTATCGGGAATATGTCTTAACCTCATTACACATCATCTCTACAAACAACTTAAGGATAATCAAAAGTAATAACAGGTTCCATGCTTATCCCTTTTCTACATTGTCTCTCTTGAGACGCATAGTCCAGGACCATAGATGGCAACAAGCCTATATGAATAGGGCCCAGACGATAAATTGACTTAATCTCAAAGAGGCAGTCGATCCACGATCTTGTCGGGCATTCACACCGGCGGAAATTTATACAGAATTTGTTATAAAGAAACATCTAACCAACTAAAGTCATTGTATAGCAAAAGAGATTACACACAGGATGAGTATGCTGTGTAAAGGCATATCATTTTAAGATGCTAGGTTTGGGGAGGTTATCTTGCATCATGTCAGGTTACATCGTGGGCATTGCTCGAGGTACAACAGCATATCAGTACACCCTCATGAAAAAGACCTGCAAAGTTACTCATGTTTTGTTTGGCACAATATTCTTATGTGATGGACCTCAATCTCATCACACTTTTTTCAAAATGATGCTCTACCTTTTGTTTTGCTCGACAAAGTTTAAAACAAATTATATAAGGCCTTTCGTAATACAACATTTGGAAAGAATTCATTACTTATCATACACAGGGATGCCAGTTTTCAGGCAAAAAATAGCCTGAATTTGGGCCCTGGCGAGTTATTTTCAGACCATTTATTAGGCTTTTTTTTGTGTACAAAAAAGCTCATTCTAGGTGATTTTCAGGTCCTCTGATCAATTCTAACTGTCATCCCTGCATACGGCTGTACAACAAGTTTTGACTAGTCTGAATGGGGGTTCACTTTCCATGGGGAGATGGGTGTTTAGCCCCTACTCCTAGGGCTTCCAAGGACCTTGCAGGGGATCGAGCCTGTCCTCTTATTCTGATTCCGCTCTAAGTTGTCTGCAAGAGTCTGGAAGGCACAGACAATTTTGCCACATCGATGGCGTCCCAGGGAATCCCTCTAAATGGTGATGCTTCTTACAACTCTGGAAAGTGCTTCTTATTCTCATCCCTGACATAAATCCAGAAGTCTATTGCCAGTACCCATTAAACACCACATCATTCATGTCTAGATGACGGAACTGTAGGAGAGGAAAGGGGAGGTGGGAAATGGAGTATACAACATAGCATTTAATTCCTGGCTTATAAGTCCACCAAATCGTGTTTATTATTTGTTCTATTTGTTTTGAATTGTTAAAAATATCCTGCAGACCCAACAAATATGCAGGCTTCCTGTATTTCAACCCCCTCCCCCCTCCACACACACACAAAAAAGGGAGAGCAAGTCGTGCTCTTGTCTTGGGCGCTTTGTTAGCCATTTTGACGAGACCATTAAGTCCGTCATTTGGTGAGAATTGCCAAGAGGCTGCTCAGTGCGGAAGTAATTCATTTTATTACTTTAACAGGTTTGTTAAAAGACGTTGAATCAGTTTACATTGTACTCATGTTAGAGTAACACAATTTGGAACAAATACAGAGTGTTGAAAAACAAGCACAAATTTGTAGATGCATTCCCCCACGTGTCCATCAAGAAATGATCCCTTCGTCCCTTTGCCAGTCTTTACATTTCTTATTAGAAATAAGATTCTTTGTTATACTTGTTGCTATGTTATTCAAGCCACAAACTAAATGTTGGAAGTTCTCATACTTTCATTTTTAAGATCGAGTTTAGCCGTTTTAAAGCTTCGCTGTCATAAGGTTTGATAATATTGAAAAAATGATTAAATAAGTTCCCTGTAAACTGGGTCCCTTCTTTCTTTTGTCATTTTGTGCATTCAGAGGTTGAACTCTTCTCTCTCTCACTCACTCTTCTCGCTCTTTCTCTTTCTGTGTCTGACTCATCTGTCTTTCTTCAGGAGTGGACAAAAGCTTGCCAACTAAATGTTAAGGTTGGTAGAAGTTTAAAATACATGTTATGAATAACCCAACCAATGAAAGTTTTCTGTATCATCTTTCTTTCTTGTTCTGTTTAAGACAATAGAAACAAATGATTCAGTGAAGTCTTTGAATCTATTAGGGGTCCCTGGAAGAGTAATAATTGTACCAAATAGGGGAAGAGCAACCCCTTAATTCTCCCAGACAAGTTCTCTATACACTCCACCTCCTCAAATTCTCTATTTTTCCATTAAAAAACACAAACACCTACATGTGCATGAAGTAGTATGAGTTTTCAGAAGCCTTCTATTCCTGTCCATTCCTGTCCATTGCATGGCCTTTCCCCATTGCCTCAGATAGATCCATGTAACCAAAAGGGGGCAGGGGCAAGGATTTTAAAGAATTATACAGCCCTGAAGCATGATGCACCCTTGCCAGCTAAGTCCCTTACACGACCCCATTCCTACCCCAGCCAAGTCCTCCATACACACCCCCTTTCCCAGTTCTAGTTTTGTTTCCCCTCATATAAATGTGTATATAGTGGTATCATTCTTGAGAAGCCATCCATCCCTGTCCGTTGCATGGCCTTTCCCTGTCGCTTCGGATAATTCCATGTAGCCAAAGTATCTATCAGAACATGACAAGATAAAGATCCCAAGATTATCTGGGCGTGTGCAGGAATGTATACCCTGGATATCTCCAAGAAATGGCACCGTTAGTCACCTTTTAACTCATTGACTCCTGAATTCTCTCAATACCATTGGTTTAATAAGTACTGGTAGGCAGTAGGTTAACTTGGTGTTTAATAGTATCAAAATTGTAATTCAAAAGTCTAATGAAAGGTTATCCTTCTGTAAGCATTTATGCAGCAAAGCATGCATTATATCATCTATTCAGAGCCATAAAGACATTAACTCTGTGTTCAAAGGTGTGAGTTCACATCCTTCTGGCTCCAAACAGAAGACATGATCTGCTGAGAGCCAGAGAGGTCTTGTCGATACTCTTATAGCTCTCAAGCGTCAAAAATATCATCTCCTGAGTGCCAAAAGGGTGTTAACTTTATGATAAAATCTCTTTAAGTAAACAAATTGAAACCATCCGGTTCTGAAGGTGATTTGGTTGTTTTGGGAGGCTTCCATTGGTTTGATGAGTTATTTTATGTGCTACGTACGAGTAACATAATGACATATTAGGCCCAGACAATCTGCTTAGAACTCTAGGAACATTAGTCACCCTTATCCAGTGACAATTGCAAATCAGTGTTATGATTTTCAGCCGGTGATGGTTAGAATTCTGGTTAAATACTTTTTGATCCTATTCTCAGAATGGATAGTGATGAGGCAGAAATTGGTGGGCGTGGTAGTGATAGCTCTTCATATACATGTTAAAGAAGTACAACATGAGAAATGGCAACCTCGTAAATGAATGCAAAAGGATGGCCATTTATAAACAAAATGTAAATAATCCATGTTTCAAGAGAGATACATCTTATATCTAGCTACTCTTTGATATGTGTCTTCGAAATTTGAATAGACTTTTGAAATGTTCTACATGCATCTTCTAACTATTGCTTCATCATATCTTTCCATATCGAAAGTTAGCCAGCAACTTGAGAGTATGTCAATTCCAGTAGTGGGAAAGAGAGAATATGAGATCAGTCTATGATTAGGTCTAACTGCCATTTCTGAGGGTAGAGGTATATAGGGCTGACCTGGGGATTGTGAATGACAAAGAAACCCTCCCTACCTATTGTATTCTTCTAAGGAATGTTACTCCAATACAACCTTTCTTGCCTCATGTACCCAATGTACCCTCCTCAAAGCTATGCCAGTCACCCAAGCCACCTTCCCGAGCAATTTGTTTGAAGATTGACCCTTGGTCAAATATCAAATGACCAGACCTTGACTAGTGAAATAACTGGATACCATTCAAGTGTAATTGAGCATGGTTTGAAGTGTGACCATGACTGCATGACTCATAACTGACCACTTCTCTGGACCGTCAAACATTTCAGTGGTCTTGGGTTGGAAGCTTCCTTGCATGTAGGACCCCGTTCTCACTCACTTCGTTGGAGCGCTCTGGAGCGCTCTAACTAAGACCCGCTCCTCAGGAGCAGTTCTTAGGTGAGTGAGAACGCTCAAAGTGGTCCAGGAAGCGGACTTCTGGACTGCTCCAGAAGTCCACTTTCCGAGGTGGTCTTGAGGAGCGGGTCTTATTAAGAGCGCTCCAGAGCGCTCTAACGTGCAATGTGAACGGAAAGCGTACTTTGAACGGAAGTGGGCTAGTGACCTTCGGTGCGAAACATGTAGTATGGTACATACGGATTGTATTCCGTGCGCGAAAAAATTGACCCGCCTACCTGAGCTGCCATAGCAACAAGACCACTTTGACTCGTGGAGCGGTTTGAGCCATTAAAACTGCTCGGAGTGTGAACGCTCGCAAATTGTTCCTCAAGACCCGTTCCTCTGGAGCGGTCTGGAGCGGTCTAACTAAGACCACTTTCAAAGTGAGTGAGAACGGGGTCTAGGTCTGTTTCTATTAGATCATTGTGTCTATTAGATGATTCTATTAGAAATAGGTTTCATAATATTAAAAGCCTCCTTAATTATTTGTGGTATGTGGAATGTAGCCCCCTTTACAGTCAAGACACAAATCATCTGTTGGAGCCAGAAAAGCGTTAAATCGCATGCTTTTATCACAGAGTTCACGCCCTTCTGGCTCTGAACAGACAGGGGTTGTTGGACTGATGTGTTTTGGATATTAATTTGACATGAAAAACTTAGAAATCAACACACATTTTTTCAAAATCATACAGATATATTTTCACTCAATATTTCTGTGTGTAAAACCAAAGTCAGCCAATTTTTCACTAAATATCAGAACCATAATGCTCAGAGCTTCAGATGTTCTACCAATGATTGAAGATAAATTTGTTTGTAATTCAGATTCAGATTTCCATAAAATGTTGGATAGCACTTGGAAACCAGCGATATTGGGTCAAACTGGGAGAAACATGGGAAGGAATAGAGAAAAATAACAAGTGGATAACAAGTGGATAACCAACGGAGGAGGGGGAAGTTGCTATGGTCACATGAGTACAAACCTTCTATGGGGGGGGGGGGGGGGAGATTTTTGAGGACATACCTGGAAAACCTAAATGGCTTTGATCAAGCTTAGGTCGATCTCAAGCTTGATAATGACAGAATAAATCCATTTCAGAAAATAATTTGGAGTACACGCTGAGGCTGGGAGACCCCCTTGAGGCTGTAGTACTAGTAGCAGAGGAGAGTGATACTCAACAGGCATAAATATGCTCTTACGACCCTTGGGGGAATTGTGGAGACAAATTGTTTTGTAATGGATCAGCAAGACAAGGAAAGTGAGTGCTTCCAGGTCAGGCCAGCAAGTGAACCTGGTAGTCTAGTTCTACATCCAAAATGATTAGAACAATGTTGGACCTGGATATATTTAAGGATATGGAGGTGGCAGAGCAGAGGCTTTGATAGATAGGAGAGGGGTGACAGAACTCCATTGTCTGCACCCACTTAATTTCAAATTGTCATTTAGAAAATTTGTTCATTTTTTATAGACTTGTTGGCAATATGAAAGGTTAATAAGATGAAGAAGTAAAATCCCATGTAAGCCTATACAGAATATAAGGATATATGAAGATTAACCTTTGTTGCTGAAGATTAACCTTTGTTGCACAACATTCAACAATAGTGTAATCTAATAGCTGGAAAGGGGGGGGGGGGATTCTTCTCCAAAATTGACAATTTTTTAGATTTTATAAATGTATATCAAGAGTTTGTTAATGCAAATTCATATCAGTTTTATTGCTTCAAATCCTAACATATAAACACATGAAAATCTGTTTGTAGCAAATCCATACATCTTGCATATAAAAGCAACCTTCTTCATCTCCTTGGAGAATCTGCCTAGATGGAATAACATGCAGATGTACACACTATCATGCAAATGTCTGGTCTATAGATACAAGACTAGCAATTAGCCCAGGAGGGGGACTTGGCTTAAAGTCCCAGGGGGGAACAAACCGTGTCCTCGTCTAAGGACACCTAATCATACACAGCCACATACCTCAACTAAACACCAGAAGAAAAATATGGGAGGTGCAAGTTTAGATGATGTGTAGATCTAATTTCATTACAAGGAGTAAATGATGGGGAAATTATTACTGATCTGATGTAGCTTACACAGGGCTGGTATGTATAGCCAGAGGCAGGCTTTTTTAGGACAGCACTAGCAGTGTCAACAGCATTGAGAGTGAAAGGAGGTGAAGAATGATTAGAGGTGCAGCGAAAAGTCTCCGAGACCAATGGGGATAGTATGTGATTGGGTTTGTTATGGAGAGAAAGGGGTAGCAGCGAATTTCAGAGTATGGAAATATACAGTATGATTCTTTCTTGTGCATTCTTAAACTATAAGTGTGCCTTTTTAAGAGTGTTGACCTTAATCCATAGCCTGCTGCAAGGTGTTCAAAGTTGTTAAGAGAGCGGGTAAATGTTGATGCAGATAATTTATGCCTTCTTCCTCCAGCTCCAGACTTCACTTGATTTATTGACCATAGAGAAGACATTCATGAAATAATGTTCATTCAGTGAGCTCATTCAAACCGTACTTTGTTTGAACTCGGCATATATTTTAAGCGCAGGCCACTCTATTTTTCAAATACTATTACCCAATTACCCACTTAGGCATTTGAATGGACTCTGAAGCAATGTGTGTCTGCATTGTAAATAGCATTAGCCTTGAGAGAAGCCTACACATCTATTCTGGAGAATTTTAAACATAAGTGCATGTAAAACTTGACAAGCTAAACTCTACATATTTATGACTTATCACTAAGGTAAACGAGCAACTTTTATGATTTCCTGAATCGTGCAAGCAGATGTGAGGAATGTAATACAATATGAACAGTTACAGTAGCACTATAATGTTTCCAAATGATAATACCCAAAACTGATCTGAAATTAGATGTAAAATGTAGCCTGTGATAAATCAATGGAGAATGTAGCTTTATTCGTTGGAAACGATTTGTAGAAGATAACAGAGAAATGTCCTGTCTATCTGTAGATTAAATGTCCACCAAACATATTCCTCCTTTGAAAAGTGATTGCTTATTATTGTATTTTGCTATGTCCATGCTACGACTGTTTTGTGAATAGCAGCAAGAAAAACAAATCTTGGCTGGGTTTGATATGTGGCGATGTTTTTCAAGTTTGACATTCTACAAGAATCAATAAATGTAGCTATAAATCTATTTGCAGTATTATCGTCTAAGAGAACTAACGTTTTTTGATGTTTTTTATATAGCTCATTTTCACATGTGAACATGTCCTGAGAGAAGTGGTGATGAAGAATCAATGAGGATCTTTTTGTTGAGCCTACCCCTGTGGTCTTGGCTCTCCTAAATGAAGTCCTCACTCTTCTCCACTGCAGGGGGTAGAAACGGCTTTGGACTAGGGTCAAATCCAACTCCATGGCCCTCCCTCCCTCCCCTCTCTCTCTCCCTTACTCTCTCTCTCCCTTCCTCTCTCCCTTGCTCTCTCTTGTCCTCATCTGTTTATTTCAACTCACAATTTTTCTCCCTCTCTCAACCTTTCTCTCCCTCTTTTCATAGGTTTTTCTTTCTTTCTTTATTCTTTTTGTCACCATCTCTCTCTCTCTCTCTCTCTCTGTATCTCTCTCTGTATCTCTCTCTCACTGTCTCTCTCTCTCCCTTTCTCCTCTTTCTTTCTCCCAATCCCTCTCTCCTTCCCTCCCCTCTCTCTTCCCTCTTCCCATCTCACTTTGCCCCTCTCTTATCTTCTCCCTCTGTATCTACCCCTCTTTATCCTCCCATTTTTCTCCTCCTGTTTTGCCTTCTAGCCTCATCAGTTTAAACCTCATTTCAAGACTTTCACCCCTCTGCCCTGCTTTTCTTCTCTCTTTAGTCCTTTTCTTTGGATTAAGGTCAAATCCAAGTCCATGCTCCCCTCCCTCCCCCTCCCCAGCCCCTCTCTCTGTTTCTCTTCCTCTTCCTCTCTCTCACCCCTCATTTCTCCTTCTTTCTGTCTTTCTCCCATCTTTTTTTTTTTTTTCTTCTTCTAGATTCCTGGCGATATGTGTTCAGCCTAATTTTGGTGACTTTCACCCTTCTCCCATCATCCTTTTCTTCTTATTCCCTTCTATCTCCTTTACATACTTATTTCTTTCATCTTTTTTAAACAGTTGGCACAAGAGAACATCCTTTTCTTCCTTCAGCATGTATGTCTTCTATATACATTCTTTTCTTCCATCTATATAAATCACTTGAGACAAGGGTATATGGTGATTTCTTTGGAGAAGAACTTATAGTGATATCAATTATCTACACAGCCTTTGATGGGATGCAAACTGCACTGACTGGTCATCCCATTATTAAAAAAAAGTACAGTTTACCGAGCAGTGATGGTGTTATATTATGGTGATCAGACATTTACCTCAGATCGCTTCGGCTTTATTTCATAAAAGATAGAGGGTTTTTATTGGGTTTTATGTTAGGTCTAGGATCAGGTATAGTTTTAGATCCAGTATTGAAGTTAGGAATTCGGTTAGTATAGGAATTGACTACAGATCAATTTTCACACGTGCATCTGTCATACAACGTATAATTCTCAATCCATGTTGAACAGATTTGTCTTGAATTTGTTGTTTAAAGTGTATTATGAATACTGATTTTGGTAGAGATTTTAAAGAAATCACTCCGAAACGGAACTTTAAATGCTTGTATATTGAAAAGGAAAAGCGATTGTACCTTTCTGTGTCTATTCTGCTGTGGCATTTTCTCACAATCTTCAAAGTGCAGTAGAGTATTATGAATAGTGCAAACTACGACTTTCTTTCTCAACTGGAGTCCAGAGAAGCAAGCCCCCATCCTCCATTTAATGGGTAATCACAAATTTTAGAGAGCATAAACACTCTTGGTGTTTATTTGTTGAATTATATAGCTTTTCTCTGGATTTTCCATTTCAGGTGCTTGGGTGGTAATGGGACATACATGTAAGGATGATTCAAGTTTAAAAGAACAAACATCAAAACCAAAACACATTTTAATTACACTTTCCGTATGTAAATATTGAAAATTTACCTAACAAGTATTGGGTAAAATGAATACACCGGACAAAAAATTTCACATCGATGTCACAGTTTTAGATATATTTTAGTTTTATGTAGGTTCTTAGATGCAAGAAATATTGTACCGGTATGTTAGATGCTTTTCAGATCTTTACCAAGTACAGTAGAATAGAGTCAAAAGTATTGGACTGTTGTAAAAAGGTCATCGATCCTTTCCATATCCTTACACAGTTGAAAATTGATATATATTATTGTCATTGCAAACTCATTTTTATTCAAGCTATATGTCAGTATGTCGATATCTAGTCTGTCCACTACTTGTGCTATATGATTATTCTTTTTACAACAATATGAATTATGTATGAATTTTGTCTACCGGTACATTTTCTTTAGTCTGAATCCATTACACATATTTATTTAACTAAAATGTGAATTGCAGATACTGGCATGCAGGTATGCATATTTAGCTTTATTCTCCTCATTTTCTCGCTGTAACTTCCAGAAATGCTTTTTTTCAAAATTTACCCATTTCCTCTTCTTTCAATGCTTATTCTACACCATCATCAGCATCATCCCGCATCCATTTTACTTCCAGTTTGTTGAGAGATAAGATAGAGAGAAAGGGATGCAGAGACAAACTGGAGAGGAACATTTAAGTTATGCACCCAGAAATGATGAAAGGATTTGGGCCGGACTGAAATAGCCATCGCGGGATTAGGGGAGGACTGTGCGGGAATGAGGCATGATGGATGAGGAATGATATAGAGGGGGGAAACAATGTATAGAAATGCTCCCCACACATTCATCAATACTCATATATCACATTTCAAATGCTGTCTAGGTTTTCATCACAATCATAGCAGCTAAAGTGAGTTATCTTGGATGATATTGATGCTCCCGATTTTTATTCAAGATAAATGTATCTTAAGATTTTCCTTATGCAATTGTCTGTTGAAAACTTGCGTTTTCCATTGTATGCTTTGTGAAATAAACCCCTTGACTATTGAATGCTGTCATTCCCATAACCTTAGTATAGGGACCCTTGGGTTCCTGTATGCAAGGGGTTAAGTTATCTGTATGCTGCCCTCGGTATTCTATGGTTCCTCTGTACTTCAATAGCTTGTATATATTCCTAGTGTAATTCCACATATTAAGGTATAATATATTATTATATTGGACCTAATGCAAAGTAAGAAAGTGTAGAAGAGAAATTATTGTCCTAATTAAGTAGATACTGTGAAGGTGGAGTATTTATGTGTATACATTATTCTGGTAGAAGATATGTGTTTCATATTGCAGATATTTGATTCATACTGGTAGAAAATGTATGTTTTATATTGGGAAAAAAAGAAGGTGGATTCCTGAATATTTAGAAGTATTGTCGGTTTTGTCTGCATCTTTGATGAGCAGAGTGGCGAAGGAAGAATGTCTCTTTCAACCAAGTGAGGAATGTCTCGCGTCAGACATTAACGTAGTTTGATCAGCAGCGGTAGCTCACTGCGATCCCGGGCTAACTCCAGCAAGATCTAACTCTCATCAGAGCTGTCACGGCTTTAAGAAATGATTTCGAATCCATCAATCGTGGCCTTGCAGAAGCGCCATTGGCCTTGGCACGACCTCATTTTTTCCCTGCCCCTTGTCTCCGACATACTGCACGTGTGAATCTATGCGGGTCGACGCATTCCTCCATCCCGATTGCAAAACCTGCCGAAAATCCCTTGTCTAAACTGTCGCCGAAAAACCAAACAGAGTCATCACTTTTCACGCGAAGACATCTGGTAGGAATTTGGGAGGTTTTGAGATTTCTTCTCTTCCTCTTTTTTTTTCCAAGGAGTTTTTCATATTTCTCTTCATATTTTGGGATAGGGGTCCAGGGAGAGGTGGTTGCAGAGATCTTGTTGGGAGGGATAATCAGTTGTAATAAGGAATATTTGATTGATAGATAGATAGATAGACTGATGGACAGGTATGTAAGAAAAGGACAATGCCACATACCCAAAGAAGAGAAAATATTAAGACTTCAAGAAATGCGAGGAAAATGAAGAAGCATCCTAGGATAGAAGCCACTGTCTGTTAAATGCCAGAGCTATTAAAAAGAGATCAATATGTCTTTGGAATTTTTGAATTTCATGATAGCCCTTCAGCAGGAACTTGAAGTTCCTATCCTTCAATGCTGAAGAATAGTATATGAAAAGTGAATATGACCTTGAGGCTACAGTTGATTCGACCCTGTTCTGAGAAATTACTGTTTTATGTGCAGAAGGTACAAATGTTACTATTGGCGAAATTGGAGTGGTGTGGAGTTTGAGGATTAACAAAAAGTAAAAGAGTTTTAACCTGTCATCATGAGCTTTGTAGATGAATTTTTTGGCATGGATAATATGTTGTAGTTGTTGTAGTAGCTCTATACAGAGCGAATTTATTTTTCATTTCTTTTCACATAATATAAACAATAACAAACAATAATAAATGTAATGATATAACAGAAAGGATGCCTTGAAATATATAATAATAATAATACTGGTACCCAGTTTTTATATAGCGCTTATTACAATCACTAAGCGCTTCCAAACTTGGAGATTATTACCCCCGGCTATAGGATAATTGTGGAGGGAATATACATGTAGGATGGAACACTGCACATCCATGTTGAGAGAGAGAGCTTTGAGGGAAGTAGAAGAAAGATGAAAGGAAAGTGAAAACAGACAGATAAGAGATACAAGGAGCCAGACGGCAGGCAGGCAGGCAGACTGATAGTCAAATCACACTCAGTGATTGTGAGATTAATATGAGCAGAATAAGCAGGTGAGATCGGGAATAAAGAGTGTATTCAGTGAGGCCGACAGACAGTCAGTTTGCTTTCATTTCTGTGGATGTCTCATGTTCAATTATAACCAACCGAAGAATAGAATGAAACCCTTTCTTTCTGTTCAATCCCCTCTTCCCGACCATTAAAGAAAATGAATATTTTGAACATGAGAAGGTAGACCTGAATATCTATATGATGTGATCATGGTTAGATCTCTGTATTTTCAAAGAAGATAAGACAAAAAATGGTTAGTCTTTGTTAAAAAAAAGAAGTATATTTATGATAAATACACTCTTGAAACACCCATTAGAAATTAAAAATACATCTATGCCTGCTATAAATTTTTACTTAATTAAGCATAGAGCCAGTGAACAAGAAGTACTTGATTCTTTCAGAAAGTTACCTTTCAGTACAAAACTTCTCTAAAGTTAGTGTCGTGACATTCATTTGGAATCATAATTTGTCTATCATAGTAATTGTAAAATGGAAGCTGTAGCTTGGAGATATGTGATGCAACTTTCCTTCTAGCTCTCAAAAAAGAGGAAATTGAGATACTTGTCTTCATCTGATTTGGTTTCTTTGTTTGGGTTTGAACAAGTATCATTTCCTCATCCCCACAAGGCAATGTCTGTCTCAGTTCTGTCAGCATTTACATCTTTCTGTTGCTCAAGGGGTAGATCAGCAACTATTCTGTGGAGGGATCCTGCCATTTCTTATTCCAAGCGTGGTCCATCCAGGCTTCTTGGTGCGTGTGCAGGTCGGTCGGTTGGTCCGTCTTGAAAGTAGGGTAAGCCAATTGGCTGAGATGTGTGGGGTGGTTCTACTCGCCCTGTTTGTATACACATCAAGTGACCCAGCCTCCACCTTGGTGACATACAAGTCAGCCTGCTAATCTGCTATGGGAACACACTTCATACCAGTGTTTAAGTGAACGTTTCAAAGTAGAGTCAGTGTGTTAATCTGCTATGGGAACACACTTCATACCGGTGTTTAAGTGAACGTTTCAAAGTAGAGTCAGTGTGTTAATCTGCTATGGGAACACACTTCATACCGGTGTTTAAGTGAATGTTTCAAAGTGGAGTCAGTGTGTTAATCTGCTATGGGGACACACTTCATACCGGTGTTTAAGTGAACATTTTAAGGTGGAGTCAGTGTGTTAATCTGCTATGGGGACACACTTCATACCGGTGTTTAAGTGAACATTTTAAGGTGGAGTCAGTCTGTTAATCTGCTATGGGGACACACTTCATACCGGTGTTTAAGTGAACATTTTAAGGTGGAGTCAGTCTGTTAATCTGCTATGGGAACACACTTGATACTAGTGTTTAAGTGAACGTTTCAAAGTGGAGTCAGTCTGTTAATCTGATATTTTGAATGCAGGGACACTGTTTCTACCTTCCTACCTACGTTATAGTGCACCACAGTTAATGTTTCAGTCTGCGTTTTAAAGCCTGGTAATCTAGATGCGAATTCATTTTCTACCCAGATTTGAATGGACCCTTGTCAGTGTTTCAATATACGTTTCAAAGTCTGATACAATTGAAGTAATCTGCTAGGGGAATAGAGTTTCTCCCCAGGTTGATTGTCACCCATCAATGAATGTTTCGAAGGTTTGAAACACATCAAGTGACCCAGCCTGCAACCTGATGACATGAAAGTCAGCTTAGTATTCTGGGAACACAGTTTTTACCACTGTTTGAAAGAACCCCTATCAATGTTCAATATTTGATGATGATGATGATGATTGCAGTTATGTATGTAGGTGATGATGAATGGTATTAAAGATAATGCTTATAACGATGATGATTGAAAGTAATTGTTTATGATATCACCAGTAATGACTTGTTACAGATTTTGAGCTTGTGAGAAGTTGAATGTTGACATAATTATAGGCTAGATTGATCAACCATAACTTCTTGATCAGAGTGTTTTGGGGGTTTTACCAGGATAGGGGCAATGCTTCCATACTTTTCTCTTCCACTCTCTCTGCCTTTTACCTCTTTGGTTTTGTTATTCCAAACATGATGATGTCAATTTCCAGTTTATAAATCTGCAATTTTCCAGATTTTCTGATTTTTTATCTTCGATTGTCTATCTTTACTTTTGGTATTTATTTTCTATCACAATATTTATTAAAAGAATACAAAGAAAAAGCATGTGCATAGTAAAATCAATGGTATAGTGAATGGCTGGATAACCCATTCAGCTTTATTATTATAACAAAACTGTTCTTCCCTGGGGTCCAGGAAATCAAGATAACAGTTATTCTAGAACAAAGAGAATAAAAATACAACATAAAATGAAATAATCTAAATACATATAAAACCTAAAACATACCGTATTAGAGAAGCATAGACTAATTACTTCCTTGGCTCATGTCCATATGGGAGCACTGTGGTGTAGGTTTTCATCTAAAGATTGCAGTTATGTATGTAGGTGATGATGAAAGGAATTAAAGATAATGGTTTGATGTTGATAATTAAAATTAATTGTTTATTATATCACCAGTAAGTAGACCATTTAAAGATTATTAGCTTGTGAGATGTACAACAGCACTCTAAACAATAGCTAGATCAACCGGTAACTTCTTGATCGGAGCAGTTTTGGGTTTTTGCCAGGATAGGGCCGATGCTTCCATGCTTTTCTCTTCCAATCTCTCTGTCTTTTACCTCTTCAGTTTTGTTATTACAAACATGATGATGTTGATTCCAGTCTATAAATCTGCAATTTTTCAGATTTTCTGACTATTTTATCACTGATGGTCTATCTTTACTTACGAATTAGCTCATGTCCATGGGAGCCCTGTGGTGTAGTGTTTCAGCCGTTACTTATCCATTCAGCAGATCCTTGCCCTTACAACCATTGACAAGGCATTTTATTTACATCTGCCTCTCTTCACCCAGGTGTGCTTGTATGGTTACCATATGAACAACTCTGGATAGTAGTTTTTTTGTTGTTGTTAGGACATGAATGTGAAATACATGTACGAGACCTGTCCAAGAAACTGAACAGTGGGTCATACGATGCCTCTCTTTCTCCTATAATTATGTAGCAATACAAACTGGATTTTCAAGGAGAGAAAAGAAAAAGCATTCTAGTAACCTTGGGTACCTGTGATAACCCAGTCATTGAACACACAGACCAATGTGACACTTTGACAAAATTCCATAATTTGACTGGTTGATACCTGAAAATGTAAGCTTATGTTTGAACAGTGGATATATTGAAATAAGCATTGAAATGTCATTTTTCCCGTCAAATGCCAAGAACAAAATGGGATTAGCACTTCACCATTCTCGAGATGAAAAGTTCCTCACAACGGTTTTGGAGTAGTTCACCGAAAATCTGGGAGCCATATGATGAATTGTGGCAAAGAAAGTCTGGAGTGGTCCCGGTTATGACTTGACCCGTACTACTTGTTTTCTTTAGATGTACGATAGAATAACAATCACTTTTATGATGTACTTTGCCCAATCAGACGGCTGCAAACCACCTGGTGTCAGCGAGAGCGAAATAACTATAACAACGATCAAAGTCAAGTGTGGAGCCGCACTTGTTCATTTATTTGATAATGTGCAGTTAAGTCAATAGCCACTGATTACTTCTTCTTGATCTCCCTGTCAAATGGTTTTGGGGAAATTTCATTCATAATTTTTAATTTAATGAAATGAATGGACTGGAAATCATTTTGGCTTGCATTGATCATTGTTCAAAAGAGAGAAATATGATTGATTCCTTATTAGCAAATAAAATTGTGATGAATCATTTTTCTATTTAAACCTGCACTGCTCTTGTAAAGTTTCCTGAAAGTGTTCTTGTGATGAAAATGAGGAAAATAAGGAAAGGAAGAATGTGTGGAAAACTTAAAAATAGGAGACTATGTTGGACTGAATAAAATAGTAGTAAAATTAATATTCTTGATTTACAGTGTCTAATCTACAATGTCTCTCAGCACTTTACAGAAATACCATTACCCTGGTCATCAGACTCAAGCTTGCCAGCACATGTTGTAGAAGCAAGTTCAGATTGTGTAGAGAAATAAGATATCTTTATTAATAATTTCAATTCAGAGATTACATCATAACAAAATTAAGAAATATTGTCTTTTTTTGGACAATATCTTTTAATGGAGACCTTCCTTTATATTGAGATAGACTAATTGGTCTAAATTTGTGAAGGTGTCATTGATTTACAAATCCACTGCTTGTATCCTATTCTCAACTGTTTGATTTGCCTAAAGGCGTCTTCTTCATGCCTTGATTGTCTCGAGTTCATGAAAAGCTGTAAAAGGAAAAAATTGGAAAAAGTAAAGTCTGTTCTGAATCAAGGAATTTATTCTTCTCCGCAATGAAGAGGAAACTGCAAAGTATTGTTCATTGCTTCATCCATTCTTACAACATAATCACCATGGCAATTAGAATATCAGTTTGTATATGTTTCCTCTCAGAAGGCTACATTAGAACATGAACTTGATATGACCTTCTGAGCCACGCCTGCGTCCGTCCGTCCGTCCGTCCGTCGGCCAATTACTCATGGCCATTCCGACCTCCCTCTGGCCTTACCAATCAAAAGTGTGAATTAACTTGAGAAAACAAATATTCCAAACTGCTTCCGTCCACTTTTTCATCCCCCTCAATTAGAACTTTATGATGTATTAATAGGATGGTGCACAGCTATTGAGTGTAGTAAATCTAGTCAAAAGTCATTAAAGCAAAATGCAATGCACAATTTGATCTGATTATTATTTACAAGCAGAAATTGCAGATTGCATTGTTGTTTCATTTCGCTTTAGTGGCATTGATAGCGGTGAGTAATAATTAAAAAAGGGGGAGTGAAGAGTTACATCTCTATTAAGTTCTATGTCAATCCCAGATGGAAAACAGAGTGGAAAAAGACATTGAAAAACAACTTCATTGCCTTTATATGTTCCTTATTTCCAAGCTCAAATTGCGGCTTTGGTTGTGAGAGGGTTAAAGTCATCAGGGCGTTTCCTCATCTTGCTATTATCTCCTATTATCCTTCCATATTTAATGGGGACCAGACCGACTTCCGCAAACATGCGGCCATGTAACCATTGTCTCAACAATTGTCTTATGGGTCGTGATGGACGCATTTAAAGAAAGCATAAGGAATGGAATTGCCTGTCAAAAGAAGTTGATAATCCTCCCCAATTTGCAAGGAAATTTACTTCCAGGCTTTCCCCAGTATTGTGTTACTTTCTACAGGAAGAGGGGACATAAATGGGTGACTAGGGTACACCAATTTTATCTCTTTATTGCCCCCATGAGGATTGGCGCCGGCTTTCACAGGCAAAGTATCAGCGTTCAGAAGTTCACGATCATTTGTGGTGTGTGCTTCAAAACTGGCAAACAGTATCATATTCATAAATGAAAGAAATTATGTGGTTATTGTGCTCTATTTGGAGGAGTATTGATAATGAAAGCTAAAATTGAATTGACACATAGTCTTCCCTAATATCCAGTCACACATACATGTATTTTAAATCATCAAACATTTATGTTCATTTTTCTCTCATATCCAAATTCTGTCAAAATTTCCCCTTTTACATTAATTTTAACTTGCTAATTTTATTCAATGATTGTAATCAGCAATGAAATTCTGTTTGTTTCTCCCAATCTTCACTGTTTGTTTTTCTTCCACTTTCTGCACTTTTCTCAATGTGCCACTGCCTCTCTTTCTTTTTTTCTCTCTCCCACTCTCTACCATCTCACGCTGTTTTTTTTTCACCACACACTTTCTCTTTTTCAGTAGCATTGAGAGAGAGAGAGAGAGAGAGAGAGAGAGGGGGATGGTAGCTGTCACACCCCCCTTTTGAATTTCTTTAAGCAAATTGTTTCTCATATTTGAAACTATATACTCTGAATATAATTTAGCAATGCCTTTCCTAGAAAGTGTTCAAGCTAAGAGTAAAACTTAATTTGTTATGGTATAAACTCAATTCATATATTGATATTGTTTTCTGAAAAAAGGAGAGCCTAATACCTAGGGTTCCAATAGTACAACATTGACGGCATGATTTTTACTTTCTCCAAAGCATGGGCATTATGAGGGTCCAGGAGTTGAGGAGGTAACTTGGGTGTTGTAGGGGTAGGAGGGATGTTACTATTGATGGGTTGAATACAAGGGAAGATGGGATGATTTGTATAATCTTTCTTCAATAGTGCCTCCTCCCTCTCTCTTTTGTTCTCTTGTTCTTTTTATGGATGGGCCAATAATTGATTTTTTGGGGGATGGGGGTACATGCCCCTTCCCCATAGCTGCACCAATACATGTAAGTGTATCAGTTATTGAATGAACCTCACAACATGTGGGTAAATTACTTTATTAGTCCTCGAGTAAATGTGATTAAGCAAAAGCAGAGTGTGCTAAGGAAAAAAAGAATCATGCTTCACTATCGCCAGCGCCTCTAGTAATAGACCCTCATTAAGGCTGTATTCAGGGGTCTTTCCCCTCTGTGCAACTTAAGGGTGCACTATGTGCTCATAAAGTCAGTTCTTTCCTGTATTTGAAAGTTTAAATGCAATTCACATTATAGTAACATTTATTTTCTTCCATTAATTTGTTTTCAAATTCATAAAATATTTTCATAACGTAAGCATAATTTCAAGAGACTGGTGAATTTGTTTGAAAAGGAAGAAAATGTACATAACTTTAAACTGCAGCTAGAGTGAACAAGTTTTTTTAATTTAGATTTGAGTTAGCACAAATGTACGAAATATAAGGGCGCTGTCATAGCTGCGACCAACATTCGTGTCTCTGTTTCTCTTCTGTTAATTTCATTTTTACAATGCTTCATTAAGCTGAATCAACTCAATTCTCGTTCAATTGCTTACATTTTGTTTTTGTCATGAATTGAACTCTCTTTTTTCTCGTTATCCTTTCCCTCTCCCTCTCTTCCACTTTTCACTCTTTATTTCTTCTTTATTCTCTCCTTCTCCTTTCCCTCCTCCCCTCTCCCACTGTTTCTCTATTTCTGTCTTGTATTTCCTCCTCTAAATTTTCTGACAATGTGATAATTACTCATTAATAATGTTCACCAATATGTATAGGTCGTTGACATTCACCAATTTTAAACAGTATAATAACAATTCCATAATGGCATTCGTATTAATGTATCATTTGACATTTCCGTATTATGTGCATTTTACTTTTACAATGCTTCATTAAGCTGAATCAACTCAATTCTCGTTCATTTGCTTACATTTTTTTTGTCATGAATTGAACTCTTTTTTTCTCTCGTTATCCTTTCCCTCTCCCTCTCTTCCACTTTTCACTCTTCATTTCTTCTCTCTTCTCAATTCACTGACAAACTGATTATCACAATTTTATAACTTACAATCTTTTTTTTTTTTTCCTTCATACTTTAAGTTATTACTGAATTTTTAATTCAACTGTTTTTAATGCATTTTGATATGATACAATGTGAGCAATGTAATTTAACTTATTACTGAATTTTTAAATCTACTGTTTTTAATGCATTTTTATATGATACATTGTAAGCCAATTATTGTTAGTCTTTGGACTTTTTATTTGGTATATTTGTAATAAAACCGAAATTGAATTGAATTGAATTGAATTGAATATACAAAAGGCAAATTGTTGCTCTCTCTAGGGTGACAACTTAATTAGATATTTAAATAAAATCTGTGATTTCTTATTGATTAAAATCTGTTGATACCATCATTGACTAATGGTAGTGACATTTAAAAAAAGAAAGATGAAATAAAGGGATAAAAGACTTATGTCATATGGGACACATGATACAGAAATGCTCTTTAAAGGGTACTGAAAAGAATCCATTCATCGACTGTAAAGACTTTAACTCATAATTTTAGCACAGCATTAACCCCCTTCTGGGTCCAAACAGACAATATATATCTTGATGAATGAAATTACACGCAATACCTTCAAGAAGTACATTGACAAGTGTACGAACAGCAGTCATACCCCAACTCTCTCCCTCTCTCTGTCTCTCTCTCTGTCTCTCTCTCTGTCTCTCTCACTGTCATATTTTCTCCACTTCTCAAATCTGATTTTTGGCTTGTTGTTCGGGGGTTGGCTTGAGGAAATTCAGTTTGGTTAGGGCGTCGGGGCAGGAGGGGTAGTCTGTGAGAGAATGACACAAGCCGAGGTAATGTGTGGCATGAGTCAGGGGACATACTGGCTCCGACAGAGCTTACCGATAGTACGGCAGTGTGGAACAGACACTGCCAGTTGGTCTCGTAAAAATGCTGTGGTTTTCAGGGAAATAACAATAAGTGCATTAAGATATAGATATCCCTCATTTTGGGGTACGTCTGATGACATCCCCTCCTCTACTTCCCTTTTTCTTGAATCACGCAATGTTAATCTAAATTAGATTTTTATAAAGCTCTTATTGTCTTTTTTCTTTTTGTATTGCTGTTTCATATATATTTATTTCGCATCTAATTTTTCCCGTCCACTTTTTGTCCACTTTTTGTCACTTTCTCTCTTTCACACTCTCTCTCTCTCTCTCTCTTTTTCTCTCGCTTTCTCTCTCTCTCTCTCTCTCTCTCTCTCTCTCTCTCGCTTTCTGTCTTGCTTGTAAGAGCTCAAGTAGAAAATAGTAACTTTCCTTGATATATGGTTCTCTCTTTTTCCCATCTCCCTCTCAATGTCTGTCTGTATGTCTGTCTGTCTCTGTTTCTGTATCTCTCTCTGTATCTCTCTCTCTCTCTCTCTCTCTCTCTCTCTCTCTCTCTCTCTCTCTCTCTGTATCTCTCTGTCATACTTACCATTTTAAATAGTACTTTCACATACTTTCCATTTCCAAAACGGCACCAAATTTGGGCTTAATAAAAAAAGAACTGTTTGGATGGATACATCAGTCCGTTGGTTTTCGTCATGATCATTAGCTTCATTAAGTAGACTAAAGATGATTCAGTATTTTATTTGAAGTTATAATTGTAATGTATTTCTCCCTTTCTTCTTTCTTTATCTCTCTCTCTCTTTGCCTTTCTTCTATTTCTCCCCCTTTCTCTCTTTCTTTCTCTCCCCCTTTTTCTTCTTTCTCTATCCCTGAAGTAAAAGTATATCATATTATATAATGTATCTGCTCTTTATTTATTTTAAGAGCTTCTTTGGAATAATGAAATATATATATATACAGTAACTTTTCAGGATATATTTTTTGGGTATGTCAATATCCCTATTAAATAGTCGTTCATTTTTTTTCTATATCTAGAAAAGAATAAGACATGGACTTTCAAAATTGCAAAAACTCAATATTGTAATTTAAGTATTTTGTAGCATGAGACTTTTGCATATCTCAACCACTTGCTAAATATGCAACCGTTTCTATTTTTACCATATTCCTCTATTTAAAGAACAGTCATCATGAACAAAATTCCTTCCTCTTCCTTGTACTCTAATATATGAAATCAAACAGTCTGTTATGAAAGAAATGATGACACATTTGTAGGTCTTCGCTTAACTCATAAGCTTTAATCATAGCACATCTCCTATATTCCTCAAATTGGGCACACCCAAGTCATATGACAAATGTACACCTATTGAAATGAGTGGCACATTTCACCTATTACAACATTGGTCTCTCTGCATTCTACACCTGTTTGAAGATATTGCTCCACAACCAAAGCAGGCAAAATGTATTTCTGTCATGTTCAAAACAGGAAGAGTATTTTAAAATTATCTATGTGAAGTATGATTATAAGTAGCAATTATATTCTTTCCCTGTTGTGATTTTATTTTTGATTTCATTTTCATAATGGTAAATTCTTGCTGAGATCTAGAAACAACTTTTTAGCAATTACAGATCGATGCTGAGATATTTGTAAGTTGTTGTAGCAAGAAAGCATTTAAAGCTCCACGTACTAGTTTAAAATTGACTCGCCCTCAATACAGAAATTTCTTGGACAGTGATCTGAGGATGTAATTAAAAGAAGCTCCCGTGGTATGCTTTTTCTCATTCTTAGTTAGTGAAGAAATACATTTCAATTATCCTCCCTTGGAGATTTAACACAAACCAGATACTCTCTCTCTCTCTCTCTCTCTCTCTCTCTCTCTCTCTCTCTCTCTTTTCTCTCTCTCTTTCTCTCTCTCTCTCTCTCTCTCTCTCTCTCTCTTTCTTTTTCTGTCTCTCTTTCTCTCTTTCTTTTTCTGTCTCTCTTTCTCTCTTTCTTTTTCTGTCTCTCTTTCTCTCTTAACATTTCTCTCTCTCTCTCTCTCTCTCTGTTATACTCTTTCCCCTCCCTCCAACTTCTTTTTCCCATCTCTCCCCTTTCCTGTCTCTCTTTCTCTCTTTCTTTTTCTGTCTCTTTCTCTCTTAATCTTTTTTTCTCTCTCTCTCTCTCTCTCTCTGTTATACTCTTTCCCCTCCCTCCAACTTCCTTCTCCCATCTCTTCCTTTTTCTGTCTCTCTCTCACACACACTTTCTCTCCAACTCGTAAAGCAATGACAAGGCACATATTGGTGGATTTTTTTAGAGGGACAGTTTACTTTAATTAACCTGACATATGTCCACTGTTTAATCCCTTCCTGCAGTAAAAGATACAGGAAACCTGTAGGTAATTGCAATTGATATTGTCACATCAGGCCTGTTCCTATGTATACCTGGTCCACTTACTTCAGATGATATGAAAATTAACAAGCAAAGCAAGAGGAACAGCAGCATGTTGAGCTTATGAAAGAGAGAGGGGGAATGGTAAAGATGACATGAGAACATCCCCCCCCATACCACCCTACCTCCCTTGAGAATGACTTCACAGCAAGATAGAGACATAGAACAGAAAGGATCGACAGAGAGAGGGGGAGGGAGAAAGAAAGATGAAGAGACAGATTGATAAGAGAGAGAGAGAGATGGAGAGAGATGGTGATTATATTTTGCCATAGATCGTGTCAATTATATATTTGAGGCGTCCCATGCGCAGAGAGAAATAAGACAAGGAGATAAATATATGTGTAAAAATACTCTCCTTCTGTGCGAATTATGATTTTTTAAGGGGCAATGTGTATGATTTATCTTGTTAACACATTTGATAATGAGTCACAACAGTCAAGGAATGAATCAGTTGATTTCCAGTTTATCAATTAGCATCTTTAATAAGAAAAGAAACCAGTTTGTGAAAACTTTAATCTGCATCCCTGCCTATACATTGTATACGTCTTACATTCTCTGCGGTCATGTTCCCTACAGCGCTTCCAGTTAATCTTGAGATCCGCCCCATCGATCAAAAAGCGCTAATCCTTAAATCTTGGGAAGGGGCTCCCAAGACTATACCGTATATCCCCCTTTCCCCCCGCCCCTGTGCACCCTACCTAAGGCAATAAGCTACTTTGCAAATCCAAGTATAAACCGTGATGTTCGATATTTAATTCATGCTTATGAACTACTTCCCTTAGGTAGGAACCATGCCACTGCGCAGATGGGTATCGGTTATTTGTTTTTTGTTTTGTGGCCGCCCAAAGTTTATTTTGAAATGACACATCTTGTCCTCTTTAGGAGATGAAGAGGACGGTGTATAGGGGATCCTCACCAGTATGGTCCCATTTATACTTGACATGCTAAACCTCCTCAAAATACCATTGTGGCACAATTTTGCATGTAACTAATAGCAATAGGCATTTGTTAGGGGTGGTCTTAGTTGTGTCTGAACAGGCCTTTATAGATTGGCAAAAAATTGTTACTCTTTTGGCCATTCAAAAAAAAAAAAAAAAAGATTCAGCTTTTTTGAAGAGGCATTAAAAAAAACTATTAGCTTCTCTTTGAAATCACGAAAAAGTTGGAGAATTTTTTTTTCTTGTGTTTGGCGTCAAGTACTTGGCACACACATAATCAATTGTTCAAATCATTGCATGGTCAGGAAATGTATCAATCACACATTTAAGTCATCAGATTTCTTTTATTTTCAAACATTTTAAATCTTTACAAAGCATTTTATTTGATAAAAAAATTTTAAACAAGAGTTTTCCCACACCAGTGAACAGTTTAAAACCATGGGCCTAAAACATGTCAACGCAACCCAAAGGAGCCGCTTTTGCTCTGGTAGTAAATAAAACACTGTCTTATGATTCCATTGAAAGAGAATGAAATAAACAGGAAATGCCGAAGAATGGTTGGGTTTTATGGCTGTATTTCACGAGTATTTAGACATGACTGTCAGTTTGATGTTTGTTACGATCCAGTTGTAGTCAAGATTCCACGCTGTTCAAAGAGTGTTCAACCAAGAAAAGTGGGACAACTGTTTAGAGGAAGCAGTATGATGTTTAAGCCTGACTCTACTTGAAACATTATAATAAATAAATAAATAAATAGATCAATGAATTATTGAATAAAATAAAGAAATAAATATTTAAATAAATAGATTAATGATCTGTTGAGAGCCATAACGGCATTAACCACATGAAGATTATTATAGTGTAATGACACCCATCAGACAATAAGCATACAGTTAAACCTTTGTTTTAAAGCTGTTCTCAATCAATTCTTTTCATTCAGTTTAAAATCTACATGTCATCTTAAAGACGGAAGCCGGATATCTAGCACTAGAGTAAAAAAGAAATGATACTTTATTTCTGTACATTTCCTTATATACTGTCTTGCAGTGCCAAGGCGGAACATAGGATTTAATCAAGATTAATTAGCGCAATTATCTGTCTTCCACATCTAAATTTAGCCCCCATAGTATTACACCTGGTCATTTTACGCCAAAGCCAAAATTAGCACCTTCCCCCTGATATATAAATACCACGGAGGTGACCAGATGTTGTACCATTGTCCACTTTGGTTGACCTGCAATGCAAGCGGTCAAGAAGAATGAACCAGTCCCACCCACCTACCTATCATTGCCAACAATCCAAGATTTAGTTCAATTTCCTGACCAAAGGAATGTCAAGTTTACCAAACTGCAAGATCATTCCTTATTGTTCTTTGAATCACATTTGATGTTTAACTTTTTAACTTTCAATGTACAGTGTATCAGTTTAAAGTTAAACTGATCAAAATTTAACTTCTATTAAAAGTTTAAAATTATCTATAGATAATTAGGGAATATGAACATTTTCATTTTCATCGATTCTAATGATTGATCATTTGTTTCAATTTAATCATGGTGATGTTCATATAATAAATTAAAGTTCAAAAGAATCTTTAAACAAAGACTCAATGTGGACAAAATTTCTGTAAGTATTTACATTTAAACATCCCCTGGAGACCTGCAGTTGCCTTTATCATATTCTTCTATTCTGTGTCACTTCAATGCCTTTTGTTCCCATTGTCAGCTTTCAAATATTACTTTATGCTGTGTTAGGAAGGCCTTAGGCAAGCTTTTGCTGTGACCAAACCTTCCATTTAATCAGTATATAAGAATGCAATTAGGATACACATTCTCTTTTGCATTCATTAAATTATTTCCTTAAAGGTATTGGTTCAGATTGCGCACTATAATATATATATATATATATATATATATATATATATATATATATATATATATATATATATATATATTTAAAGTTAGTGTCTCTTCTTTCTATGAATTTCCTACATTAAGTTAGGTAAAGCTTGTTCAAATTGTTCTGATAATCTGAATATACTAATGACTTTAATTTATTTCAGACATGTTAAACCTTTTGTTAGAGTATTATGGAGTAGCATTTTTTGTTTGTTTACAGATCAATTTATTTTTAATGTTCATGCTTGGAAAAACAATATTTGCTAATATCAATTCCAGTAAGTTTTATGATCCATCTTAAACAGGTGGTCATATCATATCTTAAAATCTAATGCATATCCTCTGTAGTATTCATTGTAATATCATTTTTTTTAAATAAATCTAATAGAGAATACCTTTAAGCTTAATGAGCAATTTGTTACATCTGGTGTACGGCGGGCGACCCATGGTAAGGATCACAAGCCCCCCTGCAGGTCATGGGGGGCACCATGAAACCTGATCGCACAGTACGCCCCTCCGACACCTTGCACCTAATTTAGAGCAATTAAACATTTCCTGGGGGAACCGGTCCGCCCATTTTCATGACGCGCCAGACACCAGACTCGCTCGCACACTCGCTACTCCTTCTTTTCTGCTTTTATTCTTCTTCTTCATGCCCTTTTTTTTTTCTTGGCCCTGCCCCACTTTTTGTTTAATTGATCTACAAAACAAAGGTTATGAGCAGACTTACCATTCTGTAAATCGTGTTTTTTCCACCTTCCTAATCTGCAATGTGTATTATTAAAATAGGATTTATGGGAATAAAATTATGTGTTTCCGATATATTTCTGTCTTTGAATTCCTGTTCAAATTTATGATGAATGTAAGGCTAACTTTCTCCTAATGTTTATTAGAATGATAGCTCGTTAATCTCTATGACCCTACAAAAAAATTAATATCAAATGTAAGTGGACCACCACCATTAATGATTATCCAAAATGTATTGTGATTGGGTCATTCTCCTCTCTTTGAAGAATGGATGGTTGAATCTTCTAGTAAAATCTAAGAGATATACCCCTCTTATTATTGCAAGCAATATTTTCTTACAAAGCTTGCTGATTTTCAAACTACAGGCCTATTCTATTTTAAGGTAAAGCATATTGTTGGCATAGTTGATGACAGTAAAAGTGAACATAATTTTCTTAAAGTTAAAACTTGCCAACAAATGTAATAGCTGAAATCAAATTGCTTTAAAATGATGTTAAAATCATTCAATCCATTGAAAAACAGGTACCAAAGTTTGCTGTGATATAAAAAGTCTTTGATTTTATCACACATTCAGGCCCGAATTCACAAAAGAGGTTTGTCGACAAACCTATGAATTTGGGCCAGAATGTTTTAATACTATGACCTAAATGGGATAAGGTACTTGTAAACTCCCAGTAGAATTATATGAAGCGGTAGTATTGTGGCTAAAGAACGAATTAATGCAAAGAGAGGCAAAGTTTGAGAAGAGTCTCCTCCCAGTCAATCAGCTTTAATTGGTGATCTGGTGATTGGTGATTGGGGGTAATAATCACACGTTTACACAATGAGTCACCGAGGAGGGAATATACCAAGATAAGGATCAGGGGTTTTATTAACACAATTACTCCCAAGACAAGAGTGGGATGACAACATACTAAAGGCATTAGGACCCTGGGGAACAAACAGGTCAAGCATCATCTTAGTCAAGAACAAAAACGGATGAAAAGAAAAGAAAAGAAACAGAAATAAAAAATAAAAAAACTGTAGAGGGACTTGGAGACAGAGAGAGAGAAAGAGAAAGAGACAGAAACAGAAATACACATTTGTAGAGGTACATAGAGACAGAGAGAGAGAGAGAGAGAGAGAGAACGAGAAAGAGAAAGAAACAGAAATACAAATTTGTAGAGGTACATGGAGAAAGAGAAATAGAAAGAGAAAGAAACAGAAAGAAGCAGATATATAATTTGTAGAGGGACATGGAGAGAGAGAAAGAGAAAGAGAAAAGAAAGAGAAAGTAGCAGATATATAATTTGTAGAGGGACATGGAGACAGAGAGAGAGAGAGAGAGAGAGAGAAAGAGATAGAGATTGAAACAAATAAAAATGTGTAGAGGGACATGGAGACAGAGAGAGAGAAGGAGAAAGAAACAGAAATGAACATTTGTAGAGGGACAGAGAGAAAGAGAAAGAAAGAGAAAGAAAGAGAAAGAAAGAGAAAAAAAGAAAAAGAAAGAGAAAGAAAGAGAAATACAAATTTGTAGAGGGACATGGAGAAACAGAGAGAGAGAGAGAGAAAAAGAAATAGAAATAATAATTTGTAGAGGGACATGGAGACAGAGAGAGAGAGAGAAAGAAATGGAAATAATAATTTGTAGAGGGACATGGAGACAGAGAGAGAGAGAGAAAGAAATAGAAATAATAATTTGTAGAGGGACATGGAGACAGAGAAAGAGAAAGAGAAAGAAACAGAAATAACAATTTGTAGAGGGACATGGAGACAAAGGGAGAGAGAGAAAGAAAGAGAAAGAAACAGAAATACAAATTTGTAGAGGGACATGGAGACAGAGAGAGAGAGAGAGAAAGAAATAGAAATAATAATTTGTAGAGGGACATGGAGGCAGAGAGAAAGAGAAAGAAACAGAAATACATATTTGTAGAGGGACAGAGAAAGAGAAAGAAAGAGAGAAAGAGAAAGAGAAAGAAACAGAAATAACAAATTGTGGAGGGACATGGAGACAGAAAGAGAGAGAAAAAAGAAACAGAAATAAAATTTGTAGAGGGACAGAGAAAGAGAAAGAAAGAGAGACAGAAAGAGAAATCAACAGAGAAACAGGAACAAGTTTAACCCTTGAAAAACTTAGACGATGATGTCGATAGCAGAATTTTAAACATGTTAGCTTCAAGATACATGAATTAATAAAAGTGTATATGCTTAGCTGTAGGGCTTGATTCTTTCAGGTGGTTTAATAATCGTGGAGGGAGTATATATTGATATCTTTTCATGTATCTTGAAACAATTATCAGTTCCTAAATACATTCTGTGTTATTCTTGCAGGATAATGATATACTATAAATTACTTTGGGAGAGAGATAGAGCTTTATACTGCATAAAACAGCAAAAATACAATTTAAAACAGTTGTACTAAAAAATGTGCATTTCTTTTCCTTTGTTTACCATAGAGAGCTGTTAGACATATGTACAAGACTACACAAATCAATGTATGAAAGCAAAGTTTCTTCATCTGTCTTTCTTTCTGCCCTGATATTCAGTTATTAAAAATTTCAGGGAAACATTCATTGTTCTACTGTTGCTGGTTTTCATTGGAGGTTTCTCTGCAATGCAAATCATCCTTGGGACTTCAAAGTTGTTCTCTTGCATAATGCTATCCCACATGTTGCTATATATCTTACTTGGCACCAACTACAATTCTTTTTCTTTTGTACATAATTATAGCATTGCATATTGTGTCCCTTCCGATGATCATCCAACGTTACAGCTGTGTGCTTATGAAGTCATGACACCCCTGTAAACTCATGTTTGTCAATTATCGTACGACGAACTGAAAAATAACTGGTGGAGATTTGAATTGTTGGATGCCCAGTGAAGTTTCCCTGCATTTTGAGGCATAGAAAGAGGGTAGAAACATGTATGATTGAGTAATCGAGACTTGAAGTAGACAGAGATTAAGAAATTTAATCTAAAGTGTAGGATGAATCATTAATGTTTCATCTGCCCCTCTTGTTCTGCCCTCACCGTGCGTGGTTCAGGGATTAAAGCATGTTTGTTTATTGCTTCATAAAGAACTTTTTAATTGTCATGCTGTGGAAGTTTTTGATGTCCTAACCAGGAAATGAAAGGTCGTAGAGGTACATTTGCATCTTGGCATGGGGTGCAAACCAGAGCAGGACACGTGTTAGGATGGGCGGCGCTGCACTCACGATTGGCACCCATCCATCCCTATGAATGGCTGCATCCTTGCGGCAGAATGGAGGGAGCGGAGGGGGAAGGGGGAAGGAAACACCACATGAATACACTGGCTGATGGTTGCCATGGATATGGCTGATTTTACTCGAGGTGGCGCCTGCATGGAACAGTTGTCACACGCCGCTGTTTGTGTTTTCGCCTCTTTCGGTAGAGTTTGTCACCCACTATTCTCTATCTCGTCTCTGCTTCTTCACCTTTCCTCTATCCGGGTTAGATGGTTTTGCAACCTTTTTTAATTCTCCAAATATTGTTTTCAGTACTGTCAATTAGCTCCTTCCTCTTTACTTGGTAAAAGTACTATAGTTATATCATCCAGTGTCCTTCCATAAACGTGAAAAGAAAATCTGATCATGCCTCATTGTTAAAATAAAAGTATGACAAAATACGCACCTGTACTGGTTACTTTTTTGACACAAGTGCTTGTTTCTCTGTCAAACCAAGTTGATACGCCCTCTGTTCAAGTCCTGTATTCCAATTTACACAATGGTTTGTTCACTTAGTCCCTTGGTCTTCAGATTGCTAAAGATCTCTAGGTTCAATATAATGAGTGATGATTTTGAGCTGGACAATATTTTTAACGATATTGTTTTTAGCATTACTGGCATTTTGGTGAATACATTTTTTAAGGGGTGACCTTATATCCATTCCAAGAATTTTTCACAACCTTCATCTTCAGAGTGTACAATTTTATATTTCTGTAATCATTAGTTTAGGGTCTATCAAAAGTGTCAATATTTTACCAACCAGTACTGCTGCTATTGTTTCAGCCCTCAAGACTGACAGTGTTGATCTGACAGGCCCTCTGAAAAGTTGAGGCTTGTTCAGATATGTGATCCACTGGTTTTTATCAAACATTTAAATGAAAGGCAACTTAGCGCTACAAAGATCTTACAGAGCTCTGTGTTATATGATACAGAAATACAAAGCGTATTACATTTACATCATTGTGGGGGGGGGGTGTTCACTGCAGCTTACTGACGCATATCTGAACAAGGGTTTTGATGGCCTACAACACCGACATATCAGGATTGTTGGCCTTCTGATAACTTTTCTGAGGGTAAACCATGTTTTTCTCTTCTCTCAACCAACCTTTATCATTCTTTGTTAAATGCATAAACACATTATTTAAAACATAAGATATATTCATCTTTGTACAAAAAAAAAGAAAATGCATTGTTTTCCTTTGAACAACTGACGTATCGTCACAAACGGATCTAGTTATATCATAAGGTGACGTGGAAAAACAATTCTACCCATCTGTTCGAGGCTTTCCCTGAAATCCACTTTATATCTCTATCCTTGCCAAAAGTTTACAAATTATGGCATAATCTTTAAATAGTAAATAATACATACGATAAAGGAAAAGTGTTGGAACTTATCGGTTGGAATAATTTTATTGCGTGCTCAGCTGGAGGACATGAACATCAGTATAAGTTGAATTTTTCAACTTAAATTTTTGTTTTGTTTTGAAATGAAAGATTAGGAAATATAGAGAAGTTTAAGCTATCACTATTAACAATTTAGAAAATGTACCTGAACTTGTGTATTTGTAACCAGAGGAATATCTAAGTGTAAAATGTATGCTTATTGTGCATCTGTCTAAGACCTTCTTTTAGGTTTGTTGAGAGTTTTTAGATGATGGTTGTAGTTCATAGCCCAAAATTTCTACCATAGGTTTCCAAACTTCCAATATCGCTCCACCTGGTTCAAGGTTTTCCTGGAATCCTAGTTCATTTCATAAAGTTTGCCAAAACAACAAATTATTTTGCCATCTTTTTTTAAGTGGATGATTTGAAGTAACAAAAAACAAACCGCCCAATTACATAAGCTACATTTTTTTTTAAAATAAGAGCATTAAAGATGTCATGTTCTTAGGTTTTAGGATAACATTGATTAAGTAGAATCATACAGGCATTGCTGTAAAGTATTGGAAAAATATGAATAATTCAATTTTAATCCTTGTAAATGGGAAAGGAAAAAAACAATGTCCTGTTTCCTTTTCTGTTTTATGATTCATCAAGTCATCAGACATTTGGTTTAATTGTAGAACCTTAATGTGTTCAATGTAGAAAGAATAGTTATAACTTCTTAAACTATATTTATGCATCGCTATTGAAAAGATAATGGTCTGCATCCTTCACTAACTACGGCATCTGTAGGCACTTTAATCCTGCATTTTCTCGTTCTGCCAAAGGCGAGTATGGTCCAACATTTGGATAATTCCTTCTTGATCCAAGCTTTCATTGTTTGGTTGGGCCCCTCCCAAACTTTCTTTAATCAATCACCTTCATACAGTTAGGATGATAATCTGGTCATGGGATATATGATTTGTATTTCCTTGATCCAAATATATTGAATGTGATATTCTTTCTTTTTTACATTGGTACTGGAGCAACACCAGGGTTTTTCTGTGGGCACAGATTTTCTAATGATTTTTAGCGACCTTTGTTATGATGATAATCATTTACTGTTACTGATAATACCATAGCGGTAATTGTCCAAATCTTAATTGTAATGATATTAAAAACCATGTCACTGTGTACATCTGGTTTAAATGGCAGACACAATGTTGGCCAGACTTTTTGTAAAACAATTGAGGGAAAAAAAGAGAGATATGAAAGATAAGGTGACACAGTATATCACCAGTGATAGCATCAAAGACAAACCTTCACCCTTTAAACAAAAAATCAGTAGTACATGCTTCCCATTTGTAGTCAATTAACAATTATTTATAAATATAGACAAGAAAATAAATCTTTCTATGGTTAATCATGTGGTTTGATTGTGTTCAGAATTGAACAGAAGGATATAGGTCTTAAACAATTACCAAGCAACCAAATATTACAGTGAGGTTGTTCTATTCTTTCTCTCTTTTCAATCCCAAACATTATTTATAGAATATCTCTGTTTTAAATTTGAATAGAATTTTTGTAATCGGAAGTGTAATTGAACATAATTATGAAAATAATGAATTGAATATGAAACAGCCAGCTGTAAATATAACATTTCTATGCAAAATCTCAATCCATGGTTAACCAATTTTGACTGGCAAGATTAGCATCTGTAGTAATGTTGGCTATTTTGTGGTCTCCCATTATCCTATACCTTTGTAACTCCCATGTAAATGTGTTTGATATGTTGTTACAAAAATGGAAATAAATTCATTCATTCATTTGTTCATTTATTTATTCATTCACTCATTCATTCATTCATTTATTCATTGTAATTAAAGATACATCATGGACATAATTCCTGGCACTTATATAGTCAATCATCAATGTTATCCATTGTTTGACTAATCCCAACATCAGTTTACAATCCATAATAGTCATTTTCAAGGAAAGATAATCAGCAAAACTATTGTTTCAGTCTAGTTAGAAAGTTGAAAATAACTATTTGGATCATAATTAATCCATTATAATACATAGCTGCCAAACTGAGACAGTTGATGTCAAAAATTTGTTGCAACATTTGATCTGCGTTGATTGACATGAAGGCAAATGGATGTTCCTAACATTATAGTTGGTAAAATAAATCAGGAAGGTTACTTTTATATATTTGCTATTTATACAAGGAAAATAAAACAATGAAGTTGAATAAGATTATTTATAGGCATATTATTTTCTTATATATTCCTCTAAAGGATAACAAATCAGGTATTAAGAATTACAGATTTACGTAATACTCTTTGGTAAATACATTAGACTTATAGTCAATTGAAAAGCCATTGAAAATCAACATTAATTTAAGCTTATTTATTTACAGTTGTCATACAGATTTTTATTTTGACGACGTATGAGAATGAATGGTGAGAACAATTGTGCAATGTTTAATTACATCACTCATTTTCCCTTTCAAACTCTTAAGTAACCAATGACAGAGTGTCCGATTGATTGTTTCCTAACTGTGCTGATGCTTTTTCCAAGCCAACTCATAGCATAAGCACCATTCACGCATATGCACGCACCCACACAAACACAGATGCACACACATACACATCCACAACTCTCAGCAATTATTGAGAAATTTTCCTGGAGTTAGAACATGCTCTTGCAAATATCATTATCATCCTACAATACCACAAAGCATTCTTAGGTTTACTCAATCTATGAAAAAAATATGCATTGCATGATTTTTCAAAATATGTTGCAAGCTACATATGTATGTGTAACTTGTTTTTCTCACAAACAAAAAAATTGTTTACAGTGTTTAAACAAAATATTAGTAGTATAGATTTAAAATTATTTTTGTACATCTCTTGAAGTTATTAAGCTTACAATCTGATTTGTGTTTGGGTTATTTTATCAACAAACAAACACATCAACCTGAAAAACATTGCTTACTTTAGCTGCATTTTCACGGCAAGCAAGATTCTTCAATTTTTCTCACTTTCTGGTGTTTCGTCAGAAGTTGCTAAGCAACCACTGGTAAACACGAAAAAAGCCAAATAAAAAAAACCCACCTCTGATGTATAACGCCGGCAAACATTTCACTGGTGTTTGCAGTGTAAATGCTCATTCTCAAAACATTGTTGAATGATACAGATTTTTTGGTCATGTGACCCTCTTCACTTCCATGCAATCGCATCCAGGGCAGCGTGAAGTCACGCATGTGCACTATACTCACCGAAGAACCGTTTTCATAGGTTTTTCCAGTAGTGTTAATGCAGGCCCCAAATTTGATGGTTTTTCAAAACGGTTTTGTATAAATGAACCTATTGACCCTTGTTCATACTTTCTGGAAATGTTAACAGTGATGTAGTTATATCATATACAACTAAGGTTTTTTTTATCTTATATTCTTCTGCAAATGTCAGCTTATTCTCATCAATTTCATTGAAACCCTCAAAGCACTGAAATTGGGGAATTGAACAGTGGCTACAAAATGCTAAGTCCATAAAATATCAGTTGAAGAAAAGAAATTCAAGCTTTGCCTAACATTGATTTCTGTGTACATTGTCTCTGTTGACATTGAGAAAACATTGAAGCTGGATGTATATGAAATTGAGAAATGTAAACTAACAGATTGATTGATTGATTATATATATTATTCTGAAGTGTTTTTCCTGTATACATTTCAGGAACATCCACCTGATCATACATGATCTTGTTAGTTTGGAATCAGAGGGGCATTAAGACATATCACTCAAGATGTGGGGTTAATGCCCTTCTGGCTCTCAACATAGAAGTAGAATCAGAGTCCGAATGGTTCATGAAGGACAGAATCATTTTGAGTGCCCTCACATTGTTAGTTTGGAGCCAGAAGGTCATTAGTTCATATCACTCTAGATGTGAAGTTAATGCCCTTTTGGCTCTCAACATACAAGTAGAATCAGAGTCTGAAAAGTTCATGAAGGACAGAATCATTTGGAGTGCCCTCACATCATCAGTTTGGAACCAGAAGGGCCTTAACTCATATACATTAACACAGAGTTTACAGCCTTTTGGCTTTGAACATATGATGTGTACCCATTGCACTGTGGGCTTGAAATCTGGCTCTTCAACGGAACAAAATGCAATTCTTAATTTTAGGCTGAAGAGTAGCTTTTTTCTTTTCTTCCTATACGTTTCAGTTACATTTCGTCGCTGTTTTCACGAAGTGACGGTAGTGAAAAAAAATTGCATTCACTTTGCGTGACGATTTTCCTCACTACCGTCACTTCGTGAAAATAGGGACGATTTATTGTGATTGTTTTGAGTGAAAATATTTCATGAAAAATTAGGTAATTAAAACACTCATTTAATGAATTCAACTAAAACCCAAGGTTTAACTTTTAAAATGTTAATATGTGTTAAACAGACTTAGTGGCATTGATTGGGTCAATTGAATATCCAAACAACATCGTATACAATATAGCATAATAAAAATGATTACATTGGCTTCTGTTTATAGCGCTCATGTCTGTCATGCTATGATGCTCCTTGAGTTCCAATATTATTACTCGGTCAAAGCAGAGCGCTTTAACGTCCAGCCCTCTAGCATATTCATACCCATTTCTACCTGGGTGGAGAGTGGCAAATATGGATTAATGTCTTGCCAAAGAATGTTACTGCGGAGCTGGGATATGAGCCCTCAACTTGTAATATTGAGGGTAAATGAACCATCATACCACGACACCTTCGCTTCCACATGAGCCAGACGAGGTGTTACATTGTCTATCAAATGTTTATTTGAAAGTCGATGTCAGAATTTCAAATAGTGTCACCTTGATGTTGGTGTTGTCTCAATAATTCACAGAATAGTGGTATCGAATTACCAATTGTGATAAACTATAGACCTGGGCCCTGTTTCATAAAACTTGTTATCGATGACAAGTTAAAATAACTGTTATAAGCTACTGACATCATGGCATTTGATTGGCTGAGAGCAAATTTGTCATAAAAATTTAGCATTTGTTATTGATGACAAGTTTTATGAAACAGGACCCAGGTTTGACAACAATGCAAGGGATGATTCAAAGTCAATTTGAGGTTCATATACCTGCTCTCTTCCTCTCAAACTATCCTGAATAATTGATAATTTAGAGTGAAACTCTGATTTAAAATCTACTGCACCTATGAGGGAATATGAAATGTTATATGGCTAAAATCCTCTAGATAAATGATTTCTATGTGAAAATGTGTTGATGCACAACAGCAACCCTCTCTCTGAAGAACAATTTTGTGTAAAATAACTTTTCTTTTTGGAGATCTGAAATGAAATGCGACTATACTTGAAATGATGTGAATGGCAATTCCCTAGGGTATTTTGTTTGGGTTCTAGGATCTGTGAATGCACAACATGAGATAATACATGATTTGAAAATATTGAAAGTTTGCCCGTCTACTTGAGAGCTTGATAAGATAATGGAATGACATTCCCTATCCTCTGCTGAGAGGAAGAAGGATGTTAATAATGATCATTTGTACAGAGGTAATGTCCTTTTGTTTCTCAGCAAACGATATCCAAATGGGAGATCATGAGCCTCACTTCAACACTCTATTGAAGTGATGTGATGTATGTTTAAGGGAAACATAACATTGATAACAAACTCTTCTAATGAATGTGAGACTATGTGAGACAAATCTAAGAAAATTGTATGTGTGTTTATCTTGACATCTCCTTTGAAACACTTTCCATTTCTAAAATACTGCATAATGTTTAAATTTTTGTTTTTATTGTCTTAGTTTAATTTCTATCATCATCATCTATTTGTGTATGTCATGTTTCAGTTAGATAAGCTCCAAAAGAAATAATTATGTGCAGCTTCAATTTCATTTGAAAAATAAGTGTCAAGAAAAGCTAATATGGCATGTTTTTTTGGTGTCATCAAATTTTCCACATTCAACTATGATTTGCAATATTATCAAAATTGTGGAGAAAAGAAAATCATCAAATCTCTTAAAGCTAGATTATTTCTTTCATTGTGCATTTTTACTCATTCATTGCCTTCTTTTTTTTATTTTGCCAATTTTATTTACATCAATAGGATGCAAAAGATGAGGTAAGTTTATCTTTTTATTTAAATTTGGCTAAATTTTCCTTGCATACCTGTTCTACGGTTACCAATGTATTATATTTCATGTGCTTTCTGTTTCTGTCACATGTGAACATTTTGAATGCCTCTGCTTTGTCTGATTATCATCTGTTGGAGACAGAACTTGTATAATCTATTATTTAAACACAGAGTTAATGCCCTTCTAGCTCTCATCTGAAGATATGTACATTGCTGGGCGAATGCTTTTATATATAAATCTTTCAGAATATCTGCATGTGCTCTTTGGTGCATAAACATTCGAACCATACAGTAATCGACCCCCATCCCACCCCCCCCCCCCCCCACTTATGAAAAGAAGGGTGAAAAAGAATGTATGCATTGGTATTCTATATTTCCTTCTTTTGCCTCTCTCTTTGGAGGGCTTACTGGTATGCCCTTTTGTCTAAGCCTACTTTCCTTCGTCTAAGCATGTGGAAACCATTGCATTCCCCCCTATGGTGGTTTTGAGTTTGTGTCACTTTGTATTTCCAGCTCTTTTTTCCCTCATTTTTGTGTTGCATAATGGTATGAAACTATTTTTCCCCAGTTTTTGTGAATGTCTTTTTCTCTCTGTTGGTTGTGTATATGTTAAATTAATCTTTATTATCACACTCTTTATCTTCCTAGCTTTCTGTCTTTATATTTTGTGAGCTGTGAAGTCAGTCTGTGGGCCATAGGTCAACTGGGCTATAGCACTTTACAAATTGTCTGCTTCGTGCCAGAGGGGTGTTAACAGACCTTTTTCTATTTTACGAGCAACATATTTTCAGATACTGATACATATTTTTATAATGTTCATGTTCGTTTAAAAAAAAAGACACATTTTTAGCATGTCAGGATATTATCATGGTATCTGTTCCAGACTCTTAAAGGCGCGGTCCACCCTGATAATTAGCTGGTATTAATAAAAGAGAAATGAGAGAAACAAATTATTAAAGTTTGAGCAACAGTCAGTAAAACAATCAGTTAAACAGATAGATCCGGGTGGCGTTCCCTGGATATATTCAAGTGCAAGGCCACCCTGGTTTTGAGTTGGTTGTAATAGAAGCAGAGACATGAGAGGAACAGGTGAGTGAAAGTTTGAGCAGAATCTGATTAAAAATAAGAAATTTGTGAATATTTGAAGTTGCTATCAATCAAACACAAATTGGCAACACTGTGATGTATTTTGTGAGGTCCTCTACAATTAGCTCTTTACAGGAAATGTCATAAACTTTAATTTTCTTAGTTTTTGATGATAGAATAGATTTGTTTTATACAGGGGCTGTATAGAAACATGTGCAAAATGTAAATTTAGGGTGCATGAATGATTTTTAAAAAGTCTGTAGAGAAAATAGACTTTTCTAAAAATAACTAGTACAGAGCAAATGGGAGGGGATCTCACAAGATACATCACAGAGTTGTCAAATTGTGTTTGATTGATAGCAACTTCAAAAATTCATAAATTTCTTATTTTTAATCAGATTTTGCTCAAACTTTCACTCACCTGTTCCTCTCATGTCTCTGCTTCTATTAAAACCAACTCAAAACCAGGGTGGCCTTTCCCTCGATTATATATCCAGGGAACGCCATCCGGATCTATCTGAGAACATGGACCTCTGCTCCTAAAAAACAACTCCCCTCATGATACGACGATAGCTTTTTAACTCGCATTGTTCGTACTAATCATGCTCTTTCACTTGACACTTGGACCTATCCTTCCATTGTTTCTTTTCCCAGCCATGAAAATGATTATCATGTAAAATTATACTGGGAAGGATGATATTAAAGCACCTGTCAGTTAATGGATGGTAAGGTATTCATGTCTACTTTGGAGCTTATCATTTTTATCTCCCTACCCTGTTGTCGGTTTCTCTTTATTTTAATAAAAATGACGGGGAAATGGATCCAGCTGAAGAATGAATTTATGTTGGGGCACTTTTTAATATAGATTTTGGGGTGAATGTACCATTGACTTTGCATAAAAATAGGGGAGAGAAATTAATATGTGGGAATATTGTTCAACAAGTGGTCTTTGCTGCAAGGGAATGTGGCCCAAAGATCATTAAAAGATTCTACAAGAACGGGGAGAGAAGAACAAAAATGTTCTTTATGTACTTGCAGTTGTGTGTCCATATTAGCATTGATGTTAATAATGTACAATAATTGTGCAACCAGCTTACCAATATACCCTATACATATCCTTTCATTGCATTCATTGCTCTCTATCTCTCTCTCTGTCTGTCTGTCTCTGTCTGTCTCTCTCTCTGTCGCCCTGTCTGTCTGCCTCTCCCTCCATCCCTTCCTCCCTCCATCCCTTCATCCCTCTCTCTCTCTTTCTCTCTGTCCATACATGGCTTTTGCCCATTTGTTGTGTATGTATATGTCGATTTCTTTGTTTACGGTTTCTGTCTGTCTGTCTGTCTGTCTGTCTGTCTCTTTGTCGGCTCTTGAGATATAGGTTACCCCCAGATCCCCAAGGGTCACAGTTTGGCACCCCTACCAAATTCCTCTGGGGGCTTACAAAAGTCACTTTGTATCAAAACCTACCGGGCACTTCATCTCTTCTGACACCAACGACGGAAAAGGTCTTCTATTTTCATCTTTTCAGTTCCTTCTAGATCTCATGTTGGGATTGCATTTGTATTAACTTTGATCTATGAATTTCCCACTCCTCTTGTAAAAGGGAAACAAGTTTCATTTTATTTCCCCAAATGTCATTAGTCAAGAATCCCCAAATGTCATTAGTCAAGAAGACGAGATGGTTCAGTGGTAGAGCAGTGGTCTTGTAACTGGGAGGTCCCGGGTTCGAAACCAGGACAATGTGCTAGTGCCCTTTGCTTAGGCATTTGTCCTCATTACCAAGTCTAAAGGAGAGGACTTAAAGCTGGAGACCCCCTGGTTGCTTACCTATAAGCATAAACATACTTTCTTATTAGTCGGGTAAAAACAAACCATCAAACCAAACCAAATAATTACCCCTATACCTTTACTTTTAAGTTTCTAGAGTAATTGTATCAATTAATTTTGGAAAAATAAACATAATTTTCAGTTGATGACTGCATTACATATGCTCTACGATATTGTCTATTGGGAGCCATAAGGGCATTAACTCATTTATTTTACTTCCCCTCCCCCTCTCCCTCCTGTATGGCTGCAAATAGACTATACAGTCCATAATACAATACATGTGTGCTTTTATTGTTATCATTCTTAGCATTGCAATGTTTAAGCTCCCCACCTTCTTCCCATCCCTGTCAACCCCCTTATTCTATACACAATTGGCTTTAAACTTGATAATTTATAGTCACTTATTATGAAATAAATACTTTTTGTATTAGTTATGATTATAATCATATGAAATATATATATTTTGTATATATTACCGGTATATAGATTGAGGCTTTGATCTTGTATAGTCCATGATATTCATGTAGAACATGCTTTATAGTTTATACCCATATGAAAGAAAAGGGTTTATAATTATAAGTATACAAGCTTTCTTTTGGAATTTATTACAGCTTCAGCATCATCATGTTTTTTCAAACATGAATAATAATCCAGGGTAAAATATGAGTTCAATTATATTCATCATTCATGTGTTTTTGCAACAGAGTATAATTCAGATATTTTTACTTTTTGTTTTTGGGTCCAATTGTAGACCAAATACCTGCAAATGAGATCTGTGTTTCAGTATTTTTGCAAATAATACCAATGGTGGATGCATCTACAGGACACCAAACTCAATTAAGGAAATTGTATAATCTTACAAAACATATATATGAACAATTTAAATGATTTCCAGTTTTGGAAGAATTGATATGACAATGCTGTGTTTAAAAAAACAATGTGAATTTTCAGAATAATCCATGCACTTGTAAACTATTTTAGTATATTGAACAATGTTTGTGTTTTGTCAAAGATGCGAATGCACAGAAAAACACTATTTTTGATATTTTGAACTATGTTTTATTTTTTCTGTCATATTACTGTTTTCCTCTCCCCCATGTCATAACACTTCACCTTTCTACCATCTTAAGTTATGACAGGTGTATACATGCATTTATGTTTTCATGTTTTGCAGTAAAATCTGTGAAACATTGGAATCGATCTAGATTGTATTTCAGGCATACCGTATTCAGTCACCCAGAATTAGAATATAGGAATTCCCTCTAGGGGGCTTCGGGGATCATGACCAGACACAGAACCCGAGATTAGCTCACTATAAAATTCACCTGAGGCCTGTTTTCATCAGCTGGAGATTGCCAAATATCCCGCTATTTGACTATCCCGATCGCAAATTATCCAGTTAATTTGCGTCATCATCAGCCCGCAGCTGCAATTAGCGGCTATTTGGTCAAGAAAATAACCTGAGATATCTTGGGCTAGTTTGCAAAATATCCCACGATTTGGCAAAATATCCCACGATTTGGCAAAATATCCTGCTATTTGTCTGGTGCATCTTCACTAGCCCGAAGACTCGCACTATGCGCCAACACTGAGCAAAATATCTCGAGCTAATTTCTCTAGCTCGAGTTTTGAGGTCGAGTCTCGAGCTGATGAAGACGTGATTTGAAACTTCGGGCTTATTTCCCAAATCAGAAATAGCAGGCTATTTGGCAATCTCGAGCTGATGGAGCCAGGCCTCTGGAGAACTATGAACTTCAAGGTTACGGGACTGGCAGGCAGTCATCTTAACAGGGTGCCTTGATTAATCATCCAACCTTTCCTGCATTACAAGGAATCGTTACCAGTCAAAGGGGTCGTTCAAGGTCATGCCCACATCATTATTAATCCATTGAAGGCCAATTGCTGGGTTCACACGACAACGACGAACCGTGAACGTAAATTAACATGTAGTCTCGTGGTTTTAAACTTTCAGGTCATCTTTAAGTAGGGGACTGTGCAGATATACTACTGGTTTTGGACACTTTTAAGATTACTTGAAGTTTTGGACACTTTAAGATTACTTGGAGTTTTAAACAACAAGTTATTTTATAGTTAAATAGCAAAATACTACGAGCCATGAGCCAATTAACTTCAGGGTTTCATCTGCTTGTATTTAAAACCACTGCTTGCTTGACTTAGTTAAAACTCAAACACTTGTTGTTTCGGTTTTGTGTGAACATGCATCTATTTTTTGGTGGGTGGTTGTTTATCTTACTTGAAGTTCAAAACTTCAACAGTACCGTGTGAACGTACATGTATCTAGTTATGCCTCTGTGGGCGAAACACCGCTTTGTCTTTAGGGGGTGGGCTTTAAGGGGTTAATATCTTAGCCCTATGGGAACCCTTGACAAAACTCATTATGACATCACTACTTCAAGTTAACATGCATGTGTGGGTAAACATTCTTCTCTTTACATGACTGTGATATATATATGTATTTGGAGAATATCATGTCACAGTGAGTTTGTTCCCTCTGTAACATCCACATATACCTAGTTATTTTGTGTATTTATAACACCGCCCCTCTCTTGTTATTTATTATTATGACCCTATGCAATAACCTTTTCCATTTCCCATAATTTTCTCATATCTCCTCATTTATTTTTTTCATATTTTCCGTTTCGTCATTACAATTTATCATCAAAATTTCTCTTGAAATGTAAATCTGATTGCATTGACAGTTTGGACTGAGAAATATGGATGAAATGTGAAAACAATGATAGGAAAAATGTACCCATTAGTATTACTAATATCTAACATTCTCAGTGGAATATTGTAATTTCAATTTATGGATTGTATCACTGATGCAATGGATATAAAAGCTCTTGGAGTCTGATTACATCTGGGAATGGAATAACACACATGGATATAGAAAAGGGGAGGGGCAATTCTACCCTTGTACCACTACATAGGAATTCTATAAAGAAAACTATTCTCTAAAAATGTTCTAAAGCAAATGCAAGTCGGCTTCTTACTCACAATATGTTTTCCTTCTATTCAAGTTCATGCAGAACATCTCATAATCATTTGACATTTCCCGTGATGATATTCTTTGTGATATTTAGAATGTCAGACTGATATTAAATTATTTCATGTAAACGATCCTTGTCATGTAGGGTTGTTTTTAAATGATAGGAGACAGTCAAACATACTGCGATGAAACGTCCATCATATGAGGACTGGCTTTTATGACCATCAGATATTATTGAAGATACTTCAAGCAAATTAAATAAAATAGGAAAGCAATATATATCTCATTATTTGAGGATGCTTTTTTCTTTTGTAGCCAGACTAAATTATGATTTGATCTACTAAAATTGAAAGTGAAGTCAAAGACATTCAAAGAAATACAATGAATGCATAAACAAAATACGAAAGAAATGAATTGCCATTGGTCTTCCCCACTGAGAGTGGTAATAATATTTAATATTTAGCTTTTATATAGCGCTTAATACAATGTCTCTAAGAGCTTTACAAATATACTACTACCCGGTCATTGGTACCTACCGATAAGTTTTTTTTTTATATGTACCATTGATTTTTCTTTGCTTTTTAAAATTTTACAGATGTTAGAATGGTGAAGTTCTTGCCATTTTGCAAAGAGTCTATAAATATAAGAGTGAATGCTATATGACCATTTGATAGAAGAAGCTGTGTATACTGATGCATAACTTCACTGTACAATCGTGTTTCATTTAATTATTTATTAATGTTCATTTTTCTTGAGTGCTAAGAATGTGTTTGTATATTCATATGTACAGTTAATGACCAATAGCTTGAAGTCAATGTCCAGTGGCACTGACCTGGTAATTGAGGATTAATACCCTCAGAAGACCTTTAGTGCCCCACTTTGGTTTTGAACCTGAGATCTTCAGATAAAAACACTGCTGCTCTGATCACTAAACCATCTAAGTAAGTGGTCAAGATCTGGACAAAGTGGAGGTGTATTGGTCAAGAAAGTTTGTCACCTATTATGTCCTGTCCATTGTAGAAATGCCAACAGGTCCATCACAGTAAACTGGCTCATTTTTATGATCATCCTGCTTAATTGCCAAGACAACCACCCCAAGACCAGCGTGACTTAGCATGACTGTTCCAGCAAATGGCACGCATTGAGAAGCCGCTTCTTAGAAAGAAAAGAGGGATCCCCCAAATTGGAGCTTCTCTCCTGCAAATTACTTGCCCTTTGCTTCATATAGGAAATGGGGGCTGGCAGAAGAACGGTGTCTTCTTCTTAATCCAGGCCGGGATTAACCAGACCTTTTGTCTTTCCTATTTTGCCTTGTTTCACTTGGGCAAGACTTAAAAGGTAGTGATGGGCTTTGTGTCGTTGCACCTGCCGCACCTGTTGTCATGGCGATATCTTTTTGAGGTGTATGTTCCCCTAATTGTCCAGGACGGGAGGCGGCCGATGGAAGGAGGAGTCATCCACAGACTACAATAGTTTGGCTCATATGAATGCTCACTTGAGCGACTGCCTCATATAGACATACCGGGAACTACATGTTTTATATGAAAAATGTATCTAGTTGTATCAACAGTTACTTGTTTTCTTGTCTCAATTATATTACGAAAAATTGTCTCATGGTTTCCCCTCAACAACTTTAAATGGAGTTTGAATGATGGACCACATGTTTGACAAGATAACTGACAATTTCCCAACAAGCAAAGAAAAATAAGTTCATCAATTTCTCAAGGCTCTAAGATTTCCATATTTGCAGACAGAAAGTTTTGAAGAGAAATTACCCCCACCCCACCGCCTCATTACAGTGACACCCCTCTTCCGGGGGGGGGGAAGAAAGGACTGTAACAAAAAGAAAACCACTGTTCATTTCAGTTACAAAGCAATGATTATCGAATGAGAACCATGTTATTTTAGTCAGAAGATGTTAACTTTGAAGTCATACCTGAAAAGTTTTTTTTTGATGAAGAACATAGCAAAAATTCCCCCTGTGGCCCATCAAATAGTTTGTCAGGGACTATGAATAAAGCTCTCACACATTGAGAACAAGCACCTGAAGAAGAAGTGCAGACCTGACACAAAACCAACCACCGTAATCATCAAGATAATCACGCTGCAATTGCAACAAATGCTATTTGAACTTGGTGGGAAGGTAGTAGTGGTGGTTTCCTAGACATCCTTAGATGCTACTTATCAGCCTCTCAGCTGTGTATCGCCCTGTATCAGGGTAAGCTGAGACGCGGGTCACTGGGGTGGGGTAAGGGTTATCGGAGGACTTGTCTGCCTCTTGTCTGCGGTGTGACGGAAGGTTAAAAGTCCTACTCTGTGTTCAGACTACTGACATTCATTGTATTGCTATATGATTCTTGCATAGCGATACAATATGTAATTACATTTTTATAGTCTGACCATCGTAAAACAAAACGTTGTCCATCAAAACGCCTGTTTGGGCATTGTTTCGAACAAATACTTGATAAAGAATCAGCATTCTTCTCTAAAACCAGTTTCTTTAAATGGCGTTTCTTTATACGATGTCGTTATCTACTCTGTATGCTCTTAAATATACGATGATTCTTCATATAACGTTTCTTTATACGAGCTTCATATAAATTTTCAACTGTCTGAAAAGGCTGCTAGTCAAACCCCTCCCACCTGTGTGGTAGATAGATGAAAGTGATCCTATCAGAGAAAGATTTTTTGTATAAAGTTGGAATATACATTACAGGATGTATCTATTTATCTATTTTTTTTAAATTTTATATTGCAGTCATTGACTTTGATGGGTGTGTCCACTACTTGATAACACAATTGCCTTTCTGGTAGTTCATATATCTCTTCTGGGGATTAGGAATGAGCAGGAGTAGTATAAACTGTATTTAGCTGTAATTTTTTTATTAAAAAAAATAGACTGTAAATAAAGAAAATTTGCTCTCTTAGTTAATCCTAAGAAAAACTTTAATAGCTTCCTCTGATGCACATACCGGTATTTAGTTTTATCACAATTATTTAACAAAATAGACTAACCATATATCTGTTCCAGTGAGAAAGACACATGAATAGTTAGTTAGCTGAGAAAAGGTCAAAAATGCTCTGGAAACTAGAGCTCTTGCAAAATATAAATAAATCGTAAAAGCAACAAAAAATATTGAAATGTCTGCATGGAAAATTTCAATACTACAAACAAATATAGAATAGAGTTCCTTTGAACAAATGAGTGTTTAATGCTTATCTATTCTTAGTTTATTTATAGGAAGATTTTCTGTTGTAAACAGGTTTCAATTACTTCACTGTACCCTGTGACTGTCTGTTTAATCTGCATTCTCTATTATCATCCCTGGGGGGTGTTTCACAAAGATTCTGAGTCGAACTTAACTCTAATTTGGACTTAAATATTATGGAGAGCCATTTGTAGTCTTATAATGAAATATGTTCAAAAGCAGAAATTCAAGTATTTTAGACTTTTCATAAATTCCACATCAAGAACATGAAATCTCCCATGATAATAGAAAATATGTATGATTTGAATCAACATTTTATGCCTTGTAAAATAACTTTTACTGAATATTTTCAAGGATGCTAACGGCTTTCCATAATTGTTAAGTCCAACATAGAGATAAGTTCAACTTGGGATCTTTGTGAAACACCCCCCAGATTATGTTTGGTAGGAGACAGAAGAGATCAATCATAAAATCATCCTCATCATTGAAGAAGAATTGAATGTTAGTGGAAGAAAATGTGCCATTTCCCCCTCAGTCATTACAGAGGTGTATTGTTGTCTGCTCCGGGTCGCTGGGACCTAATTGGACGTAGCACATTGAACCCGTGACTGGATGGGTCAAGATAATTGGGAGGGATCCCCACACTCATCACCCATGCCCCCCACACCTGCCCCCTCTTAAACCCCTCTTCCCCTCACTCCAAGCCATCTCGCCAGTGAGTCTGAATCTCCGAGGTGCCCTCCCTAAGTTAAACCCCCTCTTCCCCTCACTGCCAGCCATCTCGCCAGTGAGTCTGAATGTCGTGATACTCGGAGGTACCCTCCGTAAGTTAAACCCCCTCTTCCCTTCTCTCCTAGCCATCTCGACAGTAGGCCTGTTTTCATCAGCTCGAGATTGCCAAGTAGCCCACGTTTTCTGATTTGGGAAATAATCCCGAAGCTACAAATCGCGTCCTCATCAGCTCGAGACTCGACCTCGAAACTTGAAACTTGAAGTCAAGATATTTTGCTCAGTGTTCGCGCATAGTGTGAGTCTTCATGCTGGTGAAGACGCACCGGACAAATAGTGGGATATTTTGCAAACTAGCCCAAGATATCTTGGGATATTATCCCGACCAAATATCCTGCTAATTGCTACTTCGGGCTGATGAAGACGCAAATTAACTGGATAATTTGCGATTGGGATAGTTCAAATAGCGGGATATTTGGCAATCTCGAGCTGATGAAAACAGGTCCAGTGAGTCTGAGTGCCATGGTACCCTGAGGTGTCCAGGCATAAGATCTTGTTTGAGGATGGATTAGAATTGTCCATAGATATCTTGTGATTCACCATATCTCTAAAAGCAGATTGTCTTTTCCATCTATCAAGATACACGTACAAGGAGATCTAGACTTGCTCCTTTTTTCTTTGTAAACTAGTTCATAATCTATATACTGAGAGCTAAAAAGACATTCATTATTTGTCTATAACAGTTATTTCTTCTGGCTCTCAGCCGCCAAGTTTATCATTTAGATTTGTTTGCATTTGTGATTGATTATTCAAACTCACATTATTTTTCTTTTCCCCTGCACATTCCTGGACTAGCTCAAAATTGAATACAAATTTTGAAAATATATATTTATTGCACAATGTAATGTTTATCTGACATTTCATCACAATGTATTGATCCATATCAGAAAATCAGAAAAGCCTTGTATTGAAATTGCCATTCAAATGATGATCTGTCAGTACTGACTATTTAATGAAGTGAAATTAGGGATTAGTTTGGCATTGAGATACTTTGCTTGATTTCTGCTGATTATTTTGGAAATTTGAATATACATCTAATCAAGGAAATATCATTTGTCTACTCCATTAACAATGCATTATTCATAACTGATATAAATGACATGACTAGGATTGTCCCTGTCGATAATTCTTAGCAGGGTATTCACCTCAATGTCTCATGATGTAATTAACAGGAATAATTAGAGGTAACGTACCACAGGAGTTTGGATTAATTAAGGCCCATTGCAGGTGTCATAGTCTTCCCTATGTAGAGTCATGTCTAATTAGTCTGACACATTATGACAAGCACAAAAGTGAAGGTTCAGACGAAGATCCCAACAAATATGACAATGATGCAGTATGTGATAAATGAGGATAATGTATTTATAAATTATTTATGACAATGCATAATTGGCAGCCAATGGCTGAATTGTAATTTTAAAATTATGTAATTAAAATTTGAGACTATTTAACTTTCCTGGGAATATCTTAACTTCAGTGCCTAATAATTGATGGTGCAATTCATAGTAAGAACATTGAGATATAATTATTTGAAGATAAGTATTAAGTGAATAGGTATGGAAAATGATATTTTACCCCATGAAATAATTAGTACATGTATAAATAAAGGGAATTGAATAATCATGACATGAATATGAATATTCAGTTATTATCTGTTGTACAATTTAGAAACGTATTCTTGGACAAAATCTTGTCATGTATTCATACATTACTAGGTATTCTGTTTGATAATTAATAGCTACACAGAATGTGAGACATTTGTGGAGTCTTTACCATGTCTTTATCTAATTCTTTATTTTATGCTTCTATCTATGTATGATAAATCTATATTTGGATTTTTACTCTATGAATATATTTTGTTTCTTCAGAAACCTCAAGCGATTTTGAAGAAAAGTAGAGTCAATGCTCTGACAGTCTATCATTTAAGTATTATTTGAGATACAATAATTCACTTATTCAAGCTAAAAATATAAAAGATCACAAAATAAAATAAATAAACTTAACTTCCATTTAAATGATTCAGATTCAACACCTGTGGAGTAATACAATAAGAAATCACAATAAGGTCCATTGAACTTAAAGCCATTATTATCATGCATGCAGAGATGGATGAAATGATGGTTGAGAAAATACCAGAGTCAGACCTCAACATGGTGTCTTACAAGACATCCAACAGTGTCTCTTTGTTTAGGGAACCTTATTTTCCAAGAAGATTGATTGGCCGAGAATCAATGACTTCCTATTCTAAAAGAGAAAGTAAAATTTCTTTATTTTTTAAAAGAATATGGAATCAAAATATGGCATTTTTCAAAGCTGAGAAAGGGAGAAACTTTAGTTTAGAAAGATTAAGAATCATTTATCATACAAGCAAATTTCTGCGAAGTGAAAAAATGGGAAAAGAGGGAATTATTTTGGATAAAAGAACAAGCCCTTTTATCTAAAAAAAAATGGAGCTACATTCCCAATTATCAGATTTGTTATACTTTTTTATAATTTTAGGCGGACCTTAAGAAAGCTGATGCATAGAAGGTTTAGAAGCCCAAATGTCAGATCTAGAAGTTTAAAACTCTCTGTCATACGTGACATGGTGTGATACATAATGGCTCAAACACAAGTCTATGCAAATCTGTGATATGACCTCGTTGACTGTTTGAAAACATGGAAAGTGGGAATATTTGGAGGACTATTTCTTGAGGAGAACCTTAAGAAATCTGACGTAAGGGACGCCCCACCGCGCCCCCTTGTGTCGGACAAGTCTCATTTCCTCTTAGATGCAGGGGAGACCTTCAGGCTACCACAGACTTGTTTGAAAAGTAAACTAAGAACCAAATGAACCAGTGGGAAGTATAGCTCTGTTGACTAGGTGTAGGTTTCTCCTGACTCTCCATCCCTCTGTTTGTTTGTTTTTCCATACATCTGTATGTATAAATGTTTGTACATGTATAAGCCGTATTCGAGTGGTCGTAGCCCTTGACTTGAAATGCAAAGGTCGTGGGTTTGAACCCGACATGGCACTAATATCTTTTGGCTAGGCATTAATCTACATTTGCCACTCCATACACAGGAGAGAAATGGGGACGGGGTAGGATGACAAAAGCCTTTGTGTTAGTAATTGCCATGGTGACCAAATGGTAGGAATACTTCCCAGCGAGCAGAGATGGTGCACATTGTGCATGAATAAATCCAATGACCAGGGTAATTATATCTGTAAAGCACTTAGCCTTTGGATGGTATTTTGTATTGAGCGCTATGTAATTCCACATTATTATCATTATTGTGTTAAGTTGTCTGCCTATTTAACATGGAGATATTTGCCTTCTTTCATTTATTACATTTAGTTTTTGTTTGTTTTGTTTATTTTGGCATACTTCAGCCAATGGCTGTTCTTCAGCATTTCCTTCCTTTTTTACTTTGTTTCCCTGTCTTTAATTCAGTCTGCTTGTATGTCTGTCTTTCTGTCAGTATTTTGCTGTATCCTTTCAATTTATCTACACTCTCATTTGCTTTATTTCGTTAATTTAGCAGAATTCTCTACTAGTGCTATGTTATGAATCACTCCTTAATGTCTTTCTTGCCCTTTTGTCTATCTTTTTTCCCCTTTCTCCTTTTCTTGCTCTGTATAATCACTCTGTTATAAATTCTCCTTCTCACTGCATTTATCGCCCCTCTCTCTCATTTTCCTTACTTTTATAAATGTGTTTTATTTGCTAACTCTATATTTCACATTTCTTTATCTCATTCTGTTTCTTCCTCTTCCTCCTCTTCTTTTTTTAAAGTTCATTTTTCATAACTTTCTCAATGTTAGACTTTTGTTATTACTTTAGAAAATGTTAAATTTAGACTAAAAAGCTTTGCTCAGCTATATTAAAGCTGATATTCTACTGCCTGTTCGATATTAACAGGAGAATGGACTTCCAGATTGTATCAGAGGACTTACAAGAAATATAGAGTTACTTGTAGTTGAACAGTCTTCAAATTTCTTTATAGCAGAAACAATAATACCTCGTGGACACAGATGGAATTCAATTCTTTGTTCCCAAATCCTTATATGGGAGAAAAGCATATTTGTAAAAATTCAGGAAAATATTATATGAAATCAAAAAGGTTTTCTTTATTTGAGGGGAAGAGAGAAATGCCTGGGCTGGAACTCGGGTTAAATCCACATGCCAATATCCGCAATCAAAACACAGTTAGGTACACAATTCTAATTTGTTGGTGATGGGGGCTACTTTGTTGAGGGCCGATGCCTGCCCCAGGAGCTGTGTACACAAATCACGCTGCGCCCATTCAGACCTGCCAAGAAAATACAAATTGCCCCCTTCCGGCTGAAATGTTTCACCTGAGAAATACTCGGGGCATGGAAAAAGAGAAAGAGAAAGAGAAACAGAGTAGAGAAGCTGGAGAGAGATTCGTTCATAACCTTTCTTAGGGATTTAAGTAATATTAATTTTGAAGTAAAATTGAGATTTTTAATTCTTGACTTACTTCCTTTGTCGAATGCAGAAATAATTTAGTAGCTCATTCTTTTGTTGCATTTCTACAAACTTATATTTAAAATTATCAACATAAGATTTATTTACTTTTTCTCCTTATTCTTCCCAATCCCAATTGATTGTCTTTGTATCATTCTTGCTCTTTCCCTCCCCCCCCCCCCTCTCTCTCTATTTCTTTTTCTCTCCATTGAAATATTTCTGTCTTTCATCAGTGTATTTATGTCATTATAGCACTATAGTATTTTACAACAAAGTTTTGTACTGTCTTTCTCACTCCCTCTACTCCTCCATCTCCATTTCTTTCCCCCTCCTCCCTTCTCTCTCTCTCTTCCTCTCCCTCTCCCTCTCCCCCTCTCCCTCTCCCCCTCTCCCTCTCCCTCTCCCCCTCTCCCTCTCCCCCTCTCCTTCTCTCCCCTCTCCTTCTCTCCCTCTCTCCCTATCCCCTCCCTTTCTCACCCTCTCCCTCTCCCCCTCCCTCTCTCACCCTCTCACTCTCCCCCTCCCCCTCTCCTTCTCTCTTGCCAATGTCATTGCCATTGTCATGATTGTTATCCATCTGTTGCTTCATTATTTTGTTTCTACAAGTCATCCTGTAGTAGAGGTGTCTTCTATATTTCAATGATTGAGGTTTGATATCAGGATACTATGTGGATATTGCTTGTTTCCTCTTTCAAGGGATAAGTACACACCTGTAGAGCTCAGGTGCAGTTTTTGCTGTAGAGGTTAGCTCCAGGTGGAGCTTTTCATTCCTGTCAAGATCTTTGTAGTTGAGGTTTGCACCATTGCATCATTATTCATTTGCTTCATAACTCTTGAAACAGAACTTTATAAATGAAATTTATTGTTTTATCATTATTCTCCTGTTCTGTTTCTCTATGGCCACCCGACTTCCATCTGCTATCTTAAAGACAACCCCTCCCTCTCTCTCTCTCTCTCTCTCTCTCAATATATATTAATCTCTTCCATCCCTCCCTCCCTTCCTACCCCCTCCCTTCCAACCCCTCCCTTCCTACCCCCTCCCTTCCTCCCCCTCTCCCTTCCTCCCTCTTGTCCCGCTCTCTCTCCAATATCCACAATTCCACTACCGTCCATCTATAGCTATTCATTCTACAAGTCATCCAATGCTACAGGTGTCCGTTTCACTGATTGAGGTTTGATATCATACTACCGGTGAATATGTGGATATTGCTTGTTTCCTCTTTTCGATGGATTAGGGGAAGTAGATCTCAGGTGTTGGGTACGGCAGGTGACAAATTTGTGAGGGGGGAACCAAGATGGCCGACTGCCCAGTGATTTCCATCTCTCTATATGCCTAGTGCCAGAGGCTAGTAGTTATGATCAGGGGTAGAATAGGGTAGACAATTCATTTGTGATTAAACTGATTATGCAGTTTTTAATGATGTTGTATTACAACTTTATGTTTGAACTTTTGTAGAAGTTCTTTCATAATTTTGATAGATAAATTTATTGACCAATTTTTAAGTAGTTTACTTGAATGCTTAATATGCAAGTATTCATTTTGTAATCAAGCATCCACAAGATATACAGTTTTACATTATATCATAAAGACTTTATGCAATAGATATTTTAACAAAGTCAGGATTGTTGCGTAACAAACTATTAGTTCAAATCACTTTTGTTAGTTTTTGAAAAAAGATTTATACACAATCCAAAATGAAGACAAACTTAAAATGAATGGACAAGAGCTCCTGTGCTGCATGTACATTTTAGATTGTTTTTTCATTGAAATAATTAGACAGTGAAATATGAAATACATAAATTGTTTTAAAAAATAAGTTTTTAACAGTTTTATTTTACTGGATGAACCGTTGTCTTTTTGGCATGGCGTCAAATAAAAGGAAGTCTTTGTTGGACAAAAGGGGAAGCTCCTTTAAAAGTACATTGCACAGATAGAAGAGATAAAATTGAAGAAATTATGTGAAGGTCATGATTACTCAGAAAAATAAACAACTGAACAGAGTCTCATCAAAGAAGAAGAGCTGTTGATTGAAGTAAGACAACCTTTTAAAATCAAAATACTTGATGACATCACTCTGCTTACATCATTTTAGAGTAATGTATCATTAAAAGCACCTTTCATGGAACTTGTAGAGAGTTTTAGAAACTAGTGTTTTAGAAAAAGTACTGTGACACTTGCTCATGTGACAATAGCTCTGTATCAGTTTCCTAAACTAAGTGAAAATTCTTAACTTCAACCCTGAATCATACACTATACCTAACCCTTACCCTATACCTTTGTCAGGAGCAAATATCAGATCTCCTGAGAAACAAACATTGACAGAGGTAGGGCTAGTAGGCAGAATCCAAATGTTAGACACCTGCCCTGCTCATATATTATCTACCAATAATATTTTGATGAACAGCTTTTGTGTGGAGTACAAAAACTGTTCATCAAAATAAAGAGATGCTGTTTTTTGTGTAATATGGTCAAAAAAGACTTGCAAAATTAACCTTATTTAATTTCATTAGCTGTATGCATCACCTTTTGGATTGTATAAACAATACAATGTCATATTACACAATCTGAACATGATTTCTGATCCAAAAGGATATTGGAAATGCACCTACTAGAAGGTTGATTTATCAAAAATCCTTGTTATCATGTTTGTTTATGTTTTTAAAGAAAAGAACAACGGAAAGGGGTCAGACAAACAACGAAACAATTGCTTTATCCAATTGCCGTGGTGGTGGTTGTACTAAGTATCTACACAATAGGATATTTTAAGGTTTATTTGCTAAGAATTGTTTTCATTGGAAGGATGTATTGTATAACATTGATCAATTACATCCCCAAAATATATGTTATGTTGCGCTATAACAACAGCGTCTGTGACAGTCTGTCTATACATGATTCTCAGATTGAATATGTCCTGGAGTAACATTTTGGCAAGAGAAGCTGTAAAATAGGCCAGTGGATAATCCATCTAATTCTCATTCATTGTAAATCATCTTATCAAAGGCTTAAAAGACAAAGGATGCAAGAGCTCTGTCGTAATTTGACATTTGAAACTGTTTTCTTTCTAAGTGATCCTCCACAGAAGATGAAAATGATCTTGAACTGTATTTCCTGAACAGTGAGATTTAAAAAACCCAGTAATTACTCCTTGGATTTACAGGATACTACATAATCCTTCACTTTTCTGAAAGAAGAGCAGCTCATATTTAAATACCAGAAGATAGATTTTCAAATTCTCTAATCTTCAAACAATAACCGCAGTCCAAATACACAATGCCAATGCTAATGGGAAACTCTATCTGCCGGAATTGAAAAAACAATCCGGGCACTTCCTTTTTGCAGATGACGTTGTTCATGGTAAAATCCTAGAGCCAACTATCATTACCATAGAAAAGTCATATCAAGAATTTTCTGGAAAGGGCGACGGCAAGGTCTGAAAACTGTAAAAGCTCATGATATCTAGGTAGCATAACTTGCAGCAACTATGTAATTTTTGTTCCGGGGGGGGGGGGGGCAGCTGATGTTTTTTCCTTTTTTTTTTTGGATACACCTATGTAGACATATAGCAAAGGCATATCCAGGATTTTCTAAATAGGAGACAAATTGATCTGGTAACTGAGAACGTGTCAATTTTTGCTTTGGAGAGGGAGGGGGGGGGGGGGGCAAAGCAATTTTACCCCTCTTTGTGGTTCCAGCTATTGAGATAGATAATAGGGACTCTGTGGTGTAGAAAGTCTTCAGAAAAGTATGTAGAAGGTTTTCAGAGACACATTAGAGTACCACTAGAGCACATTAGTAGTGATGTCCTCAAGAAGATACTTTCAGCTTGGTGAGACTGCTGTCTTTGGTAGATGTAGATGTAGTGATATGACATTTGCCCCAGGCTTTTTGGGGTGAAAGAAATAAGGTTAGGACTAGAGTTTCAATTTGATCAAAGGTTAGGTTAAGGGGTAGGTTTGGGTTTTAGTAGGTTAGGTATAGTGATGGTCCAGGGTGGTAGTTAGGACTTTCGGGGAGTGGCTAAAAATCAATTGTCGTTGAAGATTTATCCATGGCCACAGAATTATACCTTAATATTATACACTGAACGTCAGTCTGGCCTCAGTCTTTTATGCGGTGTTAACTGCAGAGGCCCCTGCCTTTGCAATGTTGCTTCATAGTGACAAACCTCAGCAAATGCATACATGTCATATTGTCAGTAGCATAATGATTGCTTTATAAAGATATGTGTTTTTAAAACTCAACCCAAATCAAGAATTTGTGAAAGATACTGAGAAAAAAACACTTGCTAACACTCATCTTCAGACCATGCTACAATGTTTTGAAACACACTGAAGTTTTTGATGTAAACAGGGTTGTAATTATTATCATTGTCTGTCTCTTTTGTAGGTTAATTCTTCTTCTCTGATTTGTGTTCAAGCATGTCTGCAGAGTATATGCTATCAGGGGAGTCTCTTGTAACACAGTCAGAAATTGAAACCAATCAAAAGGAAATATTGGCTTATGAATAATGTGTTACACTGGGTCAATTTCTGTAGGGATTTGGGCAAGAACTAGTTTTCTGCTATCCCTGTTACTTTTAGATCATTTGCTGCCTTATATGATTCAGAGAGAAAAATACAGGATATGGTGTCATGGCTCTTTGACAGTGTGAGGTGTACTTTGTGAACCTTCGATTCCTGGATCATTGGAAAATGAAGTCTAGTTCTAGGGTAGATGCAAAGGTTTGGGGATTATTCAATTTATATTATTCCTCTCTTCCTACTCACTTTTTCTCTATCTCTCTCTCGCTCTTTTTCTCTTACCCTCTCCTTTGCTCTCTCTCTCTCTCGTCTGTCTTTCTGCCTATTCTCCTCTCCCCCCCCCCACTCTCTCACTCACTCTCTCTCTCTCTCTCTCTCTCTCTCTCTCTCTCTCTCTCTCCTCTCTTTTCACTTCCTTTTTATTTCTCTCTTTTGTCTCTTCTTTCTCTCTAGTATCTGTCTCCTTATTACTCAAACATGTTTATACCCTTGTCCCCCCTCTTTTCTCTCTCTTTTCCTTATTCATTCTCTCTCTCTCTCTCTCTCTCTCTCTCTCTCTCTCTCTCTCTCTATCTGACTCTCCTCATTTTAGAACTTTTTATATTTCAATCTTTCTTTTATTTGACAGGATTACTCAATCATATCAAGTAACAAATTCAAGGACATATGTTACCAGTTTCTTTTCATGTTTTGTAATGATAAATTCCCACTTGTTTTGAACTTTCCCTTGCCCCCCTTACTCCTCAAAAATGGAAAAGTGAGAACAAAAAGCAAATAATTGAATCCCCTGACCCCCTAAATTGGAATATTACTACCTCTTTGATAGCTGCCACTGTCATTAACTACTGCACAGTTACTCATGCCGCACACGTAACCAGTGGCAATTTCATCACATTTCATCAAATTATCTCCAGCTATGATGTCATCGCACTTCCTGCGTCGTGATTGGCTAAATCTCACACCCTTGAGTCAGGGAGGGAAAACGTGTTTCTCAAACGGAACACCAAGAAAGTCAATGACCTTTGGGTCTAATCAGCGGAGAAATGAGAGGGCTTTTGTTTGTGAGAGAGAGGGGGATGGGTAGAAAATTGTGGAAATGATTGTTCGTCTGGCTGATAATTGAAGGGGTCGATGCAAAACAGCATTATGTCACAGGACTGTCATTCTGAGATAATTGCATTTGATATGTCATAATTCAAACTTAGACTCTGTAGATTTACACGCTACCTCTATTGTTTGATCAACTTATGTTTGACTTTGAATACTAGTAGTTCAATTCAATTCAATTTAAAAAAAAATTATTTCCATTAAAAACAAACAAATATATACAATTGATAAAGTACAGACAGTTCAAAATATACAAATCATGAGCATAATGTTTTATTTAATCTAAACAAACTGTGAAAATGAGTAGCAGGAAAAGGGAGCACCTGTAGAAAGCATGTTTTAGCTTATTCAATTTTGGAGGTTGATTTCAAAGGTAGCAGGTATGAATGATATTTATGAATATAATTCTTTTTCTACAAGGGTTGGAGTTACAGCTATATAATACTGACTGTCTCATTGGTAGAAGAGAATAGTGGGTAGCGTGGGAATGTGAGTGTGTGGGGACATGATGTCATTTTAGTACCAGATAATACACACACAGGTGAGTCAGGGAATAGTAGAACTCTAATTGTGTAGAAAATTTTGGTGTATGATTGAAGTAAGTGGAGACGTTAGAATGATATAGGGTATAGTGGCAAACCGAAGTTTGCATAAAACTTACCCAAAATATTAACTTGAGCAAAAAGGAAAAGGTCCCTAGATCATGTAGAATTACACTTTCGATATATTCCATAAATAATGTAGATATCCACAACTTCCCTAGATTCTATTATTCTTTTCCAGCTTTATGGCAACCTTGACTCCATTGTAGATTCTGTTTACATGGGGAATGATATTATGAAGCTATAGACCTTTATAAAGTAACAGTTATTGCAATTTTCAGATCGTTATCAGCGTTAATGTATTCAGAATGTCATATATTAATTATTGTGACATCATTGAATGATTCATCGCTTCATCTTTCAAGAAATAAATCAACTCAATTAAGACCATCTTGTCCTCAGTAAATGTAGCTTATTCTGATTTAATCCCTGTGTGTAGCAGCACCGCAAATACAATGTAAATTCTATATCAATGTCTGAAGAAGGATCCAGTTTAACTGCTAAAATAGATTGATTACTCAGTTATTTCCTGTGCACTTCCCTATAAATCAGCTTTGAATTAATCTCCTTGATGAAAGTCTTCATCCTTCATCGTTCAAGATGAGACGATAGTGACTATCACTGAATTTCTGTGCTATTGAGATCAGCTGTGAGAAAATTTAAGTCTTTTTTTTACTCATAGGTTGATACTTAAGGCACTTTCGCTTCTACTTTATTTTTCAAACCAGGCTACTGTTTAATTTTTCATATACTATGAATGCAAAATGGATTCTCAATCAAGAAACGCCACCATTTTTAGATTTTGCTCTTTTTTCTTTTTTTGTCAAAGGGGGCCTACAATCAATTTCCAAAGGTATATTACACATCTTAGATACTGCCTTTCCATGAGAAATTCATCAAAAATAGAAGAAAAATAACTTTATCAAAACACACATGATTCATAAATTAATAATTCCTTAGTATAACTTTAAACAAAAAAGTGTATTTTATTCTCAAAGTAAATCAAGTATTCTGGCCTGATAAAAAAACATGTATATTGTGCTCACTCATAACATATCCAAGGGATCATGTAATTCAATAAAAACTTATTATTTGTTAAGAAGACACATCATTTAGGTCATTCCCTTTTCAAGGAAAACAGTGTGAATATATACTGTAAACATTTAAATGTCAATGTTAAATAACTGTTATTATGATAGTCCCACATAATAACCATACCGCCCCCACAATGTGTGACCACAAAGTCCTACCACAATAACCTTTACCTTAATAGATTATCTCTGGAATCAGGAACAACTAGATCACCGAGGGTCAGAGGAAATATAGTTGAGCCTTGATTAGTAAAACTTTGATAAAAACAAAATGAAAATGAACCATAACGATAAAAAATAAGATGGAACATATATTTATTTATTTAGTGTAATACACAGTGAGTTGTACTTTTACTTTGGGTTTTATTTCATGTGTGATAAAAATAGGGCTGGGGTGATGTATGAGTTTATATCCTGTTTAAGTCAAGGGTTAGGTTTAGGGTTAGGGTTGGAGGGTTTAAAACTAGGACTTCAGGACTCTAGAGCAATTTTTGTCAGAGTATGTTGTGGACAGTCATGTATTACTTATATTGTCATATTATATGTTCCTAAAAATTGATTGTATACAAAATATTTTATCTTTGGAAACTAAATATTTGTCATATACACATCACAGCTCCACCATTATCTTGTAATGATTTGAGTCACTGTCTGTACATATCTGCATTTTAAGTCTTTATCTTTTGACTTTCAAATGTCATTGAATCATTAGCTGTCAATTTTGCAACATCTATGTCATTTACAGCACAATTTCACAGTCAAACTTTTTTTGTTGTGTTTTCCTTGAGCGTATCCTGCTTCGTGGAATCCAAACTCTACCAAGTGAAAATAGGTATGATTTTGTAATTGACTCACCTGTTTATTGCTATTGTGATGTTTATCTTAGGGTAAACAGGAAACAAACAACGCTTGTATGGTTCGTAATGGTATTTCCTTCATTTGTACTTTACATAGTCAGGTGATGGGAGGATGTTTAAAGTGACTAACTCACTGTAACAATACATAATAGTAATTGACATTGTTAATTAGATAAGTGTCCTTTATTCTCCCTATCATATGACAGGTTAAATGCTTGATTTAAAGGGGTGATCCTACATTAGAAAGATAATTTGGTCAAACTGCTTTTATTATTATTTATATTTATTAAGTTTAAAAAATAAAAGTGTCTCCCAGATGTGTGTCAGGCAAAGCAACATGTCTAAAAAGATGAACATTTGTTTAAAACATATTGAGAACAAGAAGAGTCATTATTTCTCACACATACTCCCATTAAAGATGTGGCAAATGCCAAAACTTACCTTTAGATATTCTACTTATCTCCTGAAAAAAATCCCAAGAAATCTACACATGGCAACAGGTGTCAGATATTCTTTGCAATGTACCTATGAATGTACTTATTTGGTATTTCCTGTCAGATCCATGGGCTGATAACATTCTTGAGACTACTGACTGATTGCTTTTATCAACTGTCAAATAGTCATTGGAGGAACTGAAATTATAAAATAGGGGGGGGGGGGGGGGGACAAGGGCAGGGGCACTTTTAGCATGCCTTAATTTCCTCTAATTTTTAATTCATAGGGAATTTCGATCCATGTTCAGATAACATAGATTATTGACTGATTGCATGTATCATTTGTTATATTGAAGGAGAAGGAAATGTAAAATTATGAAAGGGGAGAGCAGGTATGATCGATTAAAGTTCATCCACCTCCTTCATCCCCACTGAAAAACCCACTGCGCTAACACAGAAAATGTCTCAACATTGTACTTGTTAACTTATATACCTTGGATCATAATGCAAGAGGTAATAATAATCACTGGAAATTTGGAAAAGACTTGACGATCTAACATGGATATTTTTTTATATTTTATTAATTTGATAAGTAAATTTAGGCAATTTTTTCATTATTGAAACTTTTTTAATGTGTTGCTTTACATATCACTTAATTTAGTTCTAGCAAACTTGTAAGAAAGAAAAGTATAACAATTTGAATGTTGTGTCAAGCTTTTCCAGAGTAAAAAAAATTGACTTCCCTCTTAGGACATGTACTAGCTACCTCATTAGTGTATTTCCCTCATTAGTTTTGCTAGGCAAAGTGCCTTCATCAATGTATGTTGTCTTGTCGTATGTCCCTCTCAATTTTAGTGATGTTCACACAGCAGTCTTTTAACTTGAAATTAAACCTGTGGTCTTAAACTTCAAAGTTATCTTGTAGTTAGGGACAGTGTGGACCGTGGACACACTCGTGGTTACAAAGCTTTAAGTTAACTCTTAGCCTGATAACTATGAGCAGCAGGGGTCCTCACTGCCTTGCATACCATTTTATTGTAGAACAAAATATTATTAACCTCTTAATATTTCTATGTACTACTTTATTGTTTCATGCAATTTTGTACTATTTGTACCATCAATTAAATATGGATAGTGAAATAAAGACAAATTAAAATGAAATGGCAAAACGTAAAATTTACCCCAGCTTATAGTTAATGTTGAATATTCATTGTTTTGGTCCTGTTTGAACCCTCGTGGTGGTTAGTGCTTCATTTATAACTAAGAGTTTTTGCTAAATTAAAAGTTTAATACTACTAAGTTCTCGTGTGAACATTGCTCATGTAAGTTTGGCTTTAATATCCTGTTTCTCACATAGCCGCCTCGGGCCAAGAAATGGTCATCAGTTACTTCTCATTAAATAGTTCCTTTGACGAGGCCTATTTACAGCTCTCTTAGCTTCAATTGTTTGTGTTGGGATATTATACTTTTATTAACAAGTTTTTTCTTTGAAAAGAGTTTAACCGTCTCAAGTTGAGGGGAATCCCCCCCCCCCCTTTTTTTTTTTAGTGCTCACTATCACCCCTGATCATGAAAACATCAGGTTAATTAATGGTAGGATTTAAACAAAATACAATGTATAAAACATAGATTTACCACAAATCAAACAGATTATTTACCTTATGATAATTATATAACAGTTATCAATTTAGTATTCTGTATAGCTAGAAAAAGCTCTCACATGAAACTTTTTTGCAAACAATCACAGTTTGTCCAGATTCGTAAAACTTTCATTCCTCAAAGTGGCTGAAACCCATCATAATTTTGCAATCAACAAATATTTCTTGCTGTGAAATTTTTTGTTTTTACAATCTATGAGAAATTTATTTCGTGAAAGTTTCTGGTTGTCCAATTAGGCTGTTGAGTGAGACTATCCTCTTTGCCACCATAATCTCCAAAATACTGAAATCAAAAGAGTCAATCGGATAGGGGGAGCAAGACCAATTGTACTCTTGACAAATCAAGCAATAAAACAGAAGGAATCGTTCCATTAGGCCCCCGCTGTGAACCGCCAAACTTGAACTATCCCAACCACTGTCATTGCTATTCTTTTCCAGCATTCCAAGTGCCCCCACTAGACCACTTGTTAAAATCTATCAGAAGCCAAGTCTACTGCAATTAATTAAAGAATAACATCAAATTTATGGCCACAAATTTTGGAATTTACCTGAATGAGGGGTTGGTGGTTACAGAGGTTTAGTGCCATTTGGTCTAATGCCAATTCTTCTTCATATTGAACTTGTCTAATCTGAATTTGTCCATTCCCAGTTTGACTATTTCCAACTGGTCTATTATCATTTAGTTTAGACTCCTTTTGCCTGTGATCTCTATGGCCTAACTATCAGTTGGTCTAATGTTCATGTAGTCTGATTACCATGTTGTCTGATTACCATGTTTTCCAATGACCCAGTTGGGCTTCTCATCATTTTGTTTCCTGCATATTTGGTGTAACATTCAAGTCCTGAAACGAATTCCCCTTTGGAATTTCCTAGCATTTTATTATTGGACCATATGGACATAAGATAATGTGGACAAGAGTCTAAGCACTACACTTTTCAGGTAATGGTCATTTGGGAATTTGATCAGCTGACAAGGGGACAAAGTGAAAAGTAGACAAAATGAGACTTCATGGAGAATTAGACATTCTGGGTTTAGACAAAATGCAATGGGATGAATTTGAAATTGTATGGACCAAGTGACATTAGACCAAATGGTAATTTACCGTTTCATCGTGCTTTGTCGTTTTTTTTTGCTGGTAGACGGGAGCGTGGGAATGCTAGTCAAGTTCAAGGAAGACTAGAACACGTCTTTTCTGCGTTGTTTTTCTTTTGATTCATCTCCACCTTGCGCCTAATGGGAGTGGAGACAAGAGCTCAGTCGGAGGTGCTCCCGTCGTCTTATTGGACCCGACAGTTCCATTCTTGGGGCCGCGATCGCGTTTCCAACTCCCCGAACTTGAGCGCTATTTGTGTAATTTTTCCTCGAGGGGGTAATGCTGCTATCACCCTATCCCCCAAAGTGCACATCAACGGTGTAAGGAGGGAGATAAGAGGTGGTGTGGTGGTGGTATAGAGGGGGTATACTTGGAACTATTTGTTGAAATATCACGAATCTTGATCGAATGAAAGGACCAAGGGAAGTGGAAATATTTGTCATCTGTCTTTATCCATAATATTAAATATTTCATTTTGTATTCATCTTACTTACTGCTCCCTCCCTCCCTCCCTCCCCTCTCATTTTCTCTCTTTTTCTTACTAGTTTATCGTCTCTTCTGTTTCTCTTTCTTTATCTCTTTTTCCCCCTTTTTGTTCGTCTCCTTTCTCTGTCCCTTTTTTGTTCCTCTCCTTTTCTCTCTATTTCCCTTCTCTTTTCTCTATCTTTCTCTCTCTCTTTTCCTCTCTCCCTTCTCTTTCTGTCCCCACTCTATCTCGACTCCCCTATGTCTTTGTGTCTCCATTTTTCTCTCCCTCTCTCCCTCCCCTTTACACCATGTTTTCTATTTCTTTTACTTGCTCATCTGTCTATTTTCTCCTCCCCAGACTGCTATCTGGTACTCTCTCCATCTATCCATCCATCTGTCTGTATTTTCTTCATAGATTACAGCTCATTCCTCCCTAGTTATTAGCCTTGACATTCAGCTGAAATTCTCCTCCCCTTTTTGATATTTCAATTCAATTTGGATATTAAATAGTGTAAACATAACAATGATTAGGTCAGGAAAAAAGCCAGTGGGGCATCAAAAAATAGAGATGTCCATCTCAGAAATCTGGAGTGACCAATGCTGATGCACTTTTCAAAGAATTTATGCGGTTGAGTTCTGGTGAAGATTTTGTGACAAAGAACGCATCTCGCACAAAAGTAGTTATGTCTGTATGTGAAATATCAATTATAAAGTTATAAATCTTTCTGTAAATGGATGCCATGAATATTTATAAGTAAGTCATAGTAAAAATTTCAAGGTATTTAAGATTGTATTGATATTGCTTCGATAATATCATTACCCTAAAAGACTATATTCAATATTCTTAACTTATAATAGAAAGAATTAAAACATTTTTTACAGTTGTCATCAAAGCATATTTTTCCTCTCTTTATCTCTCTCCCCTGCCCCCTCTCTCTCTCCCCCGCCCCCTCTCTCTCTCTCTCTCTCCCCCCCCCCCCCCCCCCTCTCTCTCTCTCTCTCTCTCTCTCTCTCTCTCCCTCCCTCTCCTATGTTGGTAAAGGTTTGGAAAGTGGTTTAATGAGTGGTTTATCAGTAGATAAAGAAATGCAGAATTGCTGGCATAGGACAGATTAAGCAAGAAATAGGACAGATAGACAAACAGACATAGAATTAGAGAAAGTTTTTTTTTGGAACAGCAAATATAGAAATGAATCTAAGGAAATGGTGATATTGTTTTTTCATGGAAAGAATCAATTCAGAAGACTATTGTTTTGTTCTTCTAATCAATCAAAAAGATTTCACCCCAGACGAATGAGTCCACAAGCCAGAGAAACCAAAGACGTATATATAAGCCTGCATCACTGCTCCCCTGTAAATGGAGACCTACAAATCATCTCCAAATCCAAACACAAGTCTCATCTCCAACCATTGTTTAGAAAGGAGAAGTTTATCTTTCGTTCAATTTATTCTTTAAAGGTGCCTGAACTACGCTGATGGTAAATTGGCCAAAACAGATTCAGTTCTGAATATATGAATATAACAAATATAGTTATATCTTTACTAATAATATCTCATTGCAGTAACGATTCACTTATTTTCTAGAGAAAGATAGAGAGAGAGAGAGAGAGAGAGAGAGAGAGAGAGAGGGGGGGAGAGAGAGAGAGAGAGAGTGCATGAGTACTCATAGTTTTTCTCTTGGAGAAATTATATAGATGGTTGAAAAAAAAGCACCCATGTCATGTACAAATTATACTAAATGCATTGTTTTGTAAGATTACATTGGTAAGATATCAATTAACTTTTGTAGACTTTGGAAATTTGAACACTATAAACACTTTCCAAGTTTCTATCATATTTGTTTTGTGGAAATAAACTGGTCATTTAGATAGCAAAAAGAAAAAAAATCTACAAAATGTCAATGACACCCAATTGTAAGATAACTGAAGAAATGATTGGTACTTCGAAATGGCAGAATAACCGTGAATATAGACATACTAAAGCATATCATCTTGCACTTATCAGAGTAAACTGCAAGTAGGAGCAGATAGCCAAAACCAGACAATATAAATGGAAATATGGGAATACTTTGATAAGCACAAGAAAAAAAGCGTAGGTGTGTCTTTATTCATTGTTATTCTTTGACTTTGTTTATTACTTTTTTTTTATTTTCCAGCAGAAATATTTTACAACACCCAACCAGTTTATCAATTATTGTTTATCCCTGAAACTATCCATAAACTACCTCTAAACTTGCTAAAAAAAGTAGTTGGGTGAAGTAGTGATCAGAAGCTGTATGAAATAAACTTCATGGTTTGAAAATATTCAATATATGATTTATTCAGTGTATAATAATTTTGATAGTCATGTATCACCATACATGCTAGAGGAATACAATGGTCGATTTTGATTGGCCAACATCCGCTCGCATAGTCCTTCAACGCAATATACTGTCTTTAACTCATAAAATACTAATTTCTTTCTTCAAGGGTAATTTCAATTCTGGCCCATCAGCTATCCAAACAAGCATACCCATTACACGGGCAGTTTGCGGTTTCTCGTTTGGCTTTTGCCGACCAATTTCAATCCAATCACGGGAATAAAACCAAGCAAAAGAGAAAGAGAGTGAGGATAAACTTTGCTGGTATCACATAATAAATCATCTTGTATTTTACATGATGATTTCGAAGCCGGAGCCATGAAGATAATCAAGAGTGACTTGGCAGCAGTTTGTGTTTACTTTTTTTCTTCTTTTCCATGGAGACTTTGAAGAGAGCTAACATGTCCCCTTGTTCATACTAGGTAAAGTCAAAATATTGCTGAAGGAAATATATAGAAAGAAATAATTGTGTCATCCAACACTTTTGCATATGCGAACCTAAATTGTCTTGGAGTTGATATGATATATTGTTAGTACGAATGGTCAGATAAACAAAATTAATTAATTTAATTCATATTGCTGAGTACTGCACATTAACTACTTGAATTAGAGAAATGAAAATCAGTTGATATCAGTGTAATTGTTAGTCTTTCATTTGCAATACTTCTGTTTTATTATGTGTTACCTAACTCAATTTTCATTCACTGAAAATGTTAAGAAAGATGTATTCTTGTAAGGACATCTACCATTGTATGTCCTGTCGGATGGACAAGACAAATAAAGATAAATACTCCTCTCAAAGACACAAAACTCACTGATTCAATTTTGAACCTTAGACCTTCAGCTTTCATGACCTCTGCTTTAACCACAGACCCATTGCTTCTGCCCCATAACTACACAAAGAACACACAAATCGTTTTTTGATACAATATTATTCTGCCGTCTGAACATGCCTAATATTGCTTTCTAGTGTATTGCCAGAGGGTATGATCGACATGGGTAAAATCCAACCCTCCTGAAATTGGAAATTAATAGCTGACCAGCAGGATACTGCAAATAGTCCTTTTTAATGCATTAAATTATGATGTCCCAATTCATTCCTGCCAAGTTCTTTATGTCACAGGAGTTTAGTTATTTTAAATGATTGGTTGAAATGTTCACGGCCAATCAAATTAAAGTGCCCATAGATATACCAAATATTGTTTGTTCTTATTTTCTTATTTGGAGTCTGCCATGCCGTATGACATGACATGATGCAGGTTATGTATATGATATGATCTACTTTGGAAATTTAATCCGTTTATTTGCCTATTCTGTCATTTAAAGATGTGTAATCATAGTATCTTATTATTTTATTCCTTCTTTGGTTACTTCACCTGAAGTAGTTCAGGTTTAAATGCACAATTAGCACATGAAATATCTTCAGTTGATTTAAAGACATTCTATTATTTTTATCTGATTTTCTGTCTTCCATTTCTCAATAATTCTTTGTTACATATGATTTACTATAGCCATGAACCCTACATGATTCCTAGAATTTAAGGATAACATGACAGAATCTTTCCAGCAAGAGTAATCTCTTTGACATTTTTAACAGAAATGATGTGTGACATTTGGAAATTAGGACAGTCCAGTGGGATAAACATAAACTATTGCAGTTTATTAAGATTGTTTATTAATTGTTTTATTTCTCTGCTTTGATAGAGACCTTTTTAATTTCTTATATTTTCTAAATGGTTCTGCATCATTCCATGGGAAAAAAATAATGTCAAAAATGCTTTCCCATTATTTGTTCCTTTTTCATCTTAATGTTCATATTCACCCTGCTCAAGATTATTTTTGAGTCATGTTTGGTGATATTAGCAATGATTAAAGTCATATATGTATAGTTGTATACTGCCCTTTACAATGTCAGTATTATCACCCTAGCTATTATTAGATTTAGCTGCCAATCCACACATGATAGTGCACATGTTCCGCTCCCTGGGAAGCATTCCGGCCAGGTGCCATTTTACAACTGCACATGTCCCAAATCCAACCACATTAACATTTGCATCCTACCTGGTACCCATTTAACACCTGTGTGGAGTGAAACAATGCAGATCAAACAAGACATGACTTATTATTAATTTCTCTTCTTGCTCTTACTTTTATTGTAGACGGAGGACCTGTCTCTGTACCCTATTTCGGACAAGGAGTATCGGTTCCAGTCCTTTTCGTCATGCGAGTACAACGGCCAGGTCTACATGACACCTCAAGATTTTCTAGAGTCTGTGACGGAGGGCAACCCAAGACGTAAGTATACAATTGTAAAACATACACTTTGGTGAAAATGGCAACTTGGCTAATTTTTTAGGCTAGTCAACAACAAAAAATCCTAATTTCAACCCGTGACCTGGCACAATACCTAAACCTAACCCAACTCTACACTTGAACCTACTGTAAATTTGTAAATTACCTCAAGGATGGTTGTCCGGAGGGTAGTTGTCCTAGAGGATGGTTGTCATAGGGGGAGTTGTCTGGAGGGTAGTTGCCCGGGGTAGGTTGTCCGGGGTAGTTGTCCCAGGGTAGTCGTCCTAGAGGGTGGTTGCCCTAGGAGGTAGTTGACTGGGTGTGGTTATCCGGGGGTGGATGTCCTGGGGGTAGGTGTCCTAGAACCCAATCATCTTATCAATTTAAAGCTCAATAATAAACAATGCTAAATTTATCAGAACAATGAATTCAAATAATGCATAAGAGACATTTGCAATATCAGAAGTCTTGACTCTTGAATGATGTACATACAGACCTCTGCTTTGAACTTTTGCTCCAGACAGAGAAAATTTCCTAGAAATGTCTGATAATTCACCAAGATGTTTGATAATCACATTATCATTGAAAAATGATTGAAAAGGTCAGAACACCTGGGCCCTGTAACAGAAAGTTTAGCACTTGATCAAACGATTGATCTTTGCGATTGATTGCACATCAATGCAAGAATCAAACGTACAATAAGTTAAATTTCAAAGAATCTCCCAACAACATACATTTTACCAAAAGAGATGCCGTTGGAAATAAAAACACTCCCATTTGTTGGAAATCAAATTTCCTAGAACTAGGTATTGAGATGAACTCAAAATGAATGCCTCAATTTTTACGAATGAATTTGAAATGGTGCGGTGACCTTTCACAGGGGCAGATCAAAGATTTTGTAGGGGCGGGGGTGTCACATTAAAAAAATAACTGACAAACAAATAGAAAGAAAGAAAGAAAAAGCTATCACATTTACTTTGCTATGATTTACAAAATATCTGTTAAGCCCCCCCCCCCCCCCCCCCCATTTTTCATTCAGCTTTTTCTTTGGTAAAAATTTGAAAGGGGAATCACATATATTTGAAAAGCGGCACATTTTGGGTTGTGTGATATGGATGTCAGTTGGGTTTAAAGGTAATACAAAGTTTCGGTATGGGGTCATGAATTTGGTTCAAATGAACATATTGGAAGCATATGCGATCCTACAATATTCAGTGATAGTTGTCGCGGTTGAAATCGAGTTTAAAGTTATGAAATTATAAATAATAAACTATTTGTGTTGTAGCTCCCTCTCAAGGTCAATACATTAATTAAGCTATAAAACAATGTTTCTTGACTGAAATCGACCGATTATATTCCCGTTTGGAAATTATATATCACAACTACATATTCTGAGATTTTCATGGTCGCAGCTACCTTTGTACGGCCGTAGGCGCTATTTGAAATTTTATCGAAATTTACTGTGAGCACCGATAAATTTGTATATTCAATTTTTCTCAAAAGCAGAAGTGTTTTAGGGGCTAAATTTTCTAGTGCTTATAATACATCCAGAGGGGCATCCAAATATATTGAAATTGTAAAGAATCACTATCCACCCAATTTTTTGAAATTTCCCAAAACTTTGTATTACCTTTAAAAATGGGCAGAATGTGTTGTTTCCCACTCTCCTACTTTCCTATCAATTGGAATCAATGTTACTTCATGGAAAGTAGTTAAATGACGTCTCCAGCATTGGAGACTAGACAGAATTTTGTAAAATTGCGTGGCAAGGGCCTGGCAAATCTCTTTGTGTATCTATCATGCTAAGAAAACATCTTTTACCAAGAAAAGAAAGTGTAGTACCTGGTCTTTTCTTTTAAGAGTTGATAGCCTTCTTCAAGCCTAATACTACCTCTTTCTATTCATTATCTCCTAGACTTCAAACTCTATCATATGTCTTGGAAAGTTGTGTCTAGGAAAATCATGTATAGGAGAATCATCTAGTTTTATTCTCCTCGCGCAGGAATGTGATTGTTGACTACATTGTTTACTAAGAGCCCAAATGATGTTTCTCCACAGCCTGTAATATAGAGTTAATGCCATTGTGGCTCTCCAGAGGTGATGTTATCATTTTGTTCTGGTTGGATGCCATTTGAGATGGGTAAAAGAAGGAAGAAGTTAACTCGTCCTTGTTTTCACGAAGTGACGGTAGTGAGGAAAATCGTAACGCACAGTGAATGCAATTTTTTTTCACTACCGTCACTTCGTGAAAACAAGGACGAACTGTTTGGTGCCAGAAGGATATTAACTCTGGGTAAAAAAAGATATCAATTAACACCCTTCTGGCTCCAAACAGACAAAGTGACAGCTTGTACAGAGCATATACAATACTGATCCTTCCCTTAGACACCAACTCTTGTCTCCTCATCCTTTGTTTTATCAAACCATGTCTGAATTTGACGTGATGCTAAGGGGGATGGATGACTGGGAGCAAGATTTGAAGAAATGATATTAGCATCAATTTTTCTTTTCATGGCTTCCAAAAAAATCTGTCTGCAGTACTAAAATTCTTTGAAACTTGAACAATTGTCCCCTCATCTTTTGTTTTTGAACCATTGTCTGCACATTCGCTGGAGGGGGTGATGGGAGGGGGTGGGGTGAGGGAGAGACTTGAAGAGGTGTTATTAGTGGCAGTCTGCAAGTCAAAGTTGCTCCACTGCTGCCAAAAAAAAATCTATATTTAGAAGGAATCATCTAGATGGAGTACCCCTTTTGTTTGCTTTCATTTGTAATTTACGACTGTCTACATGTCAGGATGCATGCACGGCTTCAGTGTAGCAGAGAGATGCTATTCATCCGATTGTCTCTTTCCATCGAGTCAACCCCCATAAGTTCAGGAGAGTTTGACCCAAAGGCTTTGACGCAAAACTATCATGAGCGGGAAGTTTCAACATTTTGAAAGAACTTTTTATTAAGAACTGCAATTTGAGGAATGGAGTATAACTAATTCTTTTTATATACAAGAAAACTTCTGCTGTGCATGAAGTAGGTCCATATCATTTCAAAGTAAACACATAAACCCATTGGCCATTGGATTCAACAGCTTTAATACTTAGATATAAAAACTACAGATATTATTTTTAATGGAAAAACTAATTCATTTTTTGTTAAATAGGTGAAGTATTGAGGATTATCATTTAACAAAGATGATCTTTTTGGTTCATATAGTAGCTAAAGCCCAGTTGAACTAGAGCCCATGAGACCAATGGCCCACAAGACCGACATGTTGGTCTCATGGACTCTCTGACAACTTTTCTGGGGATTCATGGTCTTGTGGGTTTCCAGCCAACTAGAAGACTCACTGTAGCCATGTATACCTGTGTTGTACAATTCAACTAATTCATACTAGTCTTGTATTTTTTTCAGATTCTGGTTCGCAGGGTGGTAAATATAAATGCACTTTGATATATGTACCAATCATTGTCTAATAATCCTTTTTAAATTTTCCATAATCCTGAGATAATCTGAAATAATATTTTGGTTCAAAATGAGATGAATTCAAACCAGAATTGGTATATTTCTCAGGCTGTTGGCAATTTCATGAAACTTGTTCTCATTCAAAATGTTGAAACTATACAAGTTTTTGTATTATTTATCTTTACATTTATTTAAAATTAGATTTTGACCTAGGAATTTAGTCAGCAAATTGATGTACCTTCAATTTTCGCATTATCTCAAGATATCCATCTTGTATTAAGCTCATGGCATCTAGGGGAATTTTTATTTATCATTATTGTACATCTACTATCTTAATGTTTTTTTCTTCTTCACTCTCTTATTAATCATGATATTAAAGTCATAATTCTTTCAATAATTCATTACTTGAAATGGTTTCTATTTCCCCAAAACATCATGTCTCTGAATGGGGGATCTATAAATAACATTTTGCTGGTGTGTACAAGCTTCTTTACTTCATATCTTATATATCTACTGTTGAGAGCCAGAAGGGCATTAACTCTGTGTTAGCTTAAATGAGTTAACGCCCTTCTGGCTCTAGACGGACAACTCTTCTTGTTATCTATGCTTCTTTGTGCACTGTTTAGCAAAATCACCTCACTTTTTAACAGTTTGGTGTTGGCTTTAATTTAACCTGCATTGATCAGAGGAAGATGGTAAAATACTTGCCTTACACCATGATTTGACGTACTATGTATGGCTTTTATGTCCGACCGTATCGTCTATTCAGAGTCAGAATGGCGTTAACTCTGCGTTACAATATATCAGTCGATGCCCTTCTGGCTCCAAACAAGCAGTGTCATCTGCTGGGAGCAAAATGGGCATTGAATCTTTGTAATAGTTAAGAACCTTCTGGCTCTCAGCAGATGATACCCCTCTTGCATACTTATTATGCTTGACACCCAAGCACCGGTCTAATAACGTGGTTTGAACCCATGATCTTTGGTTCTGAGATCACTCCTGTGACCAGATGACCACTGCTCTAAGGCATCTTTTCACCTCCAGGGGCATTGCTAGGCCATGTTGAAATAGGATGTAATTTGTTTTTCTTACAGTATTCTTGCAAACAAACAAGGAAAATGAAGAAGAAGACAAAGAGATATCAATCCCACTAATTTGTAGACATAGTGTAAAACAGGCCTTAAATTTCGTCATTTTTAGGGCAAGGCCAGTTTGGCCTTGAGTACCTCATATTTTTAAGGGCACCAAGGCCAAAATATTTTTACAAAAAGGGCATCGAGGCCAAAATATTTTACAAAAAGGGCATCGAGTATGAGGCCAAAAAAATTGATTCTATTTTTGTTAGATGTCATGTGTATTTTATGAAACTTGTGCGGGATCAATTTCCCATGACTTTTAGCACCAGCTTCTTCACAGAATGTATAGAGGTCTACGGTACATACAAACAAGGCGGCGGCCCGCAAGCCTTAGATTTAGCAGCCAGGAGCAAGGGGCAATTTTTTTTTAAGTTGCCCTTTGCCACGGGAATTTACCAGAGCAAGGGGCAATTTTCCAAAAAGAGATAGGCCCCCTTATCTAATCATAAGTTCAAAGAGAGTCTACAAATGTTAATTTCATAATGTGAATAGATCGAACGATCAATTTAATAACTTTTTAATCTTAACAATATGAACAGGAAAGATTGATTAAGAACATCAAACTTGCACATTAAACAGTATTTTAAAGTAACTAAAAATATTGATGAGCAAATGAATAAATAAATTGTCAATTTCACAAACACGAAAGTCAGAAGGACTTGGCAAGTTTACCGGGCCGGGTATCCCAAATCAAAATCGCACCTCACACACAAACCTTCCGCCACTCTCTCGGTAGTAGGAGCAAATTTGAAGAAATTATCTTTTTAACTGTTGTATAGAAAGGTCTAGATAGGCCTAACTAATGAAATAAGATGTAAAAATGTCCTTATAGACATTCGACAGCTGAAAGTGACACGCTCAGCTCAGTTGCGTAACGTGCATTCACGAAACCAAAATCGTTCCTCGCACACACACTCTCGCCACTTTTGGTGGGAAGCTGTCGGGCTGGAAGTTTGCCAGCGAAACCGATGCACCCTCGGAGATTCGCAGCGCGTAATTTTACCGGGACTCGAAACGTTCGTCTTGGGAAGCTGGCGGGGTAGCTTTTTGAAGCGAGGTCGGCTGGTGGCAAAATGAGAGTAACTACGATCGAGAACATCGTAGGTGTTTTTAACTTATTAATAAGATAATTCTAAATTCTATTTGAGATAAAATAATAAACTAGACCTACAAACAAACCTCGACAGATCTCTAATGACTATTTGAATGCTTGTTTATTTCTCCATTTGACGATTTGTTTTCTTGATCCTGGCCTTCGATTTGTACGTACGTGCGTGCGTCAACAGCATGCACCATATGCATATCATGCGATCGCGTGATTGTACGTGCGCTAGCGCATTGCCTATATAATAACAAAGGGCGCATTTTCACGGCACTTGCGCCTTATTAAAGCACTAAATACGAAGCTAGAAGAGAGCTCGTGGGCGGCAGACTGTTCGTGATTCGTGTATTTTTACTGTTCTAATAATTTATGGGCGCATTTTCACGGAAAACACTTGCGCCTTGCCGTCTAGTTTTAGATGATTATGGGCGCAATTGGTGGTTTTATGTGCGCAAATTTAAAAAAAAAGGGCACGTCCAGTTGGAAAAAAAGGCACGTCGGCCAGTTTGAAAAAAAGGGAACGGCCTTTTTGGCCGTGAATTTATCTTTTTTTGGGAGGGCACCGCGGCCAGTCATAGGGGCATCGACGGCCTGGCCGTCGATGGCCGTCGATTAATTTAAGGCCTGGTAAAAATTCCAATTTTGCCAACAGAATTGATCACTTCTTTATGATATTTGCAATGTATCAAAAACTTCTTCTTGTTTTTTTTTATATTGTTCCTTCTCATGCTTATTTCCTTTCTAATGCGCATTTCTCTTTCCTTATCTTCTTCTCAACCCCACATGCAGCTCATCATTTAGTATTATTTTCTGTACCCTCAATCTCTCACTTCTTTTTGTCATTGTCTACTCTTTGTATTATGTCCGTATTCTTCTATCTTTGTCGTGTCAAGTATTGTCTTGTCCCTTTCTCGTCTCTGTTGGCATCCCCCTTTTTCTTTCCCCTGTTTTGTAGTTCCTTTTGTAGTTACTGATTAGTTAATTTAATTACTCATTATTCCTAAGTTTCATTTGAGGTGTTCACACTTGTACAAGCATTGCTTTGTAGTGGACCCCCTCTGTTTCCAACATGTATTTCTTAAATTTGTTTTAAATGCTTATAATTGATTTGTAATGTTTTGTTGGAAACATGAATAAATTTGAAATCTTCGAAATCTCTTTGAAATCTTTAAAAGGAGAAGGAACCTTGAATGTCTGTGCTATTATGAGTCCTGTAATAATAATAATTAATGATAGTTGCAATTTATATAGCACCTTTTCCGCTGGATACAGAGTTTTTTTAGATGCCTTCCCTGAGTCAGCGTTCGAGTTAGAATATGCATGTCTTACCAAGCAGTGAGCGTACCTTTAAAATGATTCTTGCTTTGACATGGAGTGACATAGTCATTAGTATGTATCTCATCAGGCCTTAGACAATGTTTATTTTAATGTCTGTCTATGTTGACATTCACTCACTAGCCAAGCCACTTATTCCAAAAGAGTGTTTCTCTCATGTCCAACCAGTAAGCCTATTCTATGAACAGGGAGAAACATGTCTACAGGATTGGGGCCTGTCTGAGCTCCTCAAGACGGTGTTCACATTTGTCTTTGACGTTGGCTTAAGCCTTGATAGGAGAATCATTACAAAGAGATGAAGGGGCAACCACCCCACCCCCCATTCAAAATTTATATTTGCATTGTTAGTTCCTGGAAATGTTTAAATTTTAGGACAATTTTACCTTTGTTGAATGTCAGAGTTCTTTGTATTACTTGAAAACCTTGGCAAGTTTTTGAAAAAGGCCTTGAAATTAAGGACTTGTATCGACCCTGAATCTCACATGGGATATAAATATACCTTAAGTCAGCTTTAGCTTAACAATGATATATAATGACTAACTGAAACAATGAATGTATAAGTTGTGAGTGTTTGCTTTCTTAGGTAGATATTAACTACTTACAAATTCAATACTTTAATACTAACATAAATGCATTATAAAATGCATATCCATGTAATGGTGCTTTCATTTTTTACATTCCAGATTTTTTAAGCAAGTTTGATGAAAATACAGATTGTCTTTTGTGTGGTGATGTAATGTTTAGACAACTTTTATTACAGACATCAACCACATTTTGCACGTTGATGGCTATGATACAAGAGGTATTTTTTTTTTTGGGGGGGGGGGGTGTGGGGGGGTCATTTATTTGTATAAGTTTTCATATTGTGTTCCAGTTTTGTTAAATTGCCAAAGAAAACTAGAAAATGCTAACTATGAATTTAAGCTTATAAAGGTCAATTGGCAGCAACCTTGTGCATTAATTGAAATAGGGCAGAAGATCTCATATCGACATACAATTCGAAAATTAAATTTTAATATGACTGACATGACGTTGATTTGTATCAATTTAGGACAAATAGCCAGTAAAATTTCTTCCAATTATGAATTTTGGGGGCTATAATTGTGATAGATCTCTTCCCCATTATATGTTCCCTTTGTAAAGGAACATGTTATTGTCTCTATTTTCATTTAATTCTTTTTTTCTGAATAAATGAAAATTATTTTAATGTACTATTTAAAATAGAAAAACAAATACGGGGGTATCTGGAAAATGGTTTGTCTTGTTAATCTCCTTCAAGCTTGTGTGTATTACATTCTTCTAGAACATTTCTCCTTCTGACCATCTTGCTTTCCCGAAGCACATATTATCACAGTGATTTTTAAACGTACAATGTACTTTAAAACATTTTTTGTTAAATTAGTCACAATGCATTTCCAGTATTACTTAGATATGAGAAGAAGACTCAATAAACATCATTTGTAATAATTTATCATATAAGATATGCATACATGTATGCCATGTAATATCTTGTTTCTTTCTGTCTTTAAAAAAGTTATTGTCAAGAAGCTCTTTGTACAAACTATTTGCATTTATTTCCATAATGATATCAACAATTTAATAAATAAGTGGTACATTGTAGATTCATGTATGTAAGTTTAGCAGGTAGCAGATTTTATTGGTATATATATATTTCCACTGTTACTACCCCATGCGGTTCTTTGGTGTCATATAAAACTTTCCCCCTCTCCCAGACTTTGCTTCTTCAGTTTGTCACATCAATAAATATCCAGGAATGTTTGATATTAATGGTTCGGAAATGTATCATTTCCACTATCGGAAATCATTTGATGAGATAGACAGGTCGCAATAGCATCGCAATTAATAACAATATCCCTCTAATTGTCATCCCCTGAATGCTGTTTGAGAAGAAACATTGAGGAATGGATGATTGTTTGGGTATAGCGAGACAAACAGTTTACATGTGTTGCTTGATATGTGAAGATGCTGTTACCTTAATGAATGTTGAAAGCTGCTGTCTACGCTTACTTCCAAACAATCAGTGGTAATGGCTGGAGATAGATTGCTTGATATTAATCCTGTCAATTGTAGGCAATGGACCAGTCCTTGAATTCATTTTTTATATTATGCCTCTCATGAAACTAGAATGATGAAGACATATTGTTGTCTCCTGAGAGCTATAAAGGCATTACCTTCTATCATTTTATGTAGAGTTAACACCCTTCTGGCTTTCAGCAGATGATTCTGTGGTCATTTTCGTCTGCATTTACCAAAGTATGAAAACCAAAGAACTGACATATGCTGTTTAAGAAATTGTCTAGTTTGGTTCTACATTTCTATCTCCCTTCTAAGTTTCCCTCATTCATCTTCTTTCATTTATAGTGTGGTTTTTAATGAGTGTATGTCTGGTCAAAAATGTTTGCGATTGATTGGTGAAATGTAGTCTGAAGCAATACAGCTAAAGCCAATTGATTGTCATGTCATGTTTTTGGCCGATTGATTTTGATTATTCAGATGTATCATATCTCTAATTCATTAAAATACTTGCTTGGATGTAGGTTCATTTGATCATTGAGCTCCAAGGTTTGATGCACAGCCCTGAATTTCTAGGTCTCCTAAAAAAAATCATCTGTTGAGAGCCAGAAGGCCATTTAACTCTATGTCAAAGTATATGAGTTAACGCCCTTCTAGCTTTGCGGCGGACTATGTATCCCATCTCTATTGTCCCCCCTGAAACAGATACAGAAATCTTAGCTCCATCATTGAGCCTTTGAAGGGTCCGCCAATTAGCACGGTCAACATTCTAGAGTGTCTAAAGAGTTTTGACAAAGGATTTGGGAGAGGACCTCAAGAGGGGACAAGAGAAAGTTCTCAAATATCAAAGAGAAAAGAGGACAAGCTCGCAGACGATGTCTTTGGTCTCTCTCCCCCAGTAAACATTAGTTCTTTTTGTCGTTGTGTTTGCCGATGACTCAGTATGGGGCTATCAATGCAAATAGGAGCGCTTCGGTCGGACCAAGCAAGGGATGGGCGGCATCTAGGTCTGGGGCGTTTGATGTCCTTTGATCACCCTGCCCCCTCGACCCCCAAAGTGGAGAACAAAACTTAGCTGCTCTATATGCAGTATGTTTCTACAAGACACTGGATATTTATTAAATGGGTTTATTCAATGCTGTTTATTTCCTTTTGTGGGATTCTGCCTTTGTCTGATGCTTTTTATATCGTTTTGTACAATTCTGTTTTGGTACGATAAAACAAAGTTTGTTAAGGTCCTTTTTCAAGAGTAGCGTTGAGCTTCTAAAATCTAGGGACCTGCTTTAAAACTTTTCAGTGAGAGAAATAGAAGAACAAAATTCACAACAATGACACAAACAATCAAATGAATCTTCAGGTTTTGAGGAGCTGTAAGAACTGACACAAACAGTTGTCATGGTGATTTTATGTTGACCACCCCAAGTCTGGTGTAAATCGATTCACTTCAAATGATTTTAGGAACTATTAGTCTAAGCTCCACCTTCAATATGTTAGATCACTTTCTATTCAACTCTTCATCATCCAACTACAATAGCTGGCTAAGACTCTTTTATTTTAAGAACAACTATGGAGACCAAACACCTTTAATTGAGGTTAAAGACGGACAAGGCGGCTTAATAAAAAAGGAATCCTCTCCGCCTTTCAAGAGTGGGTGTCTCTTAAGAGTGTTTAGCAAGTAGGTGCGATAGTCCAGTATGGCGCCTCGCTTGCATCACACCCAACCGACATCCAGACAATAGACATCATGTACTTAGTCTGGGTAAAGCCACACTGAGATGTGTTCTCGGCTCTTCTGTAAACTGTCAAAAGTTCTCACATCGCCTTTTGTTTACGTCATTGCTAGGCCCGTGGAATGCTGATTAGAGGGGTTGCGTGGAGATGGGGAAATAAACCCATTCAAAACAAGGGAAATGCGTTCACCTTAATGTACTCTTACAAAAACAGATCGCCCCTATTGTGTCTTGTTGAATAGTCTTCTCACGATAATTATGCCATGGTCGTTTATTATTCTCATTGAAGAATTGGCTGCATCATTAATCACTGGGTAATAGATGAATGTGGTGATGTTTGAGGTTGTTTTGAAATTAGGTTTTTAGTTAATTTGCATTCTTTTAATGACCCTGTCATTATTAAACTCTGACACCTTTATGAACTTCTTTTCCTCTGCCCCACTTCGTTTCTTTATATCTTGTACAGGATTAGCTTTTTGATTCCATTATATTCTAATCCTCTTGCCTTCTCTCTTCACCTTTCTTCCTCTCATCCCATGGTAATTTTCTCACATCGCTTTGAAGTCGGTTAATGACGCACTTCAATAAAACCACATCACGAAAATGTTGAAGGGAAGTCGAAAGACAATATCAACATATCCTTTCGTCCCTACTGTTTCAGCAACCCCCAACCTATAACCTATAAGCAATAATTCAATTTGGCTCTCACTAATGGCAATGTTTGACATGCAAAATAATCTCTCTCAACCACCTATCCCCATATAGTTTTCAGAGCCAATTTTCTCTTCTATTCTTTATTTTCTTAATTTACGATGGGTCAAGTTATGTTAAGAAAATATTGCCTCTGCAAGACAGGTAATGATAATGATGTATTGTATAAAGACTATTTCGTTCACAGTATCATTTTGGAGTTTTTACTTTTCGTCTGTATCTGAAACTTTGGTTTCTTCCACTGTAGAGGTTTTGACAGTTTAATTTCTAGGTTATTCATGTGCTACCCATGTGTTGAGAGAGTCAATTTTGTCTGTCTGTAACATTTACAAGTTTGTTAAACTTTACCTGTAATAAACATTATATAATCATTTCTTTTTTTCATTCGAATGCATCTTCTGTTTACCTGAAGAACAATGTTTTATCCGTGATCCACTTGAAACAGATGTAATAAAGAAGTGATTAATCTGTAGTGTAATTGGATAATTAGATTTTAAGGTCATAAAAGAGGGAACAAGTAAAGTTCACTTAACCAATTGCTTAATTTCTTAGGAGATTGTGGTTGCTTCTTTTCCTGGAGCAAATCAAGGAAAATAGAAGGTTGGAAGACCCCTCTGTATCAGTTACTCATCAAAAGGATGATTCATCTAGTTTGAATTGCTACATCTTTATAGCTTGATATTGACTTAGTCACAGGCTCTCAATCCCTACACAACAATGAGGTTTATTAATCGCTTTGAAAGTAACCCAGTTTTATGCAGGGTTAACTAACTGTTGTGAGTATCTGCTGAGAGCCAGAGGGGCGTTAATCAAGAATATAGAGGTATTAAACACCTTCTGGCTCTCAGTTGTTGTGTTAGACTTGTATTGTATGTCAAATATGAAATTGCACTTGAGTGTGAGTGGTTTTAGAAAATGGTACCTTTTTAAATAAGGAATATTTTATTGTCTCTTGAGAGCCAGAAGGATGTTAACCCTGTTCTTTTACACAAATTTAACATTCTTTCAGCAGACAATACATGTATGTCAAATAAGACTCTGAACTTTTGGCATGTTATTTTCAAACTTACACCATTGTAAGATATGAAGGTGTACCTTATGTATTTATTTTTACCACGTTACAATCAAAGGCAAGAGTCGAAACACGTAAAAAATAGTTAATGCCAAATTAACATTTAGGGTTGTAAATTGGATAGAGGAACCCATTATCTTGAGATTTGGGAACAATATATTGTCAGTTGATAGTCTCTGTCCCTCTCTCCCTCCTCCCCTCTCTCTCTCCCTCCATCCCTCCCTCCTCTCTCATCTCTCTCTCTCTCTCTCTCTCTCTCTCTCTCTCTCTCTCTCTCTCAATCTCTCCCCCCCCCCCCTCTCTCTCTCTCTCTTTCACCTCAGAAGATGTTTTATGAATGGCATATAGCCCACCTTTCATCTCAAGAAGCTCTCTAATAAACTGGCTGAAATAATACTAATATAAAACACACCCTTCCTTTCAGGAGAAACACAAACTATCAAAGCTCTGATTTATCCAAGCATGATCTCCGACCTGAACTATTAAGCCCCAAATCTTTAGATTCTTGTGTCTTATCAACCCCAGACGTTCTCTCCTTTGATCAGCTATCAAAATACGATTTAAAAAAAAAAAAAAAAATTGGCAGCGATTTTTATAACTTTCAGATGGGTGCAAACTTATGAGGTCAGCCAAGGGTTGTTGGAGTTCAAGTCCTCCTATCGGCCACCATCTTAAAGACGCAGCCCATTTTTTATATAAAAATCATCTTTGGCTGTATCTCCCCATATTTCCTGATGGTTAATCAGCCCAAGGCATGAAGCAAATTCCCTTAATCCTATGTTACAAAAACAGGATAATATATGAAATCGGTCTAATATGTGTTTTCATCATGCAGTATTAAGAGTATATGCTACTATTTGCCTTTATTAATTAAATGAAAAGATATATATGGGTTGCCTGGGAAGAGTTTGAACAAATATTCAGATTTAATGGAATAATTAGATAATCTAATTAAGATTATTATTATTTTTCTTATCTAATCAGATTGTGCTACAAGTTTGTTTTTTTAGATGGAGAGCATAAAATGTATTTGACATTCCTACATAGGGCCTACAAATCCATGCATACAATGTTTTATCAATTAATAAACCCAATGTTAGATACATTTTTGGGGAGAAATATGTGAATAAATTGAACTTGAAAATGTAGAGTAGTTGACAAAGAGGGATGGTTACCACAGCTTATGAAGATTTTTTTTAGTGAATTTATATTATCATAAAATTACAAGAAGGTGCGTTTCACTGTATTCTGTACCCTTATGCCACATGTATATAAATGAATGATAATATCATGATTATGATCACTTTTTTTTTTTTTTTAGGGGACGATATCAGTAACTTATGCCTCTGATTTTTTGTTTATTTCCCACTCATTATTATCGACACTTAAATATCCTCAATATACTTCTCAGAAACAAAGTTTTTTTTAAATTTTAAGCTAAAAGCAGCTGCATTTGGTTTGAAATCGCAAACATTTAAAAACATAATTTTTACCAGAACAACAAGGGTTCCTTTAAGATGGTTACTAAATAAAAGGGTTCAAAAGGATTGAGAGAGTGATTTGTGTGCTAATGGAGTACATATGGAATACAGGTGCGAAAATTTACACAAATGTATTGAGATCATTACCACCTGAAAATATGAGTGGTTTCAAATGGGGTCAAAAAGTCAACAGAAACGAGTACAACAAGCGATTCTTAAATTTGATCTTGGTTCTTGCCTGGCGTGAATGAAGGATAATCCTTTGGTACTTAGATTGTTTTTATTTGTTTTTATTTGTCTTGTAGGCTCATAAAAATGGCTTTCAAATGTGAAAGCTCTTACTCTATATTTTATTTATAATTTTAAAAGAGTTAAAACATCAGAAGGTTAAATATTCCAGAGAGCATCTCTTTTATCCTGCGATAGACTTTCTGCAAAATTATTTTGTTCATCAATATTCAAGGCATCATTTCTTATTTTTGTGTACAATAGATGCACATCTAGTTTAAAGATAAGTGGACTTGGATTGTAATGGAAACAAGGCAGTTGCCCATTTGAAATGAAAAGTCTAAGGAAGTAGACTCAACCTTTAATTTCCTTGTGTTATATTAATTGTTCAACCACTTTTTCACAAGAGGTTAAACCGGTTGGTGCTAGTTTGTTATCTTACCTCTCCTTGTTTAACGACAAGAGATGGCATCCAGAGTCTCCTAAGACTGTCATCTTTTTAACAAATTGTTTGTTTGGAGTTGTCTTAGCCAACCAGATTATACCTTGGCACCCTCCTTCTTACCTAGCAATGAAACAGATTTCTAAGAAAATTTGTCATTTTTCACCTTCAGCGCTGTTTGACAACTCTTGAAGTGATTGTTTATTTTGATGCACCCCTTAGAGGGAAGTTGTAGTCTTTGTGTTGAGCTAATTTACTGTTTACTGTCAAAATGAAAGAAGAAAATGATGGGGGAAATGGGATCATGGGGAGACCAGACTTGCCACAACACAAACAAATAATCATGGGCTTTTCCGAAGGGGCCGTTTATTCGGTCATTTGTTACTTGATGACCTGACATGGTTATTGGTTAATCCCTGACTGGCTGGGATCGGTTCTTAGAATCAGTGCATGGTTCATCTTCAGTGTTGTCATCACAACCATCATCATCTCCTGCAGGATGTTTGGAAATAATTGAAGGGATTTTTCCGCTTTTATTGGGGTTATGTTTCCGACTACCTGAACAGAAAGTCAAGATTATCAAGACTGATGAATATGCCATCGATAGTGTTTGTTTATATTCTTTTCATATTTTGATGAGCATTGGGTATGTCCTAAAGATGTGCCACCTTCCCTTCCCCATCTCCTGCAACCTTTTTTAGGCTTGGCTTGTCTTCATCAGCTCGAGATTGCCAAATATCCTGCTATTTGAACTATCCCGATCGCAAACTATCCAGTTAATTTGCGTTTTCATCAGCCCGATGTTGCAATAAGTGGGATATTTGATCGAGATAATCATCCCAAGATATCTTGGGCTAGTTTGCAAAATATCCCGCTATTTGTCCGGTGCGTCTTCACCAGCCCGAAGACTCACAGTTTTCTTGAGCTCGATTTCAAATTTCGAGATCAAGTCTTGAGCTGATGAAGATGCAATATGTAACTTCAGGATTATTTTCCAAGTCAGAATAGCGGGCTATTTGGCAATCTCGAGCTGATGAGGACAAGCCTTTTGTTATAAAGACAAGGTGATATCATCTCCGGCTCAGGACTACTCCAAGCATCCATTGAGATGCCATTCTAGACTGAAAATAGTATTTTCATATCTCTTTTTCCCCCTCAAATCTGGACACAGTCCGCACTGACCATTCAGAAAGAGTAATATCTTTGCCCAGTCTTGGGGAACATCTTCGAGATGATCTATATGGCCTTCTTCTGGTTCTAAAAGCAGTATGTGAAAGCTACAATGGCTTGATCTAGAATACCCTTCTCATGTCTTAAATGTCAACTTTTTCTTTCCTCTTGAACAACCGCCTCACTCTAAATCACCAATATCCATTTCCCAAGGTTTTCATATATAAAATTAAATGGCAACTAAAAACCCAATTAGTGTCAAGGAATGATCTGACCAGCACTCGTTATGAAACCATCTTAATTAGTGGGATGGTCAGTTCGATGATATGGCTTATTAATATCCAGGAAGTGCGGTTTGCTGCGATTGTTTTTGGTTTATGAGGTAAGGCCATTTGGGTGTGTAGCTGTGGTGTATAAATACCTTGACATACCCTTAGAGATAATTAATTGGTTCGTTTAGGATAGCCCGGCAGTGTAGCTTGGCCTCTTTGACCGGTAAATGATGTTCACCTTTGTCATTGTCAAGTAATCTGTCGCAATGATTGTGCTTGATCCATTAAATTTGCCTAACTCTACAGGCTATTAAACTTTCTTCTTTTTTTTTTTTCTTTTTTTTTTGGGGGGGGGGGGGGTATAAAGTAAGTTCAGCTATTTTTCATCATACAAAAATAAAAAGCTGTAAGGAAGTTTGGTCCAAGACCTCTGCAGTCTTTTGTTACAAAACTGTTACTTCTCAAAAGAATAGTGAAAATATTTCATAATCTCTTCTCTATAAAATCTTTTGTTTCACAACTAAAAGTTTGCCAGATTAGTACTTTTCATTCATTGTATAATACATAATAGTGTAGATCACAATGGACCCGCCCCCCCCCCCCAAAAAAAGGGGGGGGGTCAAAAGAAACAAAATACATTAAGCTGATTTATAAAATGTCTACCATCTTAAAGAGAATTTTTTTTAAATCATTTATTTATACTTAAAAATAATTCAAACAAGGCCTTTCTTCAGATCCTAATTGTGCTTTCTTTTTATCATAAAATAAAATTAAAATAAAATACAAAGCACAATGAGAGTATAGACAAACGCATGAAGTCCATGCTGAAAGAGGTATTGAGCATTGCATCACTAAAAAATCAATAAATATTGAGATGTCTAGGACTCTAAATATGGGGAAATGGGGAATAGTAGTGCTAGTAAACTTTAGTGGCAATTTTGTCATGAATAGTGCTTTTTAGAAAATTGTCTGCATAATTGTTCAGCATTTCTAAAATAGTGATTTTGTGAGTTGTTTGAAAAGCTGGTAAACACTTTTAAGCTGGTTGATGTTTTGTGAGTGAGAGTGACTAACTTTAATAGGAAGTCCATTCTGACAAAGGTGAAGAACATTGTATCATTCAAAGTCAGTGGAAGGTGTCATGTTTACCAACTCCATGGTTGGAGATAAAGGGACAAATAAAGCTTTTTACAACCTCATTCAGTGTGATTGAATAAGAGTAGGTTAATGAACTTATAGAGGATCCTAAAATAGGATAAAAAACAAGGAATTAGCACTTGCTTGTGAAACCAGTGTTATACTGTGTGTCCACCCCCTTATCTTCTCCTTTTTTGTGTGGGTTTGAGAGTCTGATTGACAAGTTTGTCATGAATAGTACTTTTTAGAAAACTGTCTGCCTCATTATTCAATGCTCCTTAAAATAGTAGAGTTTGGTGAGTTGTTTGAAAAGTGGTTAAGGTTGTAGTGAGAAATTTTCAAGAAAAAGGAGTAGATTAGTAATCCTTATTTGTTCAATGCACTGTTGATTTTAAGGAAACATTTCTAGGTGTTTTTTGTTAATGTTTATTTGTTGTTTTATTTGTTTTGTTTTTTCAAATTGTGAACCTGACTATACAAAAAGAATTATTAATTTGTACAAAAAACTGGCCTGCTTTCTTTCTTATAAGTATGGCTTTTTGAAATTGCAAAGCTTGGATTGTATCAGGCCATTGCACTCACAGGGGTAAAATGTGCATGAGCCCCAAAATTCAAAGTTCAAAGTGCAAAATCAAGACCTCCAAAACTCTGAAATTTAAACAGGGGGCTCACCTGTAGATCTTCAAGAAATTCAATACAGGACCCTTGTAGAAAATAGTATGGAGCCTATCCTTTAGGATCAATAATTTTACTGAAACTATTCTTTCTCATTTTGTAATTGTTTTAATCAGCACCTTTGCTCAATACAGAGACTGTGACTGGTTTTTCTGTGGTGGTCCCACCCATTACAATTTGCGTTTGTACATGTGTCACCAATTAGAGAAGTCATGGCGTAGGTGGTCATCATGCCAAATGTTAACACCCATGGGATTAATCAGTAAACCACAATTCAACTTCATTTAGTAGTTATTTACTTGCAGTGAAACACACAAGTGGTCAGGTGTACGCCTAATCGTTCAAGGAATTCAATTGATGTGAATCGGTGTGAAATAAAGGTCACAGAGGTCGAAAAATCGTTCTAATTTCTTTATAATACAGTTGTAAGAGCTTTAATTGTAATAGCAGCTCTAAAACAACGTCTTAAACATCATCTCTTAAGAGCCAGAAAGCCAGCAACCTATATTGCAAAACGTAGTTAATGCCCTTCTATCTTCCACTAGACGATATATGTAATGTTTAAATTGTCCCAAAATTGTAGCATTTTTCATGGACTATTTTAAGTCACATTCTGTTCACATTTTACCCAAAGCTTTCTCTTTCTTTATTGCTCTCTCTATCTCTCTCTCTCTCTCTCTCTCTCTCTTCTTTCTCTTCTGTCTCTCTCTGTCTGTCTGTCTCTCCTTCTCTCTCTCTCTCTCTCTACCCCCTCTCTCTCTACCCCTCTCTCTCTCTCTCTCTCTCTCTCTCCCTCTCTTTTTACCCCCTCTCTCTCTACCCCTCTCTCTCTCTCTCTCTCTCTACCCCCCTCTCTCTCTCTTTCTACCCCTCTCTCTCTCTCTACCCCTCTCTCTCTATCTCTTTTTTCTCTTCTCTTCATAACCATACTGTTACACACAGACATAGCTTTTTCCTCTTTGTCCCACAATTTGTCTCTTTGCACCTCCATAACTCTTTCATGTACCCTATCAATGTTTCCCTCCAAATGAAAAACCTAGCCAACTATTTCCTGTGCCAGCATTATACATCAGGGAAATTAGAGTTGTAGATGCCGTCGCTTATCTTCATATTATCATTGAGTTGCATGTACAAAATGTGAATTTACACTTTTTATCTTTAAGCTTTGAAGATTTAAACGATGTGGCCAGCTTGGAACCAATCCACTAAATCAATGTAAATGCTTATAATTTAACACCTCATCTACTGTATTAATGCCCTCCTTGCTATTGGCATACTAATTACTCCTTATTGTTTTCTTTGACATCACTGATGTTTAATTATATTGTGCTGTGGTTAATTTTTTTAAATATGAGATGTAAGCTCAGGTGTACCTTAATTTACCTTCATTCAAATGTGTGAGTGCATATAGAAGTAGTCTCTGGTTAATGAACTAGCATACATCCATAGGTTTAAGCATTGCATTTAAATAAAACCAGTGACAAATTTGATTCTTAGGAATATGACTCACACAGATGAGTGTTTTACACTTATTGATTTATATACTGTTAAATGTAAATCAGTATTATGGTATGCATTCCATCATGTGTATTGATTTATGCTGTGAGCACTGAACTTGACTGTTATCACAAGCAAATCATTCAAGTTAAATGCAGAGGCACACTTTGGAAAACAGTTTAGTAGGCTTCCAGGGTAAAGATGCAAATCAGCTAGTATTCCAGCACAGCCATTAGGCTGCCCTTTAGGTGCCAAAACATGGGTCGGTCGGAATTCTTTTTTTTTGGTCTTTTTTTTGTTGTCCCTCTTTGGGCTGATATTTGTCAGTTTTGAATGCTTTAAAACATTTTTGTATTCATTCAACATTTAAAATAAAAAAATAATTAAAAGCCAAACGTAGATTTCAAGATTTTTAGGTCGGTTGCAAAGGGCAATACAACATTTTTTTTTAAAGGTCTTATGCCACTATCCAACTTTTTGATGGCTCAAGACATGCCCACCTCTTCTTGAAAATCATGTTTCTTGATTGAACATTAATTGTGAGGAAGAGCTCCACTATATCATAGTAGTCTAAGGTCCAGTAGTTTTAGTACCCTCAATTACCAAACAGTACAATGATTACTTTATAGAGCCAGATGGATGTTAACTCAAATCACTAAGCACAGCGTCTATGCCCTTCTAGCTCTCAACAGATTATATGAACAGGGAAGCTCTAAAAATATATGGATCCATTTCAATCAGTCCAGGGTTTAAGCTTGTGAAAGAAAATTATTTTGCAGTTATACCAATAGCTTTATATATATCTAGGAGCTTCAAACATACCGAAATGTAGTTCCCTAGAAATACTAATTTTATAGCACCTTGATCATGGCAATCCATCTTATTCACCTGACTTGGTTTAGAGAGTTTTTAGAGAGTTCACCTCTTAATGCTTGAGCCTTCTCAGACCCTGACCTTGTTAATTGCATATCATCGTCGGTCAGGGCCCGGTCATGATCGGTCTGTACCCCATCATGAGGCCAGCGGGCATCTCTTCTGGTCAACCCTCAGGCCGATAGGGGTGTGGTGACCTGTGTACACTGAAATCATGACCACTTGACTGGACAAAGTGTCCCCCTTCCTAAGTCCCTTTATGTTGCCCCTCTCAATAAATGGTATTTGGTTGTACCCCTTCTAAAATATTCCCAAAACATCTAAATGTCATTATTAATAACTTTAAATTCAAGTTTGAGGAACATCGCATGTTTGGTAGTTCTCAATTGTATTTTTTGCCTCTAGCCATTTGTTATTCATTGGTATCGCACTATTCGCAATTATTCTTTTATGATCACGGCTTCCCCCTCTCTTTTCTGTAACATCCCCTGCAGCCATTCCCCATCAAGTTTGCCAAATTTGTCAAGTTCATGTGATGAGCCATTGTGCAGTCATAGCACATATCATGCTGTGTGTATGAGTTGTTTCTGTCTAATGAGTTGTAGTATGAACAGAAAGCATTTGTCTATCTTTGTAAATGCTGTCTGGTAAAACCAGGACAATTTTGTGACATGAAACTGGTGTAAAATATGAGTGGTGACTCTTTTGTAGAAAAATTTTGCTAAAATATTATAAAACTAATTCTATCTTTTGTTCAGTTATTTTAAAGCATGAGGCTTCACAAATCTCAACTTCTCGCAATATTTGTCAATTTCATGCACGTAATAGTCTGAAATCACAGCTAAAACATTTAGTTTATTTTCACTTGTTTTAATTCACTGGTAACTACACCAGTATCACACCAAATATTTTCTTAGATGCATTCCTGTTTTGTTTTGTTGGTCATTATTCCTGTTTTTAAAATCCTGAAATAAAATGGTTAAAAAGCTGAAATTATGTATTTAATTTTTTTTAATTGATTCTTTGAAACATGATTTTAAAAAAGGAATAAATGCTGAATAACTAAAAGGAACTCACTTTCTCTCATTCTTTATCATCCAAATAATATATCAAGAACAATGCACATATTCTTCAACTTTCTCAAAAAGTGGTGCCTTTCAACAATGTCTGAAGGGACCTTTTGTCGTGAGACATCCAGGGGTAGCTGGACAAAAGATTAGCAAACGATTATCTGCCATTCTTGCTGTCATGGCGCCAGAGCCCTCGGCACGAAGCCCAGCGTGCGCGGTGCGAATCTCGACACCAACCGTGTAAACGCCACAGCCCAGGTGCCCACTGGCTGGGCACCCCCTGTAGGGCTTGCTTGCACCTCATTAATGGATCTGTCACCGCTAATTGTGGCCCAACAGACACTTTGGGAGGAGGGTTACCCAGGACCTGTTCCCACTGGTGGTCTAGGCGATGTTAACTTTCAAGAAATTGGTTGTCCTCCTGCATATTCCCTTATTTTTTAAATTTCCTTTTTTCCTAAGGCATATCAGTGCATTCATACAGTTCTTACAGTAAAACAAAATTTCATCTGTTTAGAGCCAGTCTGGCAATATTTCATTTACTTTAAAGGTAATACAAAGTTTTGGTACAGGGTCATGAATTTGGTTCAAATGAACATATTGGAAGCATATGCGATCCTACAATATTCAGTGATCATTGTCGCAGTTGAAATGGAGTCTAAAGTTATGAAATTTTAAATAATAAACTCTTTATGTTGTATAGCTCCTTCTCAGGGTCAAGATATTAATTAAGCTATAAAACAAAGGTTATTGACTAAAATCGACCGATTAGCTATTCCCGTTTAGAAATTATATCACAGCTACATATTCTGAAATTTTCATGGCCACAGCTACCATTGTTCGGCCGAAAGCGCTATTTGAAATTTATTAACATTTACCGGGAGCACCGGTAAATTTTTATATTTAGTTTATCTCGAAAGCAGAAGTGTTTTAGGGGCTGAATTTTCTAGTGCCTATATTACATCCACAGGGGCATCCAAATATCTGAAAATTGTAAAGAATCACTATCCACCCAATTTTCAAAATTTCCCCAAACTTTGTATTACCTTTAACATTTTTCTTTAATGCCCTTCTAGCTCTGAACAGACCAATTACATTTTGTGTTCAACCCCTATTTGTTGGACAAAATAATAATGGCTCAGTGAAAGTCATATTTACATTGTACAGCTTTTTCATCCTACCTATGTTAGTCTGGGGCAAAATTTACTTTCCTGTGTTGGACCTAGATTTTTAGAATCGTATATGAGTCCCATTTTAATTACTTCTGTAAAAACTTGGAGGTCTAGACACTGATTTTGGGCACCCAGGGGGCTGTTTCACAAATATCCTAAGTTGAACTTATCTCTAAGTTGGACTTAACAATTATGGAGAGCCATTTCTAGCCCATTATTGAAATATATTTTAATAAGCAAAAATTCAAGTATTTTAGACTTTTCATAAATGCCACATCAAGAACATGAAATCTCCTTGATAATAGGAAATATGAAAGATTTTAATCAACATTTTATGCCTTTTGAAATAACTTTTATGCCTCTTGAAATAACTTTACAAAATATTTTCAATGATGCTAACGGCTTTCCATAATTGTTATGTCCAACTTAGAGATAAATTCAACTTCTAATCTTTGTGGAACACCCCCCAGGTGTCCTGTCAGTTTCTAGCAATGGGAACAGCTATAAGTCTTTGGAGATTGCTGGTCTTCGCTTTGAACTCATCATTTTTTTCAAATTCCAAGACATCAATATTGACATCTAATCAAGCATGTATACTGGCTGTATTGTCATTTTTCATAAGTCCTCACTCGATTCCAAGAAATGATCATAGTTGGATGACTCATTTGATATACCAGTAGTAATTCACCCTCTCTCCACCCCCCCCTCCCCTCCCCTCTCTCTCTCTCTCTCTCTCTCTTTCTAGTATAGGTATATCCTAGCATAAACTTCAAATAACAAAACGAAAAGGTTGAGCATCATTTTTTAACGAAAATTGTATAAAGAATCAAGGTCCCACTCTATTATGATCATTGTATTGTACAAGAATTGTTTAAACTTGGTGGGGTTTTTTATAAGTGCGCGCTAATGATTGGCCACTGTGTCAACTGTTCTCTTGAAAATTGTTCCTTTACGCAACTTTTCTTTATACGATATTGTTTGATATTGTCTATATGCCCATTGTGCTATACGATGATTCTTCATATGATATTTAATGTTAAATTTCCTATAGTCTTGATTGGCTTAAAATGAAAGAATTCTCTTTGTTCAACATGACTTAGAGCTAGCATTAGGTTAAACAAGTATTTTGACTCCAAACATTTTTTTCATTCAAAAAATAATAAAGAAAGTTTCATCTCAGATGTTCTATGTTGAGAAATATAAACCACTTCCCCTCAGGGGGCTCATGTGTTTTTGTTCCAATCTCCTGAAATTCTCTCATTACCTCCCAAAACCCTTTTCCTTTCTGTGTATCCTGAGATTATATGTTGCGACGAGATGTTTCCATAATTTGTCACTTTTCATTAGTTTCAGAATGGCTCATAACTGGTAAACACAATACATGGAACATTTTCTGAGGATGATATAAATGTGTTGATGATAATATTTAGAATTATCTTTTCAGACTTGGGTTTTTCGTATGTAATTGGTTCCAGCTTATTGTACAGAAATAATATGGATGTTATTTTGAGAATATCATGTGTTGATAGCCACAACTGAAAATGACTTTGTAAAGAGATTTTTTTTAATTATTACATTTTTTTAAATCACCTTTTGATTTTGTCGCTTCTTCCTTCCATCCATTCCATCTGTAGCAGGTCTTTCTTTTTCTTTCAAGAAGTTTATCCAACTTTAAGGATTGTGTTTACTGTAAGATTATATGAACTTTTGCCAAATGAATGTCCAAAATATAGTGTGAAATGAAATGATATACATATATTTTTTAGGGGGACTGTATAATTCATGTTTGTTCCTTGTTACCCTTCAGAATTTGGACTACTGTAATTGAATTTTTTTATTACAATATTTTGAAGGAATGTACTTTGCATGAATCTATTGGTGCATCTAGGTTGTGCCCTTCTGTACAATAGGTCAATCATATTCCTGATTATGTTCCCATGCATCCATAACCCAACATTACAATAATATCTAGAGGATAGAGATATCAAAACTGGAGCAATTACAGCAGGAAAATGTGGCTAGACAAAAAGTCGGAATCACGGCAACTTACCCAAATTAGATAAACCTCTCTTGATATCCATCCAGCGCAGGTTTTGCTCCTATTCCACAGACTCTGCAGTTTCATTCATTTCAACGTCCCAGTGTACAATATATCCGTTGAGTATATAGTATATCCAGATGTTTTAGGAGAGCTGGGTATGAAGCAATTCTAGATTGGATTATTTCCTTGACTCACCTAGTGTCCCCTTGTGGGTAGGTTGTATCCTCAGGGATGTCTTTCATTGGCAATTGCCAAGTATCTACTCCAGAAGGTACCATAGAATTTAACTTGTTTAATGAAGAAGGTGCCAATATAAACCATAGTCATCATTGATGTGAAAACAATATTATTTGATAAAGTGGCTTGAACAGAGCTGTCTATTTCAATGATGCACAATATGACTGATCTTGTGAGGTTGCAGACTGGTCATAGTAAAGCCATCTCTGAAAAGTCGCTCGTCAGTCGGTCAAAGGCAGTCTGTAAACCAATAGTTTAAAGATTCCCTTTCTCTGCCGAAGTAAAATCCATCTTTGATGAAGACATCACTCAGTCTGTTGAAAAAGAACTCACTGTGGTAATTGAATATTCCAATATTTTGCTGTGTTATACCTGCAGCGAGCTAGAAAACATGATTTGATGTTAAGGTAAGGTTTTCCAAAAGCATATTGTCCTCTGAGTTGCTGATATTCCATTATCAAATAATCTGGGAAATGATGAAGTAATGTTGATGTCTTCTATGTATCCAAAGGCATAGTACGCACCAAGTTGCTGAAAAGGTTGTGTTCCGTTCAAAGACCCAGATATTTCACCCTTGCAACGATGTCTTGCTCTACCCTTGCCTACTTAAGACCAACCACAAATAGTGACAGGGAAACATTGATAAGGACTGGAGAAGAAATACAAATCTGCCAAAAAAGTTCTCCAACTGTTCTCCCTCTTCCCCTTCCCGTCTTCTCCGATCAAACTCATTTTATTACCAGGAAGACATCTTGGGGAAAAGTGCAAGAAGGTAACATTTAGGTTGTTGGCTGGAATGCTCCTAGCGGCCTGGTTACCATGCCAACAGGAAGGGGCCAATTTTGCCCGAGTCTGCCGCGAGTGGCTTTCCTCCGAGGTTCAGCAAGCTGAAATTCATCTCTTAATTTTTAAAATAAAGGGGAGGGTGATGAATTTGCCTTAAAACCACAGAAAATAAAAACAAAAAGTAAATAGTGCAGGGATCTGTTTACACTGACATTGTAAGATGTGAAAGTTTGTGGTATATGTAGTTTCTTGACTCAACTAAAAGTAAGACCCTAATTTTGATAGTATGAGAATTATGTTTCTAGTGATGCCATTCATCCCAACTTTGTTGTAAATGATACAGAAAAGTTACTTTAATCAGAATCCATCAGTAGGTACATTGAGGAAGTAACATCTTTTCATTGTCTCATTCAGTAGTGTAGGAAATCTAGGTCCCATAATTAGGAGTTATGGATCCAAAGCAATTGCAAGTCCTCCAATTAATCGCAAATTTACAATCTTAATTTCTTATGTTGGGTTTGGAGTTGCACTTGCGATTAAACTCCAGTTTGAATTGTGATGGATCAGATCAATCAGAATTATTTATAAGAATGGACCAAGCTGCAGAGATCATACTTTCCTTTCAAAATAACCCCTTTAATCATTTTTATATCTTCATTACCGTACTCATTCTTACTGAATTAAATTGGTTTTATTTCCACAAACAAAAAATAACCTTCACCCATGAATCAAACAAGTATTCAATGTGTACCAAGTTCCGTTTTTTTTCTTCCTTCTAAATATAAATTTTTATATGTAGCCCATATATTACTTCACATGTATAATACTCTGGATTACCTGACATGGATTCCAATGATAAACTAGAAATTTAATTCGTCATGGGGACGAATTAGGTGGTCTGTTTTCAATTTTATGGTCATTGAAAAGTCAAAAAAGAAAAAAAAATGAAGAACAAAAATTGTTGGAGACTCCCGGACTCAAACCAGGGATCTCGAGGTTCGAAGTAAAGTGCGTTACCGATATACCAAAACATTTCCCATAGCGATTAAACGTAAACGAGAAATGGAATTCTCAAATCCCACGTTGCAAGTGAAATATGAGCATGATCTCGGCATCTGATCGAAAAATAAAGGGCACACTTGTGATAGCTTATTGTCTCAGCTACAACATACTCAAAGCTCAGCGTAAACAAAGATAAAACGACGGAGATATTGCTTGCGAAAGACGAAAATGTAGAATCCAGTTTTGAGAAAAAGTCATGTCCCATAGAGAATACACGCAAAATGTGAAAAATTGACATGCCTCCTTTAATCGCAAAAATACGCCATGATGCCTTTGTCAAAATGAAATATCGTGGTGACTGCATTTGTAGAGAATATTCTAAGGTAGAACATATCAAAATTTGAAAGAAAATTGATCAACATTTGCAGAGATACAATCAATTTTCCAAAAATCTGCTGACGTCATAATATGAAAATTGAAATTTTGAGTTCGGAGGCCATTATGATGACGTCATGAGTTAATTGAGGGTCAAATGAAACATGAAATCATATCTCCGATTCATACTCTATCAAAATATGAAAAAAAACTTGGGGTCACCTTACATCCTAAAGCGCTACAATGGATTTTGTACAGGCATGTTTTTGCCCATGTATGCTATGTATTAAAAAAGCTCGCGCGTACGGTAATTATCTTAAACGGACGCTCATTCCGTTATTAATGGGCAGAAAAAGTTGAACAAGGTATCAAAATGCTTGAAAAAATGTGCCAAATATGATGACAGAAAAAATTTGGCGATTCTATGTTGGAAGATGCAATTACGCGCGCGCGTGCGCGCGTTTTTTTTGCAAAATGCTTAAAATGGCCTGAAACGTATAGAAAATTAATTTGGAACGAATTTGAGCATTTTAAAATTTTAATGCGCGCGTACGTGCGCGTCGAGGTGCGCGCGCGAAATTTGATGAAATTTTTAGTTGACCTTTGACCTGAAGTTGATGTATACCAAATATGGTTGATTTTTGATGACTCGTTATTGAGATATGATAATGACCTGATTTTTACAAAATGGCGCCTGGATGACGTCACGATGACCTAATGACCTTGAAAAAGTTGATTTAACTTGAAATCATAGGGCTTGATGACTGACAGAAATTTGAAGGAAATTGACCATGTCGATTTCGAGTGAACGTGTGTACAAAAAAGTGTACGGAAGAAATAAAAATAAATAAAGAATAAAGAATAAATAAATAATAAATAAAGAAAGAAAATTCTAACGAAATCAATAGGTGATCTGTCATCGACAGACCACCTAATAACATACTTTCTCAATCTATTTTAGTCTAAGAATAATTTCTATACTCCATGATCACTGCAATGTACACTAACATGTGATTCATTCATGTCTGCATTTAGTCACAATTCACCTGAAAATGCTCAAATCTTTAGATCAAACCCTGATGATAGTTGCTGAAATGAGATATTTTAGAGATCTTTTGATATCATCATAAATATCCTCTCCTGTCAACACCGAAATCATGAATCTTTATGAGTAACAAATGTGATGAAAAGATTGGGAAGTGTTCTATAAAGTAGCTCTGATTTGCCAGGCTAGAAATACATGTATCACTAGTTGATCTCTGATTGTTAATTCTTCCCAAAGTGTGAAAAGATGTTTTTATTTCAAAAATCTATTTTTGACTACAAGGGATAAAGGCAAATTTGTTAGAGGCCCTTTGCTTCTCTATTTTCCCTTCCTCTCTCTTTCTCTTTCTTGTTCTTTTTTTCTAATGATAATAATAATAGCTAGTTCTTATATAGCGCTTTTCAGGACCAGAGGCCCTCTCAAAGCGCTTTACAGAGATATACATTATTCTCTTTCATTCTCTTTTCACTCCATTGCCCTGTATTCAGTTTTGTTTCTTCCACTGTGACTCCACTCTCTTTTCTGTTTCATCTGATTATAGGCCCTATTCCGTTACACTTTCTATTTCTCTTATGTACCTTTATGCCTGTCTGTTTATAATCTCTTTTTATCTTCCCTTTACTTAACTCTTCATAACTGGCTCGCTTCTTCTCTCTTCTTCATTCTCTCTTTATCACTGCCTCTTTTTGTCACTCTGACTGCCTGTCCTGTCTCCCCCTGTCTCTCAGCCTTTCTCTCTCTCTATCTGTCTCTATTTTGCTTGATGTCTGTGTATCTATATCTGCCTTTCTCTCATCTTTTTCTCTCTTCCTCTATTCTCTATCTCTCTCTCTCTCTCTCTCTCTCTCTCTCATTGACACGAAATACCTGGTAACTGCAATTCTCTGATTCCAATTGCGACATGATAGATATGTGTGCACAAATTTATAGGTGCCCAGAAAGGTAATATCAGCAGAACATCAGCCCCAAACGATCTGTTTATTTGGGATGCACTTGCTTGAGATACAAGCTGACTATCGGAAAGTACCCATCTTTCTTTCATCTGTAGTCTGGACTTCAAAGAAACGAAAGGATCTGTGATTAATTAAAAAGAGGTATCCTTTGGGGGGGAAATGGCATTGATTTAGAGAAATATTTTCTTTCTGCGGTGCTATACATCATTCTAAATGGGTTGGTGTGGGTGTTTTAATGGGGTAGGCAAACACGCAATATTCTCCAAACCTGTAACCCTGTCCAGGTGGTATTGACAGACTATGTCTACATCTTATGATGATAAAAAGATAGAACGGTTATTTCTTTGTCTTTTTAAAATGGAAATATTTGTTAAAACCCAAATTTGTTTAATTTAATTTAGGAACATTGAAAAGTTTAACATGTCATTGTTAATTGTCTGTAGAAGTGTGCCATAAGTATATTTTGTTTTTCAATGTTTCATAGTTTGTGGCAGATCTAGAAATCCTTGACCGAGGATGGGGTATTATCTCAAGATTTTTGACAACCAACCCCCAAAATGGTTAATGACATTTCGAGTAGTTGGGGACCACAGACCTCTAAATTCTCAAGATTTTTCATACGCATTAGGCACATAGAAATTTATCCTCATTTTGTACACATTGGTACTGATGTGTATAGTTGCATAATTAATGCAATTATTATCATCTTAGGTGTTTTGCTTGAATTTTGTTTCATATTTATTTATTTATACATACAACTATATTTGTATTGTTTTAAATGTTGCAAACTAGTGATTTCAATCATAGAGGAAAATCTTAACATAAAATAAACAAAGATATTGATAATAATTTGGTCTATTTTATTTCAGTATCACTGAATGAGGGTAATGTTGATGATAAATGATTTCATGATCATAATGATGGTGACAGTTTCGAAGAATGTCAGAAGTTGAGTGAACGTTTCATGTGAAGGCATTCAATCACGACAGTCATCATTATCCGGACAGGAACGAATAGAGCCCTAATGTGCTCCTCTTCAAACGTAAGAGAATACATACGCCTGGTCTTGAATGATTGAGGATGACATAGTAAACATTTACGCAGCAAGATGTTGTTTTGACAGTAAGAGAAATGGATTTATGTGTCTGCGCCAACTGTTTGCTAAAGGTTTAGGAGTTGATTGGAAAGGGGGATAGTTGAGAAAAGAGAGAATAAAGATAAAAATAAACATGCAGACATGGGTTCTGTGCGATGAGAGATATGAAAATGGCTTATTTACAGCAATAAAAAATGTTTACACACAATATTTTTTTTTTTAAAGGATTTTGAAAAGGTTCATAACAATCGATATAATGCTAAACAGATCTCACAGTATCCTTACAAAACTCATACTGTGCCAAAATTTTCACACGTATGAATAAAAAGTGACATTTCATTAGAATTTTAACAATTTTGTTTTTCATCTAATTAGAAGAAAAAAACGTTTTATAATTTCTAACTTCACAATTTATGAACCAATATTTTTTTTAAATTTTTAAAAGCTTTTCCTCTGCCCCCCTCCCAACTACAACAACTCACAAGAATTGATATCCAAGTTAATTTTTTTCTCCTTATATAGAGATCTCTCTCTATTCAATGCATCCTCTGTTCCTCCCAAAAACTTCTTTTTCTTCCCCCCTTCCATATTGTTATTTTGATTAGAACAAACCACATGAAAGTGCATCTGAAGTGTATAAAGAGATCACAGCACAGGTATTCAACCTCAGTTTACAACTTTATTCCAAGTAAGGAGCATAATCTTTTTCTCAGTAAAAGAAGTAATAAAGAAAACACATCAATTCTAGATTTTATTCATTGTGGTTGAAATGTAAGTTAAAGGTACACATGTTCCTACTTACCCTGCATCAATATTTAGGGCACGCTTTATAAGATGTAGGTTTTAGCCCCTTTGTTTTATACCGTTTTCAAATCTACCCTTTGCGTCGTCCCGAACCCTTCCTGATGCGATGCAGTGTTAGAAGGAGGAGTTTGATGACAGATGCTAATTCCAAAGTCACTGATGATCGAGATTCAGACTGATCAGTTCAAGCCCTACTTTCTTCTTGATCCTGTTCCCCTTCCATGCCCCTTCTCCACTTGTCCCCATCTGTGATGGACTGGTTTTCGTTCTCTTATATAGTGGATGAACTTGACTAGAAAGAGCGTGGTCAAACTTTGTTGACCTAATTCTAATGTTTCATAGCAATTAGCTATTCAATTTACTGTTGCATAGTCATAACAAACTTCATTTAGTTGAGAGGATTGTAGTAATGTCCTTTGTGTTGTCTTGTTGAATATAGTACAGCAACTACGTATCTTTAGCTAAAATTCACATTGAAAGGTTTCAAAAGGCTTTAATTTGTTGAATTTGATTCTGTTCTCAAATTGTTGTATCAAGCAGGCATGGGCTCAAATTTTAAGCATGCACCAGGCTTAAATGTGATTTTATAATCATACTTGTTTGTTGTTGTTTATGGAATATCATTGTGTAAAGTAGCAGCCAAACTTAATTTCACATTCATTTTAAAGTTGTGAGGTGTGCAAGGAGACAGTACTTAGGAACAGTACGCTCAATCTGAAACCTCTGGCATCGTATCTATCAAAAAATCAGATGATATCAATACTGATTCAAATTTAATATTCAACAGCATTTTGTGTTGAAGCTCTCTTTATATGTCTGTGACGGTGTACACACACACACACAGACAGGTGTGTTCCCTTTATATTGATTTTGGTTGAAATGGCTTCATTGTCCAAGTGAGAACAGAGCTCTCGCTCTATCCTGCCACCCAAACAGTCCCTCCTACTAGATCAACTTGTTTAGGGTCTAGCGCTAAGATGTCGTAAACATGGATGATAGTTGTTGGCGGGGCTTTGGAGAGATGACCCAGTTTGCTTGCAGGGCTAGAGAGATGGGGAGGAGGAGGAGGAGGAGGAGGATGGGAATATGATGAAAGATACCCTCAAATTATGATTTATCCCATGCTGTCATCCAGAAAGACAGAGAGAGAGGGTGAGAGAGAGACACACAGAGAGAGGGGGGAGAAAAAAAGAAAGAAAAAAAAAGAAAGAAAGACCAGCAGAAATAGAGAAGGAGAGGATGGGAAGAGACAAAAGCGATAGAGGGAGAAGGGGAAAGAAAGAAGATGGATAGTTGGGAACCATGAGAAGAGGGGGGAAATAATAAGGGCAAGACTGAGAAAGAGAGGGAGAGAGAAAGAGAGAGAGAATATACATATACACCCCTTTGTTTCTAGGAACTAAATAAATTATATATATATATATATATATATATATATATATATATATATATATATATATATATATATACTGTAAAGAAATTTCAAAGTCTCAGAATATGAAATCAATAGGGTACTCTGTATGACAACGTTTAACACAATCACAGCATCTTTAGACAAATCAACTCGAAGGAAACTTCAATACCCAAGAGTATATCCTATAGAAATCATGTTTTGCTGACGTAATGATTCATTGAAATATTCAAACATTTCTAAAGGTAATGGACAAGGCTATTGAAATTTCCCTAGGTTCATTTTTTTGAAAGTACAGACGTAGTTGCAAACGTATATTTGTGCATGTATGTAAATCCAGAAATAGAATATGTAGATATATTTTATGCTTCTTATTTTTTGATATTATTGTACAATTTTCATAAGCAAGTGGTTTCATCACAATTATATTTTTTACTTTTATTCTTGGAGGTGAGAATACTATACCCGTGGCAAGCAAGCGTTGATGACGATGATATAGTGGGATTTGTTGGGTCCTAATCTACACAAATAAAACAACATGGGCTGGTGTGAGCCACTAAGCTCCAGCGCAAGGAAAGAGGTGGCCGAGATATTCCTCGTACTTCTTTGTCGGCTTTTTCTGCCCTTAAAGGGTATATCTGCACCTCTTCCTTGGGTTTGGATCTAAAAGTAACCCGGCTTCCATTGTTTGTCTGTTTTTGTTTTTTTTCTTCATTGTTGAATTTTTTTGGAGGGGATCTAGGGTCTCTTTCAGCCATCCTTGTCTTTTGTCTTTTTTTCCTTATTCAAATTTCCATCCTACATGTATATTCTTTTCTTTTTCAGTCCTTTAGTAAAGAGATCAGAAAATGATCAGTTTAAAGGTAATTACACTTGGCTTGTGTTGAAATCTGTAGTTTTCAACAACAAAAAAAAATCAAAATCTGTATTTAATAAAAACAGAATCAATGATTGCTTCTTGTATCCAATAAGTGAAGTGCATAATAAAAGTCTACTCTACCACCCTTTTGCATAGCAATTGCTATTTCATGATATCTTTAAAAATTATTGCGAAGCATCTGATCTGCAAACTTCACATTCGATGTTATCCTAAAAAGATATAGGTTCTGAGAGAAAGAATTGAGATACCTTTAATAACCAATTGTCAGCACAAGCTTTGGTATATGGGACAAGGTGTTTCTTGGTTTGGGATCCCAACTTGAGAAATAAATATACAGTGACCCATCGCAGTCACATCTGGTCTTGAGTGATGTATGCTTTTTCTCCAGACTAATGACATTGTGATTTAAATGGTAAAAAAGTTGCTTTGTAGCTAATATGTTTCAGTATGAATATTAATTTTATTTTCCGGGTTTGAAGTTCTTCAACATCCCCCCCCCCCCCTATAAAAAAAAAAATGAAAAATAGAAAGTATTGTTTAAGACTAAAAATCTTTTAAAAATGAAAGAGTGCTTCTCAGGTTATAAATTTCAGTACAGATAATACATTTTTACATTCTGGGTTGGAAGCTTATACTCAAACAATTTTTTTCTTTTTGTTCAAGAGGGAAAATTCTTTTCGATTTGTAATTTTGATTGGAGTTATACAAAATGGGAAACTGCCAAACAAAAGGAAAGGGGAACTATTCAAATAGATGAGATATGTTGGAAATGTTTCCTGTATGTTGTGCTGTAGATAGGGGTTTGTTATACCCCCCCCCCCCCCACACCAAGGGCAAGTGGGTTTGAAGCATTATTTGCTGCGCATTGTCTGTATCTCAACCACTGAGGGTGCCAGACTGCCTTCTTATAATTTAGTCACCACTAAGATGCTTTTGTTAGTAAAGTTATGACGGTCTTAGTCTGAATTTCCTAAATCTGACTAGAGCATCGAATGAGTGAAAGTAAATGATAATGCCTCAAATGGGTAGAAATTTGATAAAAATAGTTGGTGCAATTCTTTGAATGTTGGGTTATGACAACAAAATATAAAATACAGTTTCACTTTACTGGTAACTAAAATAAGCTACCATAAACAATTTAAAAAAAAATACTTTTGAGTTACTATTCTTGATGGATTTTACTCTGAAAATGTCTTAATTTTGACCAAAATGTCAGAACAAAGCAGGTGACAAGAAAGCCTATGTTTATTGAGGCTGTGGTGTCTTTGAAGAGAATGGTGGTGGGGAAATATGTTGAGATTATTGGCATATTTGTGGGTATAACCACTTGTTTAGATTGCAGATGAAATGAGATACACACGAAGACACCTAGATGTCACCGTCAAGGACAACAACGTGAAAGTTGATTGAACCCTGTCAAGTTTTTGATGCCTGCATGTCAAATTCCTGGACTTGATGTCTTCTTTTAATGATCTGACAGCTACTTTTATGACTTAGATTTTCTTCAAGATGTGTTCGTGACGTGTATGAGAAATACATTACTTTGTTTTGCTGTAGGCCTACCCCTTTCTCTAATTTTCTCTATAGATTTCTGTCTTTCTTTTCTGTCCTTCTCTCTCACCACACACACAGGCTCTCCACCCCCTTGTCTCTGTCTCTGTATCTCTTGATTTCTTTCCCTTTATTTATTTATTTCCTTTGTTTATTCTGGATTTCATTTATGATTGGAATTTTACCCTTTAATTTTTTCATATTTTCATCTCTCTCTCTCTCTCTCTCTCTCTCTCTCTCTTAATAAATTAATATGTTCTTTATACTTTAAGACTCTTATTGCATCTTCTAGATCCCAACATATTTCTTGTTAATGAAATCATGTTCACCATTCAGCCTTCCATCCTCGTGCAAGATGGTCTTTGCCTATAATTAGCCATCTCTAATTTCTCGAACAACTGATATTAATTTTCCAAAGATCGTATCAAGTATAGATTAAAAGGACTTTCCTACCGTAGCATAGATTATAAGATTACTGACTGCTGCTTCGAGCTTTGACAATGATCCAGAATTAATGTCGCTAGTTTTATATTTCATCCTTCATTAAGTCTGTTTAGTAGGCCAACAGATGTGTGATCAGTATAGAAACATGAAAACAAGATATTTTGTTTTTATTTTAAAGTCAAATCTTTAGACTTATCATCTAGGTCAAATATGTAATATTATCAATGCACACATTGGTTTGCTGCTTCAATTATTCTTTTGATTTCTCTATTCTCGTCATTAAATTTCAGATGCACAGCGATATTTAACTGACCTGCATTTATTCTTTTGTTGACAAGTTTTGACTAAAAAAAATGATGTTTGACACCATTTTTTGACCCCTTCCATTGTTAAGTTTGTGTTGCAAGACAGACTTTTAGATGATTAATTGGCTCATTTTCTTTTCATTATTCTTTACCCTCATTATGAAACACTTTGATTTTCTACGTAACAGTTTTATGGAAATGCAATTTCTAACTTGACCCTCATTATGGGTCAACAATTGCCTTGAACCCTTTCACAAAGAATGGAATTGAGATTCCTTACATTATGAATTCTCTAGAAACCAAGTTTCTGACCTTCCAACAAAGCGTGTCCTGATTTTCCTGCAAGATGTCTGTGGTAGGGTCTACCACATGGTGTTGTAATCAAAGAAAGCGTAACTACTTAATGATGGAATGACGAAGGAGGATATACAATGAGAAAAGCGATTGTGAAAGTATTGGAAAATCACTTATCAATTTCAACAATGACTTGATGGAGAGCAAGATGGGGTCGAGGTGAAATTGGGACAAAAGTTTGAATAATTCTGTGATCCTTGGTAATGACGGTCATTGTGAGTAATACTAATGCAATCAACTTTCTGTATTTTGGTGGCAAGGAACAAGATCGTTTCGTTAAAGCCAGCAATATACAATAAAAATATAACAAAATATGGTACACTGAAAATCATCATGGCTAATTATTGTTCCCATGTACTTTTGAAACAGATGAGCCAGTGCAATTTGTTTTGTATTTTGATACTCTAGATATCTTTTGTTTGCTATATTTTTTCCTTCTTCCAAGCATTGTATAAAAGTAAATTCTCGCTACCCCAAATAGCGATTCTGCCGAGATCCGGGGAAAATCCTGAAAACGCGCATTGCATTATGGGATAGCTTTTCGACATTACAGCTTCCTGTGCAGGCGTTCGTGATCACAACCCTCTCTTTCACGGTAGAGTTTAACGGCCTTTTGTGCTAAAGTCACTAATTCTGCCCGAAGCTTTCCATTGCATATTATAATCTGTACAAATTACACTGATTGGCATCGATTTTAGCGTGCGTGAAAACTCTGCACAGCGAACACAGGCGCTAGCGCCAGCGGGATGGGACTCTATACCGGAAGTTGTAGTGACGACCCGAGAGAGTGAAAATTACCTCGTCTCGCGAATTTCGAGATTTTCGTACCTATTTAGGGTAGCGAGAATTAGAAGACAGTTCACCCTTTTTTCACTTGAATATGTTCAAATATCTTAGCCATTTAAAGTGTGCTTCAAGAAAAAATTATGTCACCATATTTGTAATGCACTGTTTTCATGGTGAATAGAAGATCAATTAAAGCAACAAGTATGGGTAAAGCTTTAATTTTCTTTTACTGGTGTTGAATTTTCTTGTGTTGCCGTTAGTTGCTTGAGATGATCTTTTCAATTATGTAAAAATATCTCTTTGTAATATTAAAAAAGTGGAATCAATTTTCGCCGTGATGATGAAATTAATATTGAAGGTAATACAAAGTTTTGGTATATGGGGTCATGAATTTGGTTCCAATGAACATATTGGAAGCATATGCGATTTAACAATATTCAGTGATCGTTGTTGCGGTCGAAATCGAGTCTAAAGTGATGAAATTGTAAATAATAAACTCTTTATGATGTAAAGCTCCCTCTCAAGACTGATATTTCTTTAGCTTTAAAACAATGTTTTTGGACTACAATCCACCAATGTGCTATTCCCGTTTGAAATTATATATCAGAACTGCATATTCTGAGATTTTCATGGACGCAGCTACCATGGAAATAGACGTTATTGGAAATATTTGAAATTTACCAGGAGCACCGGTAAATTTTTGTTATTCAATTTCTCGAAAGCAGAAGTGTTTTAGGGGCTCAATTTTCTAGTGCTATAATACATCCACTGGGGCTTCCAAATATATAACAAATCTTAAAGAATTAATATCCATCCAATTTTCAAAATTTCCCCAAACTTTGCATTACCTTTAACTTCCTGACAATGAACTAATGTATCACCATGGCCTATTATGGAAGTCTTTCTTGGAAAACCAGGGCACTACATATAACACAGAAGGGGAAGGTTGCAAGTAGATACGAAGTAAAGGGCAAGAGTTAATCATTAAAACATTTTTCCCGCAAAGTTTTGGATTGTATGTGGGCGTTTAATCTAATAGACCATGGATGTATAACATACACGCAACAGTTGCCAAAGTTAAATGATGCTGGAAATCCTCTTAAAGAAATAAATAAAAACGTTGCTTATAAAGCGCTTACCACCAAAGTCTCTAAATGCTATAACAAACAAAATAGACTGATAAAGAATTACATATTAAACAAAACAAAAAGTGCAAATAAACCTATAAATTACAATACATATGAAATGCACATCAATGTGAACAGAGTAAGACAATCATCAAAAGCAGTTTTGAATAAATGTGTCTTAAGACAAGTTTTGAATTGGTTAACAGTTCTTCTCTCTCTCTCTCTGTCTCTCTGTTTCTCTCTCTCCCTCTCTCTCTCTCTCTTTTTTCATGCACTAAGCATAGCCTGTTAGTTTTAAAATTCCAGATCTATAAATGAATTTGGTGTGCAATCTTTCCTATTTCACAATTTATAAAAATGTTGATAAAAAACTTTTAAAGTTGAACCTTTACTTCTGTCAGGGGACATTTTACTACTTGGATGTTTTTCCAAACTTACAAATAATTTGAAACCTCTGAAATCACTTTTCCACCTACCGGTGCTAGAACACAATGTAACCTTTAATTCCATTGGCTAGCTGGCTATGACATCATCCGAAATCAGGATGTGGAGGCTGGCTGTTACACGCACCTGGATTTAAGGATTCCGAACAGACAAATGATGTCATCGTGAGGTCTCTTGAAGCTGGAAAACATTGAAAAGTTCCATTTTTAGACGACTTTCTTGTGCCCCCGTGCTGCAGAAAAAGCATTGTAGGGGATTCTGTTATGAGCTGTTTTGTTTGCATTGTATGTTCATATAAGCCCCTCATGGTGATACTTCTAAATGTAGCAGTGTCATTTATTATGCATGCCTTCTTTGGAAGTATATAAGTCACTGATTTGAAATCAGAGATAATGTACCTCATACTATCTGTGGTATATATTTCTGTCCTTAATTCATAAAGATATTGGAGATACGATATTCAAATCTATCTCACTGTTATCTTAATAACCAATGTAATGACTTTCGAGTCAATACCAGTGTTATCCGATAAAGCCCTGAATAGAGGGGATTTTTTTTTTTAATGCTCTTCAGAACAATTTAATTATCCATTCTGAATGTGTGTGAGATCATTTACAGCCAAACCATATTAAAAAAATACTTTTACTGAATTAGTGCCCTCTGTTCTTTTAACTGTATCCAATTGGAAATATAATATTCACGTATTTCATTGTATTCTTTCTTTCTTTTTTCCTTTTATTATTTCGTCCTGTGGTTTACTTTACTTCTTCAATGTCTTTTTGATACTTCCAACTTCATATACAAATATTTTCTATTGACATGTATTTCTGCTGCAATAGCTCACTTATTTCAAAGAATAAGAACATGGAGAAATTGTATTCACAGAAACACAGGTGGATGCAGTACTGTATCATGACAATGTGATGATGCTGAACTGAACTAAACTCAAGAGGGAGCTATTTCACTCAAATTTCACACAATATTTGCATCATGCATGTACCCTTCCATGCTTGCATGCAGTTCCAATTAGAGTGGTGTCCGTAGTTTGCTGATTTGAGGTTTTTGAGGGGTCTCATGACATCGGTGGATCGGGGTCAGGATTTAAAAAGTATCTGGATGATGTAAAGATCATTTATCTTGTTCTTTTGCTTTTGGGTTTAAAACAACCAGCACCTGAAAAATGTAAGAGCTTTTTCATGCTTCCCTTGTCAGAGATTTTTATGACATGTGCCCCTTTCTCCCCTTCTCTGGAAGAGGATCCTGGATGCACCACTGTATGTCAAAGGTCAAATATTGTTTGATTAGGAATCTTCGGCACTGCAAGTGAAGTTTAGTATTTATTTTAATAAGAGAGAAAACTCCATTGTTGTGAACAAAATCACATTAAACTCTGTAGTTCATACCACATAGTGTAAATATAGGGAAGGCCTTTACTGTCATCAAATGCAATATTAATCATCCATTATAATGCTCATCACATTCACCATTGTAATTGGACAGAAGAAATGAACGATGACCTTAACCATGAAAATCCCCTGAAAGTTGAAAACTGACATTTTCCTACAGTTGTTCGTTTTGACCGCAATTCCTTGATTCAATTTTCATCGCATAATCATAGCTGAGGGTTGCAGTTGTTCATGAATTAAGGAAATAGGCAATCAGCAGTGCTGATTTGATTTGAGTTTCTGTAATTGTCACAAATGTGCTTTGTCAGCGACTGGTATTTATAATGCGCCTTTCATATCAGAAATAGAATAGAGGCTTGCTCTGAGGAAGTGAACCTTAATGAGGTATTTGATCGGCAGTTTGTTCTCAAGTGCCTTGTTGGTTGGGTTAGAATAAATAGGAGACCCACCTATTAACCACCCCTTCTTACCTTCACCCCATTTTTCCTTCTTTCCTTCTTCTCTCTCTCTCTCTATCTCTGTTACTCTATACCCTGTTGCTTTTTCTTATTTCCCCTCTGATATCACACTCTTTCTGTATGTTCTTTCTATGTTCCTAGACATATCTCTCTCTCTCTCTCTCTCTCTCTCTCTCTCTCTCCCTCTCTCTCTCTCTCTCCCTCTCTCTCTCCCTTCCCCTCTCTCTCTCTCTCTCTCTCTCTCCCTTCCCCCCTCTCTCTCTGTCTCTCTCTCTCTCTCTGTCTCTGTTTCTCTCCTATCTTTTTTTTCTTTATCCTTTTATCTCATCCTCTGAATAATCTTATTTTCATCTTTCATATATATCTGTTGTATAAATTTCCTTTTCATCTATGTTCTTTGAACAAATCATTCAATTTTTCTTCAGACTTCTATACATGTTCACTTCTCACTTCTATCTTGTTTTATTTTCTCCTGCTCTCTTGTTCTGTCATGAGATTTTCCACTGCTTGTTATCAGTTTCAAAAGTATTTACCTCAATGCCTTCACATGTCTTTCTCTAAATTCTCTTACCCTTCATCCTTGCATTACGGGTACCTTTTAAATGAAATAAAAAGTTAATGTCTTTACCATTCTGATTCACACTCAAAGCATCCTATCACCCCACCCTCAGTCACATGTCTTCCTAAAGTCACATGTCTCTTGACCAGACCGGAAAAAGGCTGAACCTACGCCCTTTACTGAACACCCTGCCAACTTCTTTACATCGGTAGAAGATCACAAAACAATCGACATAACTATGTCCTCCTTCTTGTGGCTGCATTACTAATTAATTACTTCATTCACTGTCTGTCCATCCAAACTCTGCGGACTCCTGATGACACGCCCCCTGCCGTCTGCGTCTGTGAGCTAAGCTAGGATTGGTGGTTAGAGAGAGAGAGAGAGAGAGAGAGAGAGAGGGGGGAGAGAGGGGGAGAGAGAGAGGGGGGGGGGAGAGAGAGAGAGAGAGAGAGAGAAACAAAAATAGAGGGAGAGACAGGGTTAATGAGTGACGTGACGATGACAGTTGCTCAGTCACGCCATGTTTGAATGTGTAATGTTTAGGGACTTTCCACTCTTTTCTACTGGGGATTTTTTTTTAGACGAGGTGACAAAATATTAACTTAAATTGGTGTTTCTAGCTAGCTGTCCCCACCATTTTTTTCCAAGTTCAAGTTCAGGACATGTCACCTAAGAATAATTATGAGTAAGGAATACTAATGACTTCCTTCTAGGTCTAGGTTGCTCCTTTTTTATAAGTTTGTGACTCTCGATAGAGCCCATTGTCAATGTATTATTGTACATAACTAATCAGATACTTGTAAATGATACCACACATTTATATCAAGTTTTAAATGGTATCAACAACTAATTTATCCTTTCTTATTTAATACTTGATTTGTATTGTTATTATGAGTGCAGTCTGTTATATTACACTGAAATTATTCACCATAATTCATTCCATCTTGCTTTTGGAATGGACATTTTTTGTTTCTCCCTTTGGTCATCATTCGGAACAAGCATCATATTTTGTGTGTGTAATGGGTATTAAGGCCTATAATTTGGGAGTCCATTATTGATAAATTTTGAGACCATGAACTACATTTTTTTCTGGAGCGCGGGTAACTCCATGCCAAACAAAATACACGTATATGTTTACACCATTTTTTGTTTGAATTTTAAACTTTAAACTTGCATCATTTCCCATTACTCCCTGTTGATTTGGAGATGTTTTGATAAGTTTTTTTTTTTAATCTCTGAGGGCGTCTAAAATCATTAAAGACAGCAATTTTGTACAACTGCTATTTTCTCATTTATATGAGCTTTTAAAAAGTGTTGAGTTCAAGTTATGCCCACAGGCCCCTTCCACCCTTTTTTCCTACCTGGTTTGTCATATTTACACTTAACCTTTTCAATATCGCATCATATGGACATTATAAGAGTGGTAATAATATTGGTGGTCTATTTTGAGTTGTGAAAATCCCCCATGTAGTTTTATCATATGAATCATCATGCACTTTTTTCAACCTAGGCACTTCCAAACATAATCGATTATAAAAATATAATCATAGTATATCATCTGTTGAGAGCCAGAAGGGTGTTAAAGAGAAGGTTGAGTTCTGGGAAGAGGTGAAAAATAATTTGTGAGCATTACTCATTCTTATTTTGCAAGTGTGGAAGAACATCAGTTAAGACATGTTCACTGAAAAGCATGGCTCTTCAAATGCCTTCATTTTCTAAATATGCATGTAACATCGTAAAAATCGGGGGGGGGGGGGGGCCGGCTTTTTACACCACGTGTTCGTGTAGTCCCATATACATCTTTCTGTGCGAGTGTTTGTAACTTTACCAAGACTTGGCCAAATTTCTTATCATTTTGATGATTCCAGAACCTTGCAATACACACACATTCTTATATGCTAGATGATCAACCTTTTCTGGTCGGTTCCACACCGTTTCTTTCATAATGCAATCGCATGACCACAACTCAACTTCATCTTTAACTCTGTGTAAAATCATATTAGTTATCACCCTCCTGACCTCAAACAAGATTTGTTGTTTTCCTTGATATATATATATCTTTTTTTATATACATACCCTAACAATTTATTTTCTATGAACTTCATATAGTCTTTGCATACATATCATATTGTATGTGAATTTTTTTCTTTACTTATAATCAAGACTTATTTTATTTCAGACAGATATTGTTATTGTTATATATTTGTTATCAAATCTGCATGTTCTAATTATATTTGTTTCTATCTTGTTTGCTTCTATTTTCTTCAGCCCGTATTGGTCGTTTCAAGCTGACAGACGCCCAGGTTCAGAACATGTTGAAGAATACTCCTAGCCGCAAGAAGTCCACCAAGAACCTCTTCCGCTCTATCATGGACAAAGGTTTGTTGAAGATTATTCATTTAATATTTATTATTATTTTATTTATCTTGTAGCCTAGGCTGAACTGTACTTTTTTTCTGAAAACGAAAAATAAAATGCATTGAATAATACATAACAATACTTTACCAACATATCATTTATTTCACTTGTGTGTAGTAATTTATAGTTATATTTCTTACTCATTTAGTTGTAAAATTTTTGTTTATTATTTTGATGGTTATCGATATCATTAGTGTAAAATCTAAAACTGAAAATGTTTGTGACAGAAATCTTCATGAATAACTGCTATGTTTGCATAAGGAACTTTCACAAATAGTAAAAAATTAAGTGTTGTATCTGTCATGATTTGGTTATTTCTGAGCAGGAAACTCTCACAAATTTAAAACACCTGTAAAAGGAGTATATTTTATAGTGACTACTGCACTTGAATCACTGACAGTGCTTTCCTGTGAAGAAAGGTTGGTAGCCATTCATAAATTTCTATTGAATACCATCACTCAAGTTGACTCACCCAGTGAAATTAATGTGATCACTCACATTCTTTGACTTACAAGTAAAAATATCAGTCAGGTAAAGCCAGATTACATTGCCTTATCTATTATCGTCAAAGGAATGGCAAACTCTGTATGAAAACGACTGCTGAATATGACAGTCTAATTAAACTATATAGGAAGGTTGCGTGAGAAAACAAAGGGGTCATCCTGCAGAACGCGTGAATTTAGCCCGAAAACCACGAAATCGTTAGGCGACCCTGCTCAAGGATTAAGCGGTAGACACCAACTGCCAGTCTCGTGGTTTGGGTAAGAGCAGGTGGAATCAGAGAGAAATGGGAAGGGGGTGAGTGTATACCTTTAGCTGCTAAAGAGCATGCGATAGCCGGCAATGATAGACTTTACATAAATGGTTGTTGAAATGCCGACGGTAATTACTGAAACAATTGTTGATCCAGGTGTTACAGTCATCCGTATTATTCGTTTGTGATCGGACGGACACCTTGTTACAGACATTGTTTTAAGAAACAATTTGTAAGCTTGGTTTTGGACTGATTTGCAGACAGGGTGACTCTGTCTTAAGACCCCCAATTAGTTACAGCTCATGCCAGTTGCATGCCAGTAGTGGGGGCTATACAAGGATGTATCTTAGAGATTTGTCTATGCCTTACAAGACTCAGAGGGTACTTTATTTGGCTCAGTTACATCACATCACATCCCTAGTTGTCTTATCACGGCCCCGTTTCATAAAAGTTCTTATCAATAACAAGTAACAATGAATGTTATAAGTTACTGAAATCAGGGCATTTGTTTGGCTGAGAGCGAAGTTGTCATAGTGACGTATCTTGCGAGGTTTTCTTTAATTTGCTCTGAACAGAAATTTCGTAAACTTTGATTTTCTTAGTTATTGATGACAGAATAGATTTGTTTCATACATAGGTAGTATAGAAACATATTTGTAATAATTATATTAGGGTGCATGTATGATTAAACATTTTCTTTAGGGAAATTTATAGTTTTTAGCAAATGGGAAGGAGCCTCGCAAGATATGTCACAGAGTTGCCAGTTTGTGTTTGTATAATCACAATAACAAAATTCATAACTTTAATATTTTTTATCAGATTTTGCTCAAAATTTCACCGGCCTGTTCCTCTCATTTTTCTGATTTTCTTAAATACTTAATATAAGGGTGGACTTCCCCTTTAACAAATGTTTGGCTCCAATTTTTTCCTGCTATCCCATCACCAGGTATTTGGCTTGTAGACAGGAAATACTTCAGCATGTTAGTTTACCTTCAAATTATGTTAACAAATGTTTGTAGAACACAATATTTGGCAGGTGATCTCATGTTTTGTCATGGGGGGGGGGGGGGGGGGTCATAAAAGGAGGCGTGAGGGGGGGGGGGCAAAGATTTTTGGGTGTGATGTCAGGTTTCGTCAAGGGAATGTACATTATTGAGAATGTTTCCCTTAATGTGTGTATAGATTGTTTTCACTTTTGTATTTGTATATTATTAGTATTCTCTTATAATGGTGGGGTTAGTATACTATATTACTATGTTGTCTGTTGAGAGCCATTAAGGCGGTAACTCTGTTAAAGTACCGGTATATAAGTTAACGCCTTTCTGGCTCAAAGCAGATGATCTCCTGAGAGCCAGAAAGGCATTTACATATCAAATAGACTTATCACCCTACTGGTTCTTCATATATATGGACAAACTACATAATCAGAAAACTCTAACAAAATTGATTTGTTATTTGTGTTTTATTCACAGGTATCGTGTCTTACACAGAATACCTGTTTCTCCTGTGCATCCTCACAAGTAAGTAAAAGTCATGCCTAGCAGCTCAACACCAAAACTTTTGGGCCGACATATGTTGAGTTCATGATCCTAAATTAAATATATTCACTTGACCATAATCATATTCCTCCTCACATCATTCACTATTTAAATTAATTTCTATTTTATTTTTATTTGCTTGGATAATCTCAAAACATACAGTCTCTTATATCAATTTGGGTCTGCCTTCCTTTTGAAGGAATTTATATATATTAAATGAATAGATATTTTCACCGTATATTTTTCTTATTTCACAAATTTACATGCTCCTGTAGCTTGCATCATTGTGTTAGTGCTAGTGTCATTTGATTCAGGTCAAAGTTTAGACTTTAAGGGTTACTGATCACACAAATGCAAATATTCATGAGTACTAAAACTTTTTTTTTCTTCAACCCCATCATCTTACAACATCACTGCTTACATCTTCAATAGATATGAACTTCTTGACTTTTTATTGCCATTTTGAATTTAATTTGATAAAAGGTCAGAGTTCAAAGTTCATGTGTCATGCTGTACTGATTACTTGTTTAATAACAAGTGAAATCAATCAAATGCCTCCAGCTTCTATCTCAAAACATCTGTTGTATGATGCTAGATCTTTTCAAGATGTGAAACTATTGTTTTGAGTATAATGTGTTGTTATTGTTAGTAAAAGGTCAAGGGTTACTTGATACTTGATTTGGTACTTGCAAAGCTTTTGCTTATAACGGCGACCTTCTGCTTTCTTTCTTTATACACGCAATGGCCCAACATATAAATTTACTCTTACTCATGTATTATACATTTGTTTCTATATTTTGTATATGGTTTGCATACCTTATGTTTTATATAATTATCCATATTTGTTGTATAACTGATTTTGTTTGATTGCAGAAAAATAAAGTCTTTGAAATGAAATGAAAAGATACATGTATGTGATATTTAGATGTTCTCTCCATTATTCTTTCAGAATCATATGCTGGGGTAGGCATATTATTCCTTTTGTCAATGTTCATTTTTTTTCCTCATCCCCCTTAGGGAAACAATAATTCACTGCAGCTTTGTATTACTTTTCAGTATGAATTAAAATAAAAGAAACCCGATGACTTTTTTTGTTGGGGTGGGAGGGGAGGGGCTTGCAAAAAGTGTACATGAGCTTTGATAATGGGAAGTTTTCCACTCAATGTAAATGTTTTAGGCATCTACTTTTGATACTCTGTCCAAATTATTTAAATACATTGCAACGTGTCAAAAAAATATAACTGGAAGAAAATGAAAATGCCTGTGATTTGAATTTTAAAATTTCTCCCAAAGAAACCGATCAGAAAGAAAGACAGAGAAATGAGATGGGGGTGGAAGCTATTTTTGGATAAGAGATCTAGCACCTCAGCAGCTGATTACCAAAGAAAGCCAGCATTCTAATTAATTTTAACTTGATATGACCCTTTGCATTTGCTCAACAATCTATCATTGTCCGTCCTGACGGTCCTGCTAATTATCAAAGTATCACAGCTCCTCCTTCTCTACCCGCCTACGTCTCTGAAAAACATTCTTCCGTTCAATTAAAGGTGGCTTCCGTTTTTTGTTTTATTGCGAGAAGAGGGAGAGAGTTTGAACTTTTATAAGGTTGTTAAGCCAATCTTTAGTATTATTAAAACATGTTTAACTAATTTTTGTTGCTTTTTCAATTAAAAATGAAGGAACTCAAACTTCAAATTATTATCCTAAAAAGGCATACACTTAGATTTAATGGGTTTTCATGATGATATTGCAATTCTACTATCTGAATTAATCAAAATCTCTTTTTTTTCCCTGAATTTCTATACAAAAGTGGATAAAATTCATAATGGAATTGTTTTCTATATCTTTAACCTGTGAGATAGTGTTTCCGTTCTTTTTTCTCAAACCCAAGTTACTTGAGCAAAGAAAGTATTAGTGATTTTATTTATTAGATTTGTTGAAATGATACAAGCACACGTGAGGAAGAGTCTACTTCCATTTAAAAATCTGTTAAACCTAAGTGTAGTGTTTAAACTTACTGGTGCAATTCATAAGGGTGTTGTCCTGTGTTTTCAAAGTGTAACTTCTGGTATAGTGTTTACAGGTAGCATATTTAAAGTGTTTAATCTGTTGGTGCTCCTGTTGAAAAACCTAAATGGGGCAGTGCTAACTGTCACTGGAATTGTTAGGCACTGAACCTTTAACACCTACTCTAAGCACCACTCTTCCATCTAAGTCATCCTCTTCTGAATCAATACCAATGTCCTCTTAGAAGTTAAGGTCCAGATGAGCAGAGCTTTCGCAATGTTTACGAAACTCATTAGCACCGCCTCAAAAACGCAATCACGCCGGCTATTTCAGGTAAAATATTAACTGCTGTCATAAACAAGTGAAGTGGAATGTCGTCATCGGTTGATGTCATCTCCGGATTTTCGCTCATTTTTCAATGTTTCTGGTTTCTGGTGACAGGAAGAGAGTGGTATAATCAATTAGACTGTTGGTGTTATGTAGAATTGCAAAGGTCGTGAAGTATTGATTAGCACTTGCTGTAAAGGTCAAGTGGGCGTCGCACCTAATACAAGAAAGATAAAAATAACGTAAATTTTAACAGTTTATTCTTTTTTAACTGGAAGAGTATAACAAGATATATAGTTGATACCCTGAATAAAAACAGGAAGTGTCCAGATGAGTGTTGAGTTTGTGTAAAGTGTAATTATCCTTATTATAGGACTGTTTCATCGCTGTCTAAATAAAAGGAAGGTCTGTCTCTCAATTTGTTCCTTTCTGCCTCTATTTCCATCTCTGTTTTTGTCTTTCATCATCTGTACCCAATTTAGTTTTTTCTTTTATTAATCATAATTTTGTAATTTAATATATGACGATTATGATTATCATGAATATATATGTCTTTGCTGGTTTTTGTTTTTAAATTTGTTGTAATATTTGTATATTCCTGGACCCCGTGGAACACCACCCATGTCATGCCCCACACGGCTGAATATGGGCAATCCAGGCACTTCCTTTGTATTTGTACATATTTGTATTGTTTATTTGTATTTATTTTTTTTATTTCTTACTTCTTAATAGAACTATTAAAAAAATGATACTACTACTACTACTGCTTTCTTTTTTGTATATCTTCCTCTTTATACATTTTTCTCCTTTTTCCCTCACTCTCTGCTTCTTTATCTCCCTTCTCCATCTCTCTTGCACGTTTGTTCCTTCCACCTGTTTTTCTCTCTCTCAGTCTCTTCATCCGTCTATCTCCATAAGTAGGTCTGCCTCTGTCTCTGTCTCTCTCTTCTTCTCTCTTTCTTAGATAAGTGATAAACTAACAATTTGCTTTTTCTTTTAATTCTTGTCCCCTCTATTTACAGAGCCACGGGCTGGTTATGAGATTGCATTCAAGATGTTTGACAGAGATGGTAATCACCGCATCGATCGCAAAGAATTCCTTCTGGTTTGTTACTTATTATTTCTTTTTTGTTAGATAATCATAATTTTTTTAATGTCAATGGGATTATTCAGATATATAATTTTTATAGTATTTTTTCATTGTATGCATTTAAATCTATTCAAAACACCTGTTCATGTTTGGTAGGTTTAAACCCAACCATTCTCAAGCTCAGTCTTTAGTGGCATAAGAATTAAAGCAACAAATAATATATAGACTAATTCTAAATTATATTTCATATTAAAAGTCATTGATTTTATATATCTGTCTTTCGACTGCACTCTGTTTCTTACTTATACATTATTAATTCTCTTCCTCACTTTTCCCCACATTATGCCATCCCCCCCCCCCCCCCCCCCCCCCGTTCTCTTTCTCTCTCTCTCTCTCTCTCTCTCTCTCACTCATTCACCCTTTCTTATCTCTCTAGATGGAGGAGATCTTTCGTAAGAAGTCCCAGTCCAGTGGGGAGTCAGGCTCAGTGAGTTGGCTTAGCCAATACGCCACCGATCCAGATTCTGTATGTATCCTCTCACACCAATCAAAATTTTCACAAAAGTTATCTCTTTACAAACTCAAATTTTACTTCGCATTGACCGAAAATTGGCACAAAATTTCTTTGTATAAAGCATGATGCAAAATTCAAACTGCAATACAGAAACAACCAAAGTTTGTAAATTGCAATAGCTTTGATATTCTCAAACTTTAAATGAAAAATGCTGCGATGATTCAAATAGTTCAGTGAGATTCAATTCCCAAATATGGTCCGACTGCATTTGGCAGCTTAGATAATAATAATTAGTCATGTAGCCTGCCTTTTAGAGTATTTCTTGGATCATGTACACTATTTGTTTCAGTGATGTGGTATCCCCAACAATGCTACACTTTTAAAATCACACACACACACACACACACATCATGAGGTACCTTATTTAAAATCATTACATCCTTGCTTCGTGGCCTTTATTAGAAGTTGTTGTTTTTCGTCACCTTTGTATTTATTGAAATAGAAAATGGAATTAACTTCATCCCAAAATCTGAGATTAAAAAAATCAAAAAAAGTAAATTTTAAAAAGAAGGGGAGAAAATGCATCAAGGATATTTAACTTTCCCTAAAAAAGTACCTTGCCTATTTAAAAAAAAAAAAATATTTAAAACAAATAGTGTACAAGATCTTGTATACCGAAGATCACTTTGGGTATTTCAGCAACATACTACAATGCTTTTTCCTTACGAGAACCCACATTCCCAACCTATTTAAGGATGGGAGACCCTCCAATGTCTGTCCTTGTGGCCCCAAAGGATGTTCCAATTTTCTTTCTCTCTTTGTATGAGATAACATTAATGTTTCCAAACAACATATAAGTTTATAAAAAGACAATAGACCTGATTTCACAACAAAGATGATTGTAATTACTTTCATAAGCTATGTGGTTGAATGTGGATTAAAAAATGTCTATAAATACCCAAATTGATCTCGGTATAGAATGACTATGAAAACATGTTGCTTCTATCAAATAATCCTTCCACCAAAAATAAACACAAACTACTTTTGGGCAAAAAACCTTGATGAGACATTTGCATTTCTTTAAATTTCCAATTAAAGGGGTTAGTATTTCTAAACACCACCTTGGAGCATTGATTTGATTACCGGTATGATATTTTAGTTTTGGAATCAAGATCAGGCACTCAAATAAAAAGAGTACAGGATGTATCAACTGTATGCAAACACGATAATTCAGTTCTGGTTTATTGTAAATAAAAACATACTGAATAAAAAGTCCAGAGACTCATACAATTCAGTTTAAAAATTATAAATACATACAAGAATATAAGAAATCAATACTTTTAGCAATCTTCATATTAATTACTGATTCTAATTAACTAAACTAATAATGTCTGCTCCATGCCAAAAGGGCATTAATCTTGGGGACTTAATGTCCTTCTTGCTATCTACAGATGATAAAAAAACTTCTAGATGTTTCTATGTAGTTCAGATTTTTTGTGGAAGGATTATACATCAAACAATTACATGAGGTCAATATTTTCCTGTTGCATATAAAATCTGATGTTGTTCCAGTAGCATGTTTGTAAATTTAACTTGGAAATGGCTTGCAATTGCATGGCTATCATGAATTATATTATTCTGCATATGGGATTGTGCATGAATGTTAAGCATGCTGGTCGATGGTTTTGCATGTTGTAAATGTTTGATCAATTAATCTGTAGTTCAAAGGTACAGTATAGTTTTCGCAAAATGTAGAATAAACGGTATATTCTCAGCAGATTTTGTTAGTATTGTACACCACAAAAATACTGCGTGCTCCTACTTTCTCAGACCTTCCGATTATTTATTTTTCCTATGCTATGCTATGGATTACCTTTAGCTATAATTTAGGTTAATATTGTCTTTGCGGAACCCGAAGGGGATTAACTGTTTAATGTTAAATATATGACTTAATGTCCTTCTGGCTCCAAACAGATGATATGCTTATTTGATAAACTAGTATCTGACACTAGATTTTTACTTGTCTATTTCTCTTTGCTGGTCTCCTAAAACGTGATCTGTTTTGGGTCTTGTACAAAAGACAGATATCCTTAAAGTTGTATAAAGACTAGTACCCCCTAAGAAATCAACCCCCTTAACAATTAGCCCACCCCCCCCCCCCCCCCCTTGAAATTAGCCACTGGACAACTACTGTCTGTACAAGTAGTCCAATTCAGGAATTTATAGAGCGCCAACATCTAGTTGCCTAATCAAAGGCGCTGACGAGACCTGAATATGAAGACCATGTGGAAAAGAGTGGGTTATTATGTCTTTAGCTTGGATTTGGGGTCAAGTAGTTGTTAAAGATTCTTAAAGATTCCTATTTGAAAAGTAAATTTGAAACTGTGTTACTCCATGTTGTGATGAACTAATGAGTTTTTTAATGATGACTAAGCATAAAGGGCATCTTGATTTTCCTTTGTGAAAATATGGGCGATCACAAACCTTTGCACGACTTTGAAACTTTGCTTTTTTTATGAGAAACACACTGCTACACTGCTTCACTGCACAAGTTGATTTTACATTTGCAATTTATAATTAATAGCTAGTGACATAAAATAGAGTAGGTGAAAAATTTTAAATCTAGACCATTTCCACAACAAATATAATTACGTAAAACTCAATCTCGAAGTCTGTGCTGCTTTTGACGGTAGTACAGTGACTATGAACTAAAATACAATCAAGAAAAGTAAAAAAAAAAAAAAAAAAGAACAACAGTTTAACAGTTATGGATTAATTTTTAACAAACAAAATTGAACTGTAGTAATTCAAAAGTATGATGATAGTGAACTAAACTTTAGTCAAGAAAACTTACAGCTGTGAATTACAGTGTAACAATATTGAAGTAATCTGTAGTGTAGCATCATTGCAAATTTGACATTTTGTAGTGCAGAGAGTGGTCATACATCATTGCATGATTCAGTGCACATTTCTACTTGTAGTGCTTGATTTTGTGGTAAAAGTCATCAGCATTATTGAATGTGCTTTCATCAATAGCTTCATAACACTAACACTTGTTGAATAGTTGATTTTGTCTCTATTGTTTCACGTTTCTTAATAATTGTATTATTTGTTGTTGTAAATGTCAGTTGTCAGTCATCCAGTTGTCAAGCCCGAAATGCACTGTGCAATCTCACTGTGATCCAATTGCTGGAGAAATTACAATTATTTTTTTTAATAATGTTTTTATTTATATGCAAAATCTTCCTGATTGAGGTTCTTCTAGATATAAGAATAATTCAGATGAAGCTGTAATGTTATGTGGACCAAAGGTCAAATTGGCTTTGATTGAGGCACATTCTTCCATCTAATGTAGTTTGACGCCCCTATGACTCATAGATTCAAGTCTCCCCTTTTCTTCCAATTGTAAGGAACACAATACTCTGCAACAATATTGCTTATGGTATACTTATTCATGACCTTAAACCTCAGTCACACTGCCAAATTAACAGGTTCCAAACTAAGTCCAAAGCGACTGTTTCTCGGCCATCAGGTGGATGTAATGCTATATTTTGTCTGTTATCGGTCGTATCTCAGCCTTGTTTGTGTGAATGGGTAGTAATCAGGAAGAATTCACATTTTCAAATTGTCACATATGATAATATTACAATTTCATTCTAAATTGGATCACAGTCGAATCATATCGTGTGCAGTTAAGCTCCGTGCATCCTATGCTATAGCATAGCAATTAGCTAATCTCACTCTCTCTCTCAGACAGCATCATGTTTTTAAACAGTACCGCCACACAATCCTTGTTTCTGTGCTGGGGCATCCATGCCTGACATAGCATCAACTGATTTATAGATGTTGTGATGTGGTATTGCTTGAAAACCATGTAATGCCTCTGTAAATCCTAGATAATAGTATTAGTTATAGTTGCATGTTGAATGTAAATCATCCGTCTCATTGTATAGTTTAGCATTGTGTTTTTGTGATTTTCATGACATCCTATAGTGACAGTTTTTGTGACAGCTGTGAACACCTTTATCACATCCATTTTGTTTAACCTTTCTATCGTTATTAGTTTGTCATCCATATACTTTCTCTCAATTTTTTAAAGTATATACTCATAGCCAGATTTAGAGGGTTAGCTGAAAAACATGACATTTTTAAACTCAGGGAACTTTTGTAACTCAGTTTTAGTGGAAATACAATAAAATAAATACAACTAACTGTACATCGTTGTACACATGGTTTAAAAGTATATTAATAAAACATTATTAAATGATTTCTATGGCTTACATCATTAAGGCTGCACTTTTTTCATAGAAATCATTACAAGCTTCAGACTTTTGCCTTTTCCACAAATTGTAGCAGGACGTACTGCAATCTGCAAGTGTTTCCTGCTGTTTTCCTGTAATTTTAGATAATTTAGAGTCATTGATTGAAATGATTTTAAGTATTCTTGGAGCAAAGTTAAGTTTAGACTCCAGGTCTGAGCTGTTCTTAAATAACACTTTCGTTGAGTAAATTTCTCAGTGTACTATAGGATAAGACTGAATTTGCTCTGGATAACTTGTTGGAAAGAGATTTCCCCCAATGGACCTAATGGTAGATTGGATAATTGGGGTTAAGTGTGCATCAAAATCAACAATACCTTGTGTTCAGCTAAGATTTAAATGAATGAAGTATATTGTTTGGATGATAGTGCTGTCCAGTAAAAAAAAGGCAAGACAAGAGGGAAAAAAGAGGGGAGTAAGAGGAGGAGGAGAAGAAGGAGAAGAAGGAGAGGAAGATGAGGAGGAGAAGAAGATGAAGAAGATGAAGAAGAAAGAAGAAAAAAGAGAAGTAGTGCAAAATATTTCAAAACAAAGAAGAGTGTTTATAAGCTTAATATATAATTATAGCAATGATGATAATAATAAGAATAATATTAATGATAGTTTAGTATTGAAATCTACTAAGAAGTACTTTTGCATTACTTGCAATGTAAGTAACCTATTTTTACTAAGAAGTGCTCTTTGATAAAAAATAAATCGTTGGGGTTAAAACAAACTTGTGAGAATAAACTAAAAAGTTTTGACCGTCAGGGGGCGATATTCATCTTGAAATAACAGTTCCCTTTGAGTTAATTAGCCTGACCCAAGTGACTTGTATCCACTTATATTCGGTTTCAAAATCATTAGCTTATCAGTTTGCGTTTTCATTCCATTTGCTCCATTCGTCGTTCTTGTAATAACATCACTATTGTTTCTTACTTTCAATTTTTATTTCAAATGTGTGTTCCATTCTATATACTCATCATATTGTCATCGTGATTTTATATAATGGAGTGTCTTATAAATCAATGTTTATAATTTGTTAACTATCTTATTCTTTAGTTGATGTTATCTTATTATTTTATTTATATCGCTCCTATGATTTCATTGATTCATTCAGTGTTTATTATTAAGAAATCAAACCAATGTCTTGTTGTACCTCTAAATAGACAGGCTACATATAACTATACTAGTTCAATATTTTTTAATTTTAACTATTGAGATTGTGATCATAGTATCTCATTCATTGCATCATTACATGCACTCTTAAAATGTCATCGAGTTTCATTTTGTTTTGATATTTGTCTACCAAATTCACTCCGAACTAATTCAAAGCATGTATTCATTCCAAAAATCATTTTTCTTGAAAACCATAAACTGAGTTTTATCACATCATGAATGATAAGATGTGGTCATAGGATTGTGTGTGTGATACATCATACAGAGCCCGGATCAGTGATTACATTGTAAGTCATTCATTCTTTAATCATACACTTTGATGCATCTATGCTTCTTGGAATGCTTGTCATGCAGCAGCTCGTATTTAAGGTAAAAGCAGCGGTAATAACGATACCAATAATAATAATATTGGCTTCTCATATGGCAAACATATCCACCATGTAGAATTCTCCAGGCACTGTGATTTTACCCCTGCTTTACAAAGTTATCAATAATGGCGCGCACAGCATTCAAGAAATTCCTTTTTAGTAGATGCATGCACTACACCTGAAAAGAGAGTGGCAAAAATCAGATTAATGTCTAACCATGGACATTGCTTTTATGCTGGGGTTTGAACCCATGATCTTCCCATCTCCAAGCAAGTGTTGAAACCACTTGACCCTTCTACATTATGGACCATTTTGTCATTGGTTCCTTAAAATATCATTGAAATGGGGGAGCTATTATTTCAAAAATTCTACTGCTGATTTGCTTGCTAAACCATTCTACTTGTGTCTGTTATGGGAGATACCCCATCTATTTTCACCCTAAAACGCAGTAGTATCTTGGTGCCTTTATTGCCTCCTTTATTAGCATCTGTATTAAAGATGTGTATGTAAGCATATGGGCAATGTCGGACAAACCTTTGGCAAGCTGAAGCATAAGACACTTCAAGCCCTTATCTCAACAAATACATGAAAGTGCAATCAAATATGAACTGCTGTAGGACGGGTTTTACAAGAATTATAAGATATAAGATGTCTATAAATGTAAAGAATAATAACAAACTGGAAAATGATGAAAATGCATTTTTCCAAAAGGAATGCATACATAGTTATGCAACATCAAAAAAAGTGATAAATGTCTGTTTCTATAAAGCATATGTGTTTCATAGAATCAGAGCAATTTAAATTTGGATATACATCTACCCTCTATCCCTAGATATGTATCTATTGTATTGAGGTTCTTACAATGAACTTTGGATATTTACAGCTTTGTCAAAAAACAGATCTACTTTGCCGAATGTAATATCACTTTTATTTGTCAAATACTATTTTCATGACTACGTTGCAACCTTTATTATTACTGACATTTCATGGTTAGTAACAACTGTATGATCTTTGTTAAATGTTTTTCAGTCAAACATGCATGTTTTTTTTTCTTTATCTTAATTTTTTAAACACCTAATCTATCACGATTAGAATGTATCTCATGTGAGTATATGTGACAATATATATATTGTCTAATATATGGTTTTGAAGGTCTGATCTAAACATTATATTGAAACATATAGGACAATAACCCTAACCCTAACTCACTTTTAAAAGTGAAAAATATCCTCTTACTAAAATAAGGTTTCTTAGTTCTATCTATATGGTCATTAACTATATTCTAAGACAAGAAGAGAAATTGTACTTATTAACATTTTGTCCACTGATGATAAACAGTGGTTTAACTATATTTATCTTATATTCTTTCTGCAAAGATCTTTTCACGGGGATGACATTGTAAATGTTTTTATTGCGCATGCTTTACAGCAATGTATTTTCAAGGCTTTATGAAAGAATATCAGATATACCGGTACTTGTTTTTAGATTTTACGTTATCGTTAAATGGCAGAGATAGAAATTGTTACATTTGCAATGAGATAGAGCAATGTGATTGCAAATGGGCTTTCAGTCACATACTGTAGGTTATCTGTGATATCAAGAAGTTGGATTTGTTGGTATTTACTGCAATTCAATTTACAAAGCTGTACCCCATGATTAAATTGGTAACATATAAAGTCGAAATATTTTTTTCATTATTGAAATGCTTCAGAAGTCATTGTCGCATTCATAAACAACAAATCTTTACCATAAAATACAGATTCACATTGATTTCTGAGCAGCATTTCATTTCCGAGCAGCATTTCATTACCAGAAATATGTTGCAAGCTTTCATTTCTTTCTTGTGATTAAGCTATGCATTTGTTGAAGTAAGATCTACCTTTTTCCTGAAAGAGCAATAAATCCATTTTTTCTGTCATCCTTTTTTTTTTGTTGAACATTAGCTGTCAATATGCCTGAATTATGTGAGTTACATATGAGTGGTATAGATTACATCATCAGTGTCATATTACATCACAAAGAGTGTCATCAGAGCAAGGATGTCAACAGGCGGGAACAGGGGAACACGCCCAACCCCCCCCCCCCCCCAACTCTTTTATTTTACCTTTTTTCACTCTACAGTGCATTAAAATGCCTATTTAAAAAAAATCCTACACATAAAAAAAATTGACAGCAGGAGTGGGGGCTCTCTTTCCACACCCTACCCCCTTTACTCTCTCCCCCCAAAATACCCACCCCACCCTTACTCTCTTTTTTGAGAACCTGTTGACGCCCTTGCATCTAAGTAAGCCCCAAGTTTTGTCCTTACATCGTTCCATTTCACGACCCGTCACCGTAGTTCTATATCTCCCCTGACATTGCTGTGGAACAAGTCTATTTAAATGTGTGAATATTTTTGTGTGTTAGTCAGAAGAGGTGAAGGGTGTTTCCATACTTATACCTAAGGTATTTCTCTTGTTCTCACTATTTATTGATACAGTCAAAATTCTTTTATGTCATAAAATTCAAAAATCAAAACTACAAACCAAGTACAGTATCACATACCCTGATTGAAATAATCATGTGATACAGGATAATGTTCAATCTTGTGAAGTTTTCCACAGGCTAAAAATATTTGTGTACTTTTTATTTTTTTAAATAGATTTCTTGAATATTGTGTATCGAAAAGGAGTTCTTTTCACAACATTTGATGCAATAATTTTTTTTTTTTTTGGGGGGGGGGGAGGGGGTGTGGAATTTTTGTGTTAAAAATGTATTTAAACTCAGTAGTTTGTTTATAAAGTTAATTCGTTCAATCAGTATAAGTTGAGTTGTTTATAATATTAAATCTTATCTTTTCCTTTCCATATATATATTGATGTATATCATTTAATATTTCCCCTCACATCTGGTCTAAACAGTATTTTGGCTGTGTTGGTTCACGATTCTGTTTATAGGATGAATTAACAACATTTGTGTTTGTGTGTTCTGACAATAAATCAGTGTTTTTCCTAACAAATACTAAATTCATTTTAAGTGACTAACTAATAGGAGTGAGATGCAAATGAGTTGCTTATTATTATGCTAATTACTAATTCAAACCATTCACTTGTTAATCATTGTGTCCACTCAACTGATGTACCTGTACCTGCATTCCATATACATCACCTGATTCTTGCAGATATCACATGACCACCTCTGTTTAAATTTGCATATGTCACATGACCTCTGTCACCTGATTTTGTTACACCTGTCACATTTTGATACCTTAAACACTATATGCACTTGTGCATGCATTCCTCTGTTTTAACCCTTTATCACGATAAGGTATTAGCTTGCTTTGAAGATATGGATTGATATTAAAACTTTTAACCACAATATTTGCATTTTGCATCATGACTGTGCACACCCCTCCCTCCTCACTTTAATGATTTTGTAGTTTTCATGAGATGTTTACCGCCTTTGTTGATAGTTTTTGTTCTTAATTGTTCTTAATTGTTCCATATGATATTGATAATGTAGGATAACTCATATTGTTTAGATCATAAACTTATGTTCCCAGTCTTGAATAGAACATGTTCAGCTAAGTGAAAGAAAAAGTTAAGTTAAATTAGTCCCATTAAGAGTATGAAGATTGCTGTAATCACACTCTCGCCTCCACACGACATTCATTCAAACTATGCACTGCAAAAGGTGCACAATAAGAGATCTATGTAAGATGTAGACTTAGTATAGCTTAAAAGACCTTTTTAATGTTATTTTAAATCAAGATGCTAGGAAATCTGCAACCTTACAAATAGGTGGGGTAGAACTGATGGATATGGGTTCCCATAGCCATTTCATTTTTGTAGTCGGGACTATGAAACCTGGACATAAATGCCTCTTAAAAGAAAACTTCATCTTGCCTTGGCCCAAACCTAAATTGGTCTAGATTATGACACAAAAGCATCAATTCTTTTCATAGAAGTACATGTAAATGCTTTTTTATTTGATAAGTGAGTAATAAATGGAAATGTAACATTATAGTTTAATATCATTATTGGCCATGACAAAATTGGAAAGTCGTTTGTTAGTCCACCACCATTCTTCAGGGTCATATCAAATGGTGTGACTCACCTTTTTTTGCCCAGATGGATGTATCTTTTAAAAAATTTAATTAAATTTGTTCGCTTGAGTGTGAATTTTAAAAGTGATACAAGGTTTTGAAGAAAAGTTTTAAAAACTTGATTTTGTGGACTTTGAAAGACAAAAGATAGATTTGAACAAAAAATAATGGGAGAAATCTTAACGAATCAAATTTCAAGTGAGAATGAAATTATGAAACTAATTTCCAATGCAGTAACATAAGTAGTTATTTGATCTTATCGACAAATAAAAGTTGTGTGTTGTTTCGGAATAAATCATACTGTTTACAGCACATTGCATGAGTAATACCCTACCCTACACTTACGAATAAGAGGCATCTTGTGTGCATCGTGTGCATTGTGTGCATGCGCTATTGACTTGATTGCTCCTGGCATGCATCACCTTTAATGCATTTATTGCTGGTATTGTTTGTAAGAGTTGAGAACTCTGGATGAAATTCTGAAAGAAGTGCTTTAAATGAGCTCATCAACTGTATTTTATCTCTTTTTCTAGTGTTTCTTTTCTTTCTTTCTATCTTTCTCTCCCCTCTCCCTCTCTTCCTCATTCCCCCATTTCCCTCCTTCTATTTGTCCCATTCACTCACTTCTAAGCTCTGTCTCTTTGCGCCATCACTTTCTCTCCTTTCTTTATCCTTCATTCACCTTAGCTCTTTCTTCTATCTGTCTCTCTGTCTCTCTCTGACTCTCTCTCTGTCTCTCTCTCCGACTCTCTCTCTCTCTCCGACTCTCTCTCTCTCTCTCTCTCTCTCCCCCTCCCTCCCTCTCTCTCTCTGTCCCTCCCTCCCTCCCTCCCTCCCTCCCTCCCTCCCTCAATCTCGATCACCCCTTCTCTTTCCTTTGTCTTTCCTTTGTTTTCTTTCTGCAATCCTCCTTCAACACATACTTTCTACCATTTTCTCTGACTTTCTATTCTTTCACCTTCCTTCATCTATTCTATCATATCTTTCTCTCGATGTTCATCAAAAAGATTATATTTGCAGTGTATTTTCCGTTGCTGTCTGCATCTTTATTCCTGCATTTCCGTTTCCCCCATTATACCAGCCTGCCAGCTGTGATTTCAAACCGGGTGAAGTGCCGTTGACTGATTACATGAATTCGACTGTGTGGGACCAAGTACTATAATCTTTTTCGCATATTTCAACCCAGCATGCCTTTAGATGAAAGTGAAACCAGCCCCCCCCCCCTCCCCCTCCCAATTTTGCATATTTCCTCACCATAGTTACACCTACCTTCCCCCATTACTGTAATCTCTTTTTGTTGCAATTTACAACCCAGTCTGCCGTTAGAAGAGACCAATCCCCTCCCCCTTCCCCCATTTAGCTTTACCCCCCCCCTCCCCCTTTCCACCCTGTTTTAATAGTTTATTACATAATTTCTTTTAATTAAAAAAACACCTATTATTATATACGATGAAACAAAGTTAATTAGCAATGCATTTAATTCATCAGCCTCTCTCATAATTGCTTCAATTCCCTTCAAATTCATATTGTATTTTTTTTTTATAGATAATAGGTGTTTCTGTAGCTTTGTTTAAGCTGAAATTTATAGTATCATTCAGTCATTTCAAATCCACATATTTAGATCTGAAATTAACCTTTTGCAAAGTAAATTTTTTGTTAAGATGCCATATTTTCAAACCTAGTATTGGTAATTTTTTGTAAAAAAGCTATGAATACTTTTCATCTATTATTGTTTTCAGCCATTTCAACTGTTCGATCTATATTTTGTGTATTTTGTTGTGTAAGAAATTTTGGATACATAGTGTATTTATTGAATGTACAAGAAATAGATATATGTTTTTATAGTTCACTATGTATGATGTATTTCAAATATTTTAAGTAAAAGGTACTCAAACTGATAAACATTTATAGATTGGGAAGAGGGTGAACAGATAAAAGAGAAAGAAGAATGATAATGATTTGTACATGATTCTTTACTAATTGTGTTTCTAAATTGACAATACGATAGCACTAAGATGAAAACACAGAGAGCTAAAAAGGTGTGAAGTACTAATAATGACTTTCAGAATGTCAGCAGATGACATTTCAAATGCCTTTCTCTATTTCTAACCTTAAAACATGCTTGGTAATGTATATGAAATTTGTAAGCTATTTTTTGCTTGCTCAACAACTTTAAATAGGATAGGACAAACCCACCTTCTCACTTGCACAGTGCAAGCGAATAGCGATATCCAAGTATTTACCCTAGTGGGAAAGTAGCATAATAAGTTTTTTTTTAATGAGACAAGTGATTTGCCATTTATGCAAGTGATGTGAAGATTAGGTTGCCCAGACATACTGTTTCACATTAGGAAGCAAACGCACTGTTTCTACTTCCTAGCCAATGCTCTTGCTCGGAAGACATCATTTTCATCCTCAAAACTTGTTAAGACGCATTGTATTCACTAGCAGTTTTATACCTGATATAATATTTCCTTCTCTTACTTCGCTCCCTCTATTGAAAAGCTTTCTTCGTCCTTGTCACCAAATTTCAAGCTACTTCCATTAACTTTTCAATATTTCATAGTAAGAGTTCTCTTGTGGGATATAGCCCTTATGATTCAATAATACCATCATAATCCTTCCTTGGATGAAATGATATGTTGTTTGAAATCTAATTGTATTCTCTGGCTTAAACAGAAATATATGAGATCTCTAACAAATGAAATTATGGTTGATGTGTAATACGCTAGTCATATTATCCAGTAAATTGGTGCTAGAGTACAATCGCACATTGCTTTCCAAACGAGGAATTGACGTGATTTTTGCTTTATAACCAAGTGACATTAAAAGGCCTTTTGGCTGTGGTGTGAATATTTTCTACAGTAAGGGTTTTAACACGGTTTACAAGGGCAAGCACGCTGATATTTGTTTGAAGTTTTGCTCATTTATTGTAGCTAATATATTCTCAAACTAAATATGGTACTGTATCGTTTTTGTGCAAAATAGTAAATGGTTGTGTTCACTTTATGCTTCAGCACTAATTTGAAAGTTTAAAAATCAGCATTTTAAACATAATTATTAAAAAAATTATTAGATACACATATATATACATATCTTATTATACAATATATTGCTCTCTGCACAAGTTTTATGAATGTCCCTCTGACTTAACTGACAGAAATGTATTATAGGATGAGCCCTGTTGCATAAAAATAGCATTGAATAATTATCATGTTGTATGTATGTTCATGAATAAAGATGAATAAACAAAGTCTCATAAAAGCACAACGTTTTATTTACAGCTTTGATAATTTTAACGACCATGCAACAGGACTTTTGTACCCAAAAATAATCCATTCAATTTGACTACTCAAATGAATGTATGATACATTTGGTTTATTGCCTATAGTCGTGAAAATCACAATTGCATTTTAGTGAGGAAAACAAGAACATCAACAAATAAGATTCACAAGAATTAGGAAATAGATATCAATAGTCCTATGATAAAAGAGTAGGCCTACTACCACTATGGATTGAGGAATGCTAAAGTAAAGTTTGTGTACAGAGCAGTATGATAAAACACATTAAGTTTTTAATTATGATATTTACTTCTACATGTATTTCAGAGGGGAAAGGGAAACTATGGGGAAACAACATGTATGAACAACATAGTAATGAGTGAATAACAGAGTCAGAATTCTAACATATAAAGGTGAAAGATATAATTAATGACTTTTGCTGCACAGTATTGTATCAATTGTAAAGTCTGTAACGATTATAGGAATGCATTGTGATTCTTGCTGGATATCAGTTTCAAAGTCTGATATTTAATATCGTTGTTTGTTCTTCTATAAAAAAAAAAACTCCTATTTTAAACAGCTGAAGATCAACGAAACAACCCTTCTTCGATATTTCTTTGGACCAAAAGGAACAGACACGCTGGACTACAAGACATTTGCAATGTAAGAAGAAACATTTATCAGTAAAAAATAACTATCTGTACAATCCTTAGAATCCTTCAGTTATTCTGATGAAACTACTGTGTTAAAAAAACTCCATGAAGTATGATTTACAAAGAATTACTGATTTCTTCATAATGTTTTTCAGTTCTTTTTTATGAAGGTAGACAGAGAGGCAAATTAGGTACAATCACACCTTCTTTAACGACCACCTGTATAGAACGACCACACTGTCGTAAAGACCACATTTTTTTGTTTCCCTTGAAAACAGTTTCCTATCGAAACCTGTACTAAATGAACCTGCACCTAAAGTCCACCTGCCTGTAAAGACCACTGTTCACGTCTCCCTTTAACAGTTTGTATAATATATACAGGTTTCATTTTGTCATAAACCTATTCAGTATAGCTTATGAACTATTATCTCTCTCATACAGTACATAGTGAATTGCTTCAATGACGATGTTTATCATTTATTAAATACGCATAAAATGTCACCAACTTTTATGTACATGTATATATGATATGATTGGTCATGTCTATCAACAATCATGTATTTTGTACATTTTTTAGCATCATTTCCAATGATTCATCACATATTTGTATTTTGTCTTTCCATCTCTAGGTTTATGGACAATCTGCAGACGGAGGTGCTTGAACTGGAAATATCCTTTCATGGCTTAATTGCATACCTGTAAAAAAAAAATTACTTTCTTTCCTGTATTATAAAACCTTACTGGTTTAAAGCCCCACTGTACTGTAGCTACTTGCTCCCTCTATAGAGAAAACAATGCCTAAGCGGTGCCTGTTGGTTCCCCCATGATCCTCTTTTTCTTATTTTAATTGAGAGCTGAGTTGATGAGATAACCACCTGTCAGTGACCACACTGGGTGGTCTAATCCCTCCTGGCCAAACTAGTACAGACAGGCTTTAAATAACAACCAAAAGATATCTCTTTGGAACCAGAAGGGCATTAATTAATGTACTTTAACATAGAGCTGGCCCTTCTGGCTCTGAACAAACAACAAAAACCACTCTGTTTTCACCTGTGCTTGAAATGTTGTACCAGGACAACTCTTGGCCCTGCAAAAATTACACTTTAGGTCAGCTTCACTCAGGAGATTCTTGCTGGGACAGCTTCTCAAGACTGTCCCAGTTTAGTTGTCCTATCCTTTACAAGTTTTCTGGGTCTAACATTAAAGGGGGAGTCCATTTGGGGGCACATCTTTTTGGTGTACTGATGTATGCACAATTGTATTTAAGTGCAGGGAATAGGATGGTACTGCCCCCCAACATCCACCTGTGATCCAGGGAGGTTTTCTAGGAGTAGCCGTCCAAGAGGCAGTTGTCCAAGACTATCACATTAAAAGGTTCTTAGAGTACGTAATCATCAATATTAAACCTCCCTCCTCCACAACCCCCCCCCCCCCTTCCCTAGCCTTTCAGTTTTAAAGTAATAAATGGGGAATGTGCCTGAAGACAGTTGTCAATAAGGTTGTTCTCATCTGAGCATCTCCGCTTTGTATCACTTTGAATGTTGTGTTTTCCTTGACTATCCTCTCCTCCCCCCTCCCCCACTTCTATGAGTTCTCTCGAGGGATGCCCAGCATCGGTGAGGCCGAGTTTGCTAACATCCTCCTGCGCTACACACACCTGGAAGATGCAGAGTTGGAGGAGTACGTGCAGAGGGTCAGAGAGCGCATGCCAGAAGAAAAGGTACCAATCTTAAAGTACAGGTCCACTCCAAAAATAACTTACTTTCAATAGAAGCAGAAAAATCAGACAAACCAATCAAAAAAGTTTGAGCAACACCAGATAACTAATAAGAAAGTTATGAATTTTTGAAAAAGTATGTAAAACTAGAGAACGAGTTGGAGGAGTATGTGCAGAGGGTCTGAGAACGCATGCCAGAAGAAAAGGTACCAATCTTAAAGCCCCACTGTACTACTTGGAGCTGCTTGCGCCCTCTATATAGCAAACAATGCCTAATCGGTGACCACTGGTCCCCCATGATCCTCTATTTCTAATGTTAATTGAGAGCTGATTCGATGAGATACCATCTGTCAGTGACCTTCAGAGTGATCTAATCCCCCTAGCCAAACTAGTACAGACATCCTTTAAGATCTACTGTGAATGAGTGGAATGAATCTATTAACGATGCATCCATACTAAATGAAAAATGTGATTAAAAAGAAGAAAGAAAAGGAAGGGTAACAGTTTGGGTGGTAACTCACTGAGTCAGAATATACATAAATATGTAATGTAAGAATGATTGAAGAAAATAAAAAGGCTTCCTCTTTGGTTAAATCAGTGTAAAAATTATTCTTTTTTAACAAAAAATATTAAAACACATTTATGTAGAAAAAAAGGTAAATTCAGTAAGAAGTCTCCGTAACTCTTTATTTCAAAATACTTAAAACATTTTTTTACCTCTGACCTTTCTTTAAAAAAAATCATTGACAAAAAAAAAATGTATGAAAATGTTCTTCTTGATCAAGATTTTCCCCTTAAAATACTTAAATTACTTAAATTATGAATTTGGAAGAAAATCATACATCATTTTGATATTCTTTGATATCTTTTCCTACTAAAGATGAATTTCGGTGAAAGAGTAAGTACAATACTCTTCAAATCATCATCTTGTTGAGCCGGCTTAGAAGTGCAAAATAACAACCAAAGCTGCTGCTTCAAGATAACATTACTGGCCATATTTTTTTATTCTTGTATATAATTTTGCTTTATCACTATGAATTTGATGGGATAATGAAAATATGTATGCAACAAATTATATGGCAATTAACTTGAAGCTGTGCCCTTTTGATGCTGGCAGATGCTGACTAAATAATTCCAAACTGATAGAAATTGAGTAGTCATACAGATGTATGCTATACAAGCAAATACTTGTTGACATGGTTGTGGACTTGATACAATGGAAGTATAGTGTACCACAATACTAGACTTAATATAATAAATGCTTATGTTTCATGGCTTGCATTTCAGGGGAAATTGGTAGGCAGTTATTAGGGTGTAAATGGAGGAAGCTTTCTTGCAAGTTATCCTCTGAATTGCTTATTATGGTGATTATTGGTAAACTAATGCTTCTTTGACTAATGAAGAGCTACTGCTACATACAATTGTTTTTTTTTTGTATTCAAGAGACATTGTACGCTTAAATATTCAAAGAGCACTCAAAATGAATTCTTGCAGGCCTAAATTTTCCTTGTATGCTTTTCACTTGCTAACAAATTGAGTTTCCTGGATAATTTTTGGAATTATTGAATGTGTTTCAGTAATAAACATGTTATTTCTTTTGGTGAATAGTCCCCTTAAAAGTAGGTTTGGCCTACATAAATAAGAACAGGTGATATTTGGACGGGGGAGGGGGAGGGGGGGGGGGTCGTTATGCCAGTATTAAGTAGGTTGTAGAAAATGCGTGCTCACACCAGGGCTTCATTAGCCAAAAAGAGCAATTTGGGGGAAAAGTGGATAAATATTACAAGCACAATCCCTATTGGCATCGGCATCACTTGGCAAGAGAAAGCAGATTTAACAAACAATTGCTTAAACAGTTGAGCCTCCTGTCATGTATGACTGTATAAATGCAAGAAAGGTTTAGATAAAAGCTGCCTTACCTCCCGTTTAAAGATACAAATTATGTTGCTAGATATTCACCTGAAAAACATGACCTTATTTTAGGGGTTTTTGTGTAACCTGCGCTGTATTTTTTTGTTTCAATGTGAAGTTTGATTTTGTCTCCTATTTTCATTGCTTGAAACATACAAGGAAAGATACCATCTCTGATTATTTTTGGGGGGTAATACCATTCAGTGTTTACAGATGAACATTTTCCTTGCATGTTCCAATCAAATGTGTGCAATTTTAAAAGTCATGAATAATTCAGCAGGTTATGATCGATGGATGTCACTCAAATTTCTTTTGCAAAAAACAGTTGTATGCAGTTTTACATATTCATCACATATTATCAAATGAAATGTTTGCATTTTAAAATCATGAATACTGCAAAAGATCGATATTAATATTCATAGTTGTCACTGCCACATATGATTCTTATGATAAATGAAACTTGAAAAAGAGGCAAAGCCTAATAACATTTACTATCACATTGCACAAATTTTTGCTATTAATGTTCATTCATTTAACAAAAATTCTCTCCCCCAATCAGACCATTTATTCTGCGAAATTGCCACAGTTAACACACAGGGTGGAGGAGGTGTAGTACTGCACTTCACACATTTGTATCTTATATCACACAGATAAGTGGATATGCGAATGACCTTTGTTGAGCGCATTATTATTATCATTATTATTATTATTTATACGACCATTCAAGAAAAAAGCACAAAAGTACATAAAACCATGGCAATTCATTGTTTCTTTATCTGTTTTACTGACTGCTGGCTAAGAAAGCATGTATATACTTGTAAGTAAACAACCAGGGGACCGGACGGCTATAAGTCCTCTCCAAGGGAATTGATAATGAGGATCCATGCCTTACCGGAGCACATCGACATGGTTTTGAACCCGGGACCTCCAGGTTACGAGACCACTGCTCTACCACTGAGCCATCACGCTTCCCTTTTTTACTGCAGCCTATGTGAATGAGCCTTAATCCTAAAAGGGCCAGGCTATTTGAGGTCTTAGTACGGCAGGGGGGGGGGGGCATTATGGCCCCCCTTGAGATCTCGTCGTGAAATGGCCGATCTCCGCAAAAATTTGCACGCATGTCAAGTGAAGTGTATAGAATACTATGGTGATTTCAATTTTTTGAAAAATTCACTCATTTGCATATTTATGGTAATTTATGCAAATAAGGTCATACAAATCACATTTTTACCCATAAATCATATATTATTCATATTTAAGCATTCTTTTTCACTAAATATATTTATTAGACCATTTGAAATAATAATATGACAAAACATTTGGAAGTGCCAGCTTATTCCTTATGTTATCTCTTGTTTTGATAATTTCTTATGTATTTCATTGTTTTTGAACTTATGTATTTATTGTTTTTGTTGTTTTATTTCATTTCTAACTACAATTCAACTATTTTAACTCCCAAAACAACCACCTTTACTTTAAACAAGACCCAATAACCAATGTTTGATCTATTGACATTTCCTTATGTTTTGTACACAAATCACGAAAATGAGCGATTTTGGGGCTGACATACAAAGACAAAAGGTCACGTGACCTTTTAACTGTAGGTCCGATTTTCAAAAAAATTGTTTTAAAAGATGCGCAAGACTCGAAAGAAAAAAGTCAGTGAGCGACGGGGCGCCATCCATATGCGTTCCCGAACAATCAGAAAAATCGTGGAAGGGGGGGGGCGATAATGCCCCCCCCCCCCCCCCCGCCACGGCCTCATTAGGGCTTTTAAAAATGCGAGATCAGCGACTTTGTAAATTAATTTGTTCTTTTTCTTTTCCAATAATTCTTTGAATACAGGGTATCTCTTTTGAGAGCTTCACAGAATTCTTTCAGTTCATCAATCATCTGGATGATTTTGAGATTGTTCTGAGGATGTACACGTTCGCTGACCAACCCATCACTCAAGGTAACATGTGGGGGGTGTTTCCCCCCCCCCCCTCCCCCTAGTCTTTTCAGTTTTAGCGTAAAGGGGAAGGTCCAGGGGGGTGTTTCACAAAGATCCTAAGTCAAACTTAACTCTAAATTGGACTTCAAAATTATGGAGAGCCATTTGTAGACTTAAAATTAAATGTATTCAAAAGCAAAAATTCAGATATTTTAGACTTGTCATAAATTCCACATCAAGAACATGAAATCTCCCATGATAATAGAAAATATGAACGATTTGAATCAACATTTTATGCCTTTGAAAATAACTTTTACAAAATATTTCAAAAATGCTAACAGCTTTCCATAATTGTTAAGTCCAATTTAGAGATAATTTCAACTTAGGATCTTTGTGAAACACTCCCAGTTGTTATTTCTATATGAACAAATGTAGAAACATACAAAAAGTGATTTGAAAACATATTTATTTGATAGCACTGTGTGAAATCATGCTCACAATTATGAACCCAGTGCACCATTTTCACTCCTTCTGTATTCTTTTTTTTTAAAGTGCATAGAAACATGCAATTATGTCTATGTTTTTATACACTATACAACAACATTCAATTATTATTACTATTATTTTGTACTTTCAAGTTGTAGGAAATTCAAACCTTTAGTCACTTTGTTTGTAAAGCAGAATGTCAGAGAAAATGGATACTTGTTTATAAATTTTAAAAGTTTTTTTTTTTTCTTTAATGACATTTTAACTCCAACTGAGGTTTACACTTTCAGAAGTTGATAAGAACTGTTGTGAAGTCAATTATACAGTATGTATAGTCACTTCTTATCAAAATATTGCTTTTAAATTCTAATATTTGTTCACCTTTTTTAACGACAGAATTCAAACATTAGTAATTTGTTTGGGATATAGCAAATACTGATTGTTGACCACTTCCACCATTCTATGTTGCTTCATTAAGGTGATAATGTCACAAAATGTAAATGACTTTAAAGAGAAGGTTGAGTTCTGGGAAGAGGTAAAAAATAATTTGTGAGCGTTATAATTGTTATTATGCAAGGGTGGAAGAACATCAGATTAAACATGTTCCCTGAAAAGCATTGCTCTTCAAATGCCTTCATATTCTAAATATGACATGAAACATCGTAAAAATCCGGGTAGGATTTTTTCGCCATGTGTTCGTGTAGTCCTATATACATCATTCTCTGTACAGTGCTTGTAACTTTGCCAAGATTTTGCCAAATTTCTTATCATTTTGATGATTCCAGAACCTTGCAATACACACAAATACTTATATACTAGATGATCAACCTTATTTGATAGATTTCACACCGTTTCTTTCACAATGCAATCACATGACCAGAACTCAACTTTATCTTTAAGTAGCAAAAAGCATTTAGAAATGGACCTTTGGTAGTCAATAACGATGATGATTATGAATCTATAAAGTCAAATACGGTCATGAGGATCATGTATTTATGCTTGTAACTGAGACTTTCATATGCTTACTTCATTTTCAGACGAGTTCTGCAGAGCTGTGAATGTCACTACTGGTCAGAATCTTGATGAGCACATAGTGCATACAGTATTTCAGATCTTTGATAAAGACGGTAGGTACTAGTCCCACACTCGAGTTCCACATGTGTTGATAAGTTGACATGGTTTTCAGTCCAAGTTTTCTTTCCTTAGAGAGCAAGTCAATCAATTCAAAACTTATCTTAAGACACATTTATTCAAAATTGCTTTTGATGATTAAATTACTCTGTTCACATTGATGTATATTTTATATGTATTGTAATTTTTGTTTTTAATATGGAATTGTTTATCATTGTATTTTGTTTGTTATAGTGCTTAGAGACTTCGGTGGTGAGCGCTTTATAAGCACCGTTTATCTCTGTTTATCTCGATAATTAATTTTGCAAGGAGTGATAAAAGACAAATTTATGTTTGTATGCAATCCAATATGGAGCACGCTAGGTGTATATCTTACCAACGTATCATGTTTTAACACATAATGAGAGGAATTTCAGCTTGATCATGCTCCAATTTGGAATATATAGAAGCCCCCAAATGTTGTTCACCTTAAATCCATTGAATAACAATTTTTCATGGAAATTATTGAGAATGAAAACAAGGCGTAATTCAGATCATAAACAGTAATATTTCTGTGGGGTTTTATAAAGTATAATTTACTTCATTTGCTACTTAATCTAGCTGATAAGAAATTGATTTGCAACTTATTTTGAGATCTTAAGGAAATAAAACAAAAAACGTTAAGAATTGCTGGTCTTTGTGAACATTTGCTCAATCAACAAATTCTTATTTCTTACCCTTGCATATACAGGTGATGGCAAACTGAGCCAGAAGGAGTTCCTAGGAGTGATGAAGAATAGAATACATAGAGGGTTCAGAGTGAGTGGTGGTGGTAGTGGTAGTGGTAGCAGTGGTGATTGTGGTGGCGATTTTGATGGTAGTAGCAGTAGTCGTAGTGGTAGCAGTAGTGATTGTGGTAGGGGTAGTGATAGTTGTAGAGGTAATGGTATTAATAGTGGTAGCGGTATTGGTAGTTATTGTGGTAGTGATATTGTTAGTTGAAGAATTAGCACAAGTACTTGAAGCGATAATGGTAGTGGTAGTACCGTTAGTATTGGTTATCATAGTAGTTTAGCTCTATTGTTGGTAGTGATAGAGGTAGTGGTATTGATAGTGGTAAAAGTAACACAAGTAGTTGTAGAGGTAGTGTTTGTGAGTGGTATTAACAGAAGAGGCAAAAGTAGCAGTAGGAGTAGCCCCATAAATTCTAGTTCTTATAGTATTACTACTAGTTATAGTAGTAGCAGTAGTAGTATGTATACTCGTTTTCCCCAATAGACTGTAGTGTTATGAAAACCTTTAGGAAAACACAAAATTTGATTTCGATTTCCAATCATAAATATCTTGATAATCAGACAGGGGATTGGCTTGTAAAAGTCATTGGGTTCTTGACTGACCTAAAGGTTTATAAATGTTATTGCAGCATGAGCTGAATTCAGGAGTTTGTTTCAGAATCTGAGGCAATGTTACCCAAACTTTACTGACTGACCTTTGACCTGTTCTCCTGTTTCTCCATGCTATGTAGGAACATCTGAAGAAGCCGGCTGGCTGGGAAGGTTTCAAGGCTTGTGTGCGTAAGGAACTCAAACACAACAGCTAAGAGTCAAGAACAAGAGATGCAATCTTTCTCTTTCAAATTCATGTATTTATAAGATTTTCAACTTTAGATCTGGTTATATTGAATGATTCTTATTATGTGTGAGATTAATGATACTTAAGTTTCAAGGCTTGTGAACGTAAAGAACTCAAACACTCCAGCCAAGAGGTATCAACTTCAAGATGTTATTTTTGTTCCTTCATGTTCATTTATTGAAAAGACTTTCAGCTTTAGATCTGGTTATATTGAATAATTCTTATTATTTGTGAGATTGATGATACTCTAGTATTAAGGCTTGTGAACATAATGAACTCAAACACACCAGCCAAGATGCATCAAACCAAAAACTTCAAGATGCAATCTTTTTCTATCAGATTAATTTAATAATAAGATTTTCTGCTTAGACCTGGTTATATTGAATAATTCTTATTATGTGTGATACTAAGATACTCATATTACTTAATAGTATTATGGCTTGTGAACGTAAAGAATTCAAACACACCAGTTAACAGTCATCAACCCAACAACTTCAAGATGCAGTCTTTTTATCCTATCAGAATTCATTTATTTTAAAGATTCTCAGCTGTAGACAGTTTAGATTAAGTAATATTAATTAAGTAATTAAATAATGTGTGAAAGGAAGTTTGTTGCAATAAACTGAAGAAGACTAGAAACTTTGATTTCTCAGCATAAGGGCGTGAAAGGATGTACAACCAGTGGACATGCATTTCCAGAAATGAAGGTCCAAATGTACCCTCGTACATCCATATGCATCCATATACATGGTCAACATTTTCAAATACCGGTAAATCCTTCTAGTTACCCTCAAGTTGCATCTCGTTTCAAGTTTTGAACCATATATTTTGTGATACTAATAGTAGATTTACATTTCTTTATATGTTCGTTTCTCTTTCTTTTTTGGGTCATTTTTTATTTTTATTTATTTCTTGCTCTTTTAAGATGTGGGTCCAGAATAGCTGTAGGGCAAAGTATATACTAGTAGTACTATACAGAAAAATGTATGCAATTCTTTTAAAGTTAAATTAAAGCATTAATCATGCTTGTTTAGCATTTTACATTTAGATTGAAATTATACATATGAATAGAAGTTGATTGTAGGTTTTGAATTGGAAAATGAAGTATTCATTGCTAGGTTTGAGACAACGATACTTATCTTTTCAAATGGTGTGTGCAAATGTCTGTGTGGATCTACTAATGTAAAGAAACTGAAACTGACTAAAGGTCCTGAACTTGCTCCAGAAACCTCTTGAAGATTCGCCAGAGTTTAAAGCCCTTTACTGCTTTTGATTCTCAAATAATGATAAGTTTATATCAGTACAGGGTACCATGAATAAGTTCAGGTGGGACTGTTTGTTCAAATATTTAGGATTAGCCTATCACTGAGTTGAGTTGAGAGTCAAAAGAGAATAAATCCACATGCATGTTCTCATTAGTATGATAATTTGTTGCTAGTAACGTTTTATACTGTCATGACACAGTTTTGCCAAACAACAATTAAGCAGCTTTGTGTTACTGTATTCTTCATATGGATCTGTACTGTTGTAATATAATTATATTGGTGCAAATACCAATTTTTTTGATACATTTTGCCCGCCTACATCCAATTCAAGGATTATCTCATATTTTGGTTATTGACACTAATAGTCATTACAGAGTTGGGTAGGTTAAGTTCATTTTTATAAAAAATGTGCTTTTCATTGTTATTTCTCATGTGGCATTGCTTATTTGGAACATGATAATATGAACATGATTTAATGGGTGATGGTAGTAAAATCGTAACATACATGTACAGTTAACTACTTAATTATTTATACTCTTCGTAAATTTGATTTGTATTGTTATTCGTAACTCAAGAATGAATGGTGGACTGGTTGAATTAGGGCCTTTGCTGAAGACCATTATATGTGAGCTTAAATATGTCCCCTTCTCATGAAACATAAATCAAGACAATTTTTTTCACATAACGGTACTTGAAAATTAAAAAAAAAATTGGTAAGGGTATGAATAATCTATTAACATTATATGCATGACAGAAAAATATTGTATACATTAAACCAAACAATGCTTATCCACTAGCTTTCAGGTTGTATAACCATTGTTAAGCTTTTTTATTATTTAAAAGAACGGGATGTTATGCGTTAAGATAGTGCTCTATAGTAACAAAAAAATTATCTTGTTTTAATTGACCTCTTCATTGTGTAAAAAGACTATTTATCATGCAATGTGACAAAACTATTTGCTTTGAAGAATAAAGTAATATTTATGGCAGCAGTGGTATTACAAACATTTGTTTTTTCTTTTAGCTTCAGGACCTGTGAAAACACATTAAATTCTTTCTGTCTCTCTCTCTCTTTCTCTGTCTCTCTTTCTCTTTCTCTTTCCATCTCCCTTTACATCTTCGTCTCTCTCTCTTTCTCTGTCTTTGTCTCTATCTTTATCATTCTCTCTCTCTCTCAGCCAGTTTACACTGCAAAAAAATAAGTTAAATTATTTTGTGAACTACTTTTACACCACTGTTGGTGTTGCTTGTCATCAATGCATTCAGGTTTTTATGCGAGTATGGGACATGTGCGACTTGTTTCTGCTCTGTAGGCGATAAAGCAGGAGTAAGAAGACTCAATCAAGCATAAAACTGAATAATTAGACCATAAACATTACAAAAAGCAACAGAGTTTTGGGAGGATTTAAAAAAAAAAAAAACACTTTAGAGGTGGGTTTTTGTCATCTTTATGGGTGGCGCCTAACAACTTGCAACTGAAGTTTGGAATGTGAGTAAAAAAAAAACAAGGGTTTTTTTGCTTAGGGTGTAGATGCCCTTTCTTTCTCTTTCTAATTCCTCTATTACCAATCATATAAAAACCCAACAAACATAAGTAGCATCGACAATATGTATATTGTCCCACCGCGGCATTAATGTCCTTTGGCAAGACATTGATCTACATTTGCCACTCTCCACCCAGGTGTTAAATGGGTACCCGGTAGGATGCGAAAGCTAATGTGCTTAGATTAGCAAGTGTGCGCTTGTAAAAATGACGCCTGGCTGGAATGCTCCCCAGGGAGTGGAGAATGTGCATGCATTGTGTGCGGGTAAGCCTGAATCCGATGACCGGGGTAATAATATATATCTGTAAAGCGCTTTGAGAGGGCCTTCGGTCTTGAAAAGCGCTATATAAGAACTAGCTATTATTATTATTATTATTATATAATAACAAACAAGAAAGAAGGATCTAAGGATTTCATCACTTTATTTACATATATAATGTACACGTATAAAACTTTAAATTGTATCAAATAAGTTCATTTTAGAAATGAGTCGCAAGGTTGACGTGCCTTATAATCTGTGCAGGTGCTGAAAGTAATCACATTATGCAATGTAAGGGAGAACCAATGAAAATTTCAGGTGAAGTTGAGTGAATACATGATGTGAAAAGCAAGTGATCCAGCTGACATTTTCATTCTAGGACTGACAAAATATGACATTAATGACTTAGAAAACACGATGCAAAGAGATTGTACATGTATACAGATTACAAATTGGATTTTACACAAATTCAATGGAAAGGCAGAAATATCTACTGGTTGATCGATACATGGAGTACTGAAAGCATATCAGAATAAGTTGTTCTATGAAATAAAATGTATCGATTTGTTAGAAATTTGGTAAAGCACCATTTGCCTACTTATTCATTTTCTCATCACTGAAATTTCAAAGAAAATATAATATTCACTGATCAACAAGTATTTTTATTTTGGCAATGGTGAAGTCTAGCAAGTCTAATATTAGCATGTCCCATGCGCACTAACAATGGTAAACAAAGTTATATACTTTTATAAAAGGTGTATATATAACGTAAAATGTAACTATCATAACATAAACATACATTGAAGCTAATCACATAGAGTGGAATGAGTTTCTTCATCCACACAAATTTAAATCAGTTGTGACGATACAGGAGCAAACGCATTGGATTTATTAGGTGACTTAGCAAAATTTAGTCAGGCACGACTTGAAAGTCAGAATTCTATTGCATATAGAGATAGAATGTTAATGTTAGAATCTGGAGTTGAGATATGCCTGGCATCTACTACCTCCATAAGGCTAAATACTACCTACACTACCTACACTATCTTTTGTGTTACCAGGCATTTTTAAACATGACACTACATTCAGTACTATTATGTAAATCAAGTTTAGTCTGGAGAGGTCACAATTGTGTTGGTCAGGCCACTAAAAGCTTTATTAAATCAGGAATATTTGATGATAGAAAGCACCTACATTGCACACCTAAGAACAACATATCAATACAAACCATACATTCTTTCTGTGATACTGGCTTTTGAATTCATCAAAATATAAAAATATTATTTACATCATTTGTAGGTCCATTTTTAATTTTTCTTCTAAATGTAGTTTCTGTTGAATTCATATGAATATACATGTATGGATATGGAATTTGTTTGCACATAGGTACATGTACACTCCTGTTTTCTTCCAATTGTACACTCTCCTCCCACTTCTCTGTCTCTCTGTCTTTTCTCTCCTTTCTCTCCTCTCCCAACATAGCACCGCAGGGTTGTATCATCAAACACGTTCCTCTCATACTGTCTCAAGTACCGCTGCCATAGCCTTTAGCTGCTTGGAAAAATTCTGTGACAATAAATAAAGAGAAAGAAATACAAAGGATAATGAGCACCAAATAGGAAAGAAAGTGATTATGGAGCCCTGTTTCATACAATTTGTTTTCAACAATAAATGCTACATTTCTATTACATAATTGCTCTCGGCCATTCAAATTTATTGATAATTGTTATTGATAACAAGTTTTGTGAAACAGGGCCCTGAGCTCAGTGGAGCAAGTCCATACACATGCTTTTGCACACTGCAGCTGCATTAAGATCCCAAACACAACAAATTAACAACTATTAATGAGGGAAATTATGCAAATGGTATGCTTTTTTTCACTGACAAATACATTCTTTCTTGTTCTTAATTTCACCTTATGTACATGTATAAAAATACACCTGTTTACTCATTTTATGCATACTCTTTACAACTCTAAAGCTTGTTAAACATAGCAACAACAAAAGAATACAAAATTAATTCCACCCATAGACATGCTGTAGTGCATAGCAGAAGAATACAATAGTAACTAGGGGTTCTGGAGGAAAAACATGCATTAATTGAAATACATTAGTAAACAGGTCTATTGAATGTTAAATGCAGCAGGGATACATGTGTTTTGTTTGTGTAATACTAGCTGCTTCTTACCTTTGATACATAATTTTTTGATTTTTTAACATGTATTTACAAGTTTAAACTCCCTCTTATAAATGATTTTCCTGGATATGAAAAGCATCTTTGACATACCTCTGTTTACTTTGGATCAATAAAAGGACTATATGACAACAAGAATGACATTCTTGGGCTACAAAGACACTTACCCTAAATTGTGGCACTGTCATTTCAAATGACCTTTCTTGAACCTGGCCTGAGGGGTCGGCGACCTTTAGACTGATGGTTACGAATGGAGAGTTGAGGTTTCGACAGTTGTTGGAGCTCATAGCCACGCCCAGCTTCCATTTAAGATCCACCAACTTGCCGACACCGAGGACATAGTCGGCCAACTCTGGAGACATCAACGTTCTGCCCTGTAAGACAGCAAGAAAGGTTTGTAGATTTACACGGGGAAAAATATGTCATACTGATAGCAACTTGTAGAAACACATGTACCACAAAGGAGATATTCAATTTATTTTGCTGGAGTTGCCATCAAGTGCCATTTAATATCATATAAGGTATTTGAGGATATCTGTGCAAAACAGATTTGTATGCGTAATCTTAATGTGTAGTTTAGCTAATAGGGAACATTTAATACATAATATATAATTTTACACCAACATCACATAATATATGCAATTTGCATTCTTTTTTCTGAAATACAATTATTCATTACGGGCGAGTGATATAGTTTGTAATGAGCAACTTAACAAAGATGTATGAATTGAATTGATGCATCCATTTTTTTCAACCACAAACTACAATTTCTTCCTATTTTTTTCATATTATTTAAACATGTGCTGTCTTTAGAATTACTACTTTCTTACACTAATACAAAAAAATTCCTCAAGTGATATTGACTTTCCATATGAAGAATTATACCATACCTGCTGGTTCCATATGTGCTTTATAACAGCAATGTTGGAGTCTGACCAAGCGAGACTGCTGCTCAGTTCTTTGCTAAGCTCATCAGCTGAGATTTTAGCCTTTGCTGCTGACCTGTAAAAGCAATAATATTAAAAAAAAGTGTATAATATGCATGTTTGGCACTTGAAAATGGGGTATTTTATGTGGATATAAGTAGAAATTTCCTTTTTTAACACACTGGATAATTAATGGGACATTTATCTTTCTTTCCAACATTTGAAACCTGCAAAATTCAGCTAGAGACAGCAGGTACCGGTTAGAGAAATCTTTAACATGATTTATTAAATGAAAGAGAAGGTCCACTACTAGTTGCATTTCCTTCTTAAAGAGAAGGTTCAGTTCTGGGAAGAGGTGAAAAATAATTTGTGAGCATTATTGTAATATGCAAGTGTAGAAGAACATCAGATAAAACATCTTCCCTGAAAAGCATGCCTCTTCAAATGCCTTAATATTCTAAATATGGCATGTAACATAAAATCGGGACAGATTTTTTCGCCCCATGTTTGTTTAGTCCTATATACATCTTTCTGTGTACAGTGCTTGTAACTTTGTAACTAGACTGGGCCAAATTTCTTAGCATTTTGATTAGGCCTGAGTCATGTCGGGATTTTCATAAACCGGGTCCCGACGGCCTTGCACCGATCGGGACCCGGTGTCCCGAAATCAGCTCGCAGGATTTGTCACTTGCCTCTATAAAAAGCGCATATCATCAGTATGTCCCTTAAAAGTGACCTTTTTATCAATCAAATAAATCAACACATGCATACCTCGCCTCAGATCGGTATATTTTTCCACTTGACATTTTTTTCATAGATGATTGGCGATTTTTAGTGCCATTATCGTGCCTCTAAAAGTAAAAAAACTGGGGCAAAAACGGAAAGACAACATTCGAGCAGCCATTTTGATTCATGCAGGTTGAATAAATCGGGTCAAAAAATATGAATGTTAGAATAATAAAACGGCTTTCTAAAAAATTCTTCTTGACAATATACCGATCAAATAAATTTTTAAAGACAAAATAAATATTTATCTCTTATTTTAAACATCGCATGCTTTTTTTTTTAAAGCTGAAAATTACTTGGTAATCACAAGAAGTTTCGATACGGATAACTGTTGCAAGGGAAGTTCAGACTAGTCTCGGAAAAATGCGCACTGCACCTCGTTAGCTGTATAATGCGTGCCCAAACGAAACCAAGCAATGACGTGATCGTAACGAGAAAAAAATCATTACAAACTACGAGAGCACAATTGGAAAGACAACTACTCAAAATTATCGTAAGCAGATACATAACTTGGAGGAAGAATACAATAGTTGTCCAAGAAAAGCCACAGAAATAGTGATATTTAAGGAGTTACTATAGGTACAATCATTATCTGAATGGGCCTCCTGCAAATACTCGAACTACACGTGTTTAAATTGAACACGAGGCTAGAAACCAAATATCGCCCTCTACGGTAAAAAGCAGTATAACAAAGGATTCGAGTATTTGCAGCAGGCCCCTTGCGATAAAAATGTACCCAGTTTCTCCTCGATTATCACTATTTCTGTGGCTTTTCCTGGACAACTATTGTATTCTTCCTCCAAGTTATGTATCTGCTTACGATAATTTTGAGTACAGGTAGTTGTCTTTCCAATTGTGCTCTCGTAGTTTGTAATGATTTTTTTCTCGTTACGATCACGTCATTGTTTGGTTTCGTTTGGGCACGCATTACAGTTAACGAGGTGCACTGCGCATTTTTCCGAGACTAGTCTGAACTTGCCTTGCAACAACTATCCGTATCGAAACTTCTTGTGATTACCAAGTAATTTTCAGTTTTTAAAAGAAGCATGCGGTGTTTAAAATCAAAGAAAAAATATCTATTTTGTCTTTTAAAAATTGTTCGATCGGTATGTTGTAAAGAAGTATTTTTAGAAAGCCGTTTTATTATTCAAACATTAATGTTTCTTTCAACCTGATTTATTAATCCTGCCGAGAGACCCGGCCAGTACAGTAGCTAGCTAGCAGCTGGCAACAACAACCCCATGGGGCGAACTGCTTTGCAACCCATATTTATATCAGCAGTTCGGATTGATTCAGGATGAGCTAGAATATGATTGGTAACAATTAAATACTTAAGTTTTAAGGTGGATTGATTTTAGTGGTGTGCAAAACTGCAATTTCTTACATATTTCATTATTTTTTTCGGAGCGTCGGTTCTCAAAAAACGAAACCGGGACCCGACGGCAACGGTCGGGTCCCGGTGTGATCGACCGTACCGACTCAGGCCTAATTTTGATGATTCCAGAACCTTGCAATACACATGGATACTTATATGCCAGATGATCAATCTTTTTTGATCGATTCCACAACGTTTCTTTCACAATACAATCGCTTGACCAGAACTCAACATTCTCTTTAAATATCAATGAGATACTAAATTGTCAATAATGGGTAATTAGACCTCACCTGAACAAGTATGATAACGCATTTGCAGAACCTCTCACAGACTCAATACTCGCCTCCACTCCTGCTGCTTCCAATTTCTAGGAAAAAAGGAAAATAAGAATTTTTTTCCTTAATTCACCCAAGATAGCAACTAAAAGATGTTGTCCATTATCAGAAACATATTAGCTTTACCCATTTAATAAGATTGTAAAATAAATATTCTTTCCATTTTATAATGTTTAAAATAAAAGAAATTGAAAGTACAAATTTATAATCCACAGTCCTAACCCTAACAAATACTAGTTAGGTCTCCTAGATGTTGACAAATATCTTTAAGACGTACTGTCGGCAGTTTCTATGCATGGGATGTCATAATTCACAGACACCTGACCTGATTGATGTGTGTACACATTTAAATTTGATGTCCAACAAAGAAATACTCCTCAATTTTTTTGAGCTCCTTTGGTGAGAGAAATTTATGATAATGAGTTTTCTTGATGGGGCAGTTGGTGGAAGGTGCAGTGCATAACAGAATATCTATCGGTCAGAAAAGTGATGCCCACTAAGTCACTATTTAGGGCACAGGTTTCAAAGCTTGTGCCTCACTCCTTCCTATCCCCATTTCCCAGAGAAAATGAATCAACTTACTGCTATGAAAGGAGCAACCTCTAAGCTTCCTTTCTTGTAGCTGAGGAATGCTAGAACCTCCTGACATACTTCAGCGACTACATCCTGTGGCATGGAATTGAGATAGGTCACAGCTTCCCCAAAACCTGTTCAATACAGAAAGGAAGGGAGAGAGAGAGAAAAAGAAAAAAAATAAGATGCTAAAATATAGGCCTCTAAGTTTGAAAATTAAATTCACTCCCAAAAGACCATGGTTGATCTTCAGATTGTGCAAGCAAATGACACTTTCCAGTCATCTAGTGCAACTTAGACTTGATGTTGATTTCAATTTTTTTTCTTCTCTATAGTAGATCCTCTAGCATCAAATTTTTACTTAGCCTGACTACTAGGCCTTGTTCGGATATAAAAACACAATACTGCAGCAGTTTTAAATGACGTAAAGTGTAGTACGCGTCACATTTTGGTATGTTACAACATAGACTCTAGATAGAGCTCAGGGGGCCGTTTCTCGAAACCGTCATAACTACAAGATCAAAAGATCAAAGACATCTCGCCACTGTCACGCAACTTGTCAGCAAAGTGTTTCACGAAGCCGTCTTTGCCAAGATGAGCGACAACTTCCGCGACAATGAGTTGTCACTGCTCCGAACCCGTCATATCTTTTTAATTGCTGTAAAGCGCCATCACAGGTCAGTTTGTTGCTATTCCATGGGTCGTAAAATGTACGATTAGTTTCACTATCATTTTGAGAAAAATACAGACGAGTTCGGTACGTAATTCTCCGGGATGCGAAATGTAAAAAAGTGATAATACAAATTATACAGAAATGTTTAAAAGCTGAATATAAACATTAAATCACAAATCATTAAACTATAACATATAAATAAGAGAGATAAGAATGTTACACACCGTTTTCCATAGTCGATCCATAGTCTTTTCTTAGGATACCGTCATACCTTTGGGGCCTATGTGCATTATTATTCCCTCTCTAATTACTTCTTCCAAATTATATTTTCAATATCAAATCAATTATACAACCAGTATTTCTGAGACTCTAGAATAAAAACTGGCTGAGAAAAGATATTTTGCCTAAAATTCCTCGTCACAATAAACAAAAAAGTATGTATTGATAAACTATCACATTACGGTATCCTTCAACTAACTTTTCATTCGACTGTCAAAAAAAAAAACACTCACCGGTTTTTCTTCAATTTAAGAATCTTTACAGAAATATGCTAATTGTTTGATGACCTAAATTTGATAATAACACTATTTATTATTTACTTTAGGTGATTTTATATGTATATATTTCTTTTTGAACAATTTTAGCCCCAAAACTTGTTTTGGGTTATTCTTGATAAATCAAATGGATCGTGACAAAGACTATGTTCTTGAGCTGCTAGTATTGCGATATATCAATATCATGTCTGTCATGGCTTTGTGAAACGGTTTATCCACTTCATGACATCTCCGTAGGTCGCCGACAAAGATACGACTGTCATGGAGTTGGTTTTGAGAAACGGCCTCCAGCGAATTACGCCAGGTCCAATGTTGCATGCCCTTGTCATTCATTTACACATAAATATCGCAGAGGCTTCCTCTTCTTCTTTTTCTTTGGTATACTCCTCAACGTTCCGTTACGGCGTTAGGAAGCAAACAAGGATGAGGGGGTTTTATTGCAGCAGTTTACCGTTTAAATATCCCAAGGCCTCTAGGACTAGGGCGCCTTACTGGCTGGTTACTACATTTGGTGCTAGTGTACTTTTGCACCGCCACCGGCCGGGAGTGCTGAATTTATGCTGTAACATGCATGAAATTGCCTTGGTTTCCTCATTCCCACTCCATAACTTGGGTGTGACAAAATGAAACACAGCAAAAGCGGCAAAAGCGGCGAAAGTGCACTAGAGTAAAGGAGCCGGTTTTCGGCCACTTAAGACAAAATCCTATTTTTTTGACTCTTTACTTCCTATTTATTATCATTTCTTGTTCAAATCATATAGCAAATATTATTATTATTTAAACAAAAAAAGAATCCCAGAAAAAAATCACGAATTGCCATGACAATATTCATTTCAATTTTCACTGTTTTGGAGCCAGTTATCGGCCGAGCGTTTCAGTTTACGGCCGCATGTACAAAGTCAATAGGAAGCGCTCGCGCGCGCCGTGCGTTTCCGTGCTGATGTACAGCACAAGCGGGCGGAGCAGGTATCCCACGCCGGAGCTCCCTGGTGCTCGCCTGGCCGAAGACAGGCACAGCGGTGATCGGAAGTTGGAATCTGAATTAGACAGACATATCGTGTGTGCGTGGCAGGGTCCGGCTGCATTGATTTAATACATGCGATGAGATACTTTTGAGCTTGCGACTAACACAAAATCGGCTCTTAATCTGAAAAATACTTGAAATAAAACTGATTTTATGGTACCCATATTTCTTACATACACGCGTAAGAAACTCGATTTTTCAGATTTGGGTAGCGGGACCGCCGATTACATCGCTAAAATGTGATATTTTAGGATATATTTTCCATTGCAAATGTGGTTCTTCAGTGACTCTGGCATGGTATGGTATGTGTGCATGTGGGATATGTGTTGTGCTATTATGCGATGTATTTTAAAGGGATTTTACCATGCATCCAATGGATCGGCCAAAAACTGGAGCTGTCCGATTACCGGCTCCTTTACTCTAGTAGTACATTAATATCAATATGCGGGACTGTAGTCAAGAATGTATTACAGTACAGATGTAAATTCTCCATTATTTGCTATCTTTAGAACACATTTATATAATACTTTATTACATAACAATGAAAATGATATAAATTTCCACTCACCATCTGGAACTGACTGTAGGACCATCATTTTAATCGCTGAAACTCCCAGTTTTGAGGAGGTGACGATAATGGATATACACCTAGGCCTAATTGACCAGTCTGCATTTCAGTCGTAACTGTGTACCAAAATTCCGTTCAGGAGTTGAACATTTTAACATTTTATTAGTAGACTTTTGTAGTGTCTAACCATGGACCTAGGTCCATGGTTTTACAAAATCTTGATCAAAATCACTCATTTGAGTTTTTTTTAAAGAAAATGTGCTTTAAAAAAATGTCATAGTCTGTACAAGTTCACCCCCCCCCCCGGCCCCACCCCCCACGAGTTTCAATTTCATGGAAGCAATTTTGAACGCTCGGTCATGAAATTACTTTACAGTAATTTTTTAGTTCATGTAATTGAGTATGTCTATAACATGTTCATGGAAAAGAGATAAACATATTAAGTATATATCTCTATGACATCATGACCTTGGATGCAACTTGGCTCTAAACAAGGAAATTTACAAAATATCTAATTTACAGTAAATGTTCCAAGCGAAGCGCTTTGAAAGTGACAACAAATTTGTCTTCGGGGGGGGGGGGGGGGGTTGTCCTTGGGAGGTAGTTTTCCAGGGGATAATTTTTCGGGGGGGGGGGGTGGGGTGTGATTGTCCAGGGGGTATTGTCATGATACAGGGGGGTGAACATAATTATCATGTTAGAAGTAATGGGATCATTCATCTTCGTGGATATGAAGATACGTTCAATATCCTAATGTGTAATCAAAATCCCTAAAATAAAATGAAGTGGAAAAGGGAAGCCATTTAAAAGTTTGAATTCATTAACCTCATTTCATTTTTGGGATAATGATCCCCGTGGTAAAGGACATTTTTCGATCAGGGAGGGGGGGGGGAACAACTAACCCATTCCCCATCCAATAGAGTATACCCTGAGTATTCAAAATTGCCCACTAATTTGTGCCCCATCTCAAACTTTATACACAAAAGGCACCTGGAAAATCTGAAAACCTTTTAAATTTACTTTATGCTTGATAAAGCTTTATTTTCAATAAATTAGGAGCTAAGGAATGTGAAAACATATAACTTGTGTATTTCTGTGAGGTTTTCGGGATATTTTCGAACCTATGCCCCCCCCCCCCCCCCGGTTCAATAAATTCCTTGATCGACCTCTGATCTGATCATAAAATCTGTCACAGAATATTCGTATTTGCCGCCCTCTATCTAAATAAGCGTTATAATATATTGCCCATTTGCGCCACGGAGAGAAATATGTAACATCATGTTTAATTTCGAGTTTTAAAAAACATATTTGCAATGGTAAATTGATAGGGATCGAACAATATCTCAATAGCGCAAAATACAATCATTACTAGAATAATTTAATAGACCATGCAGACGTATTACATAATGGGGAGACACGTTTCAAAGTATGATGCAAGCAATGATAACAAAATCATGATGTTTATCAATTTATTAGTGTTTTTTGTAATCATGTAATAAACTAATTATCATAACACATATCCGTGTGCGTCTTGGTCACTGACAAAGCTACGAGGACACGTGTACCCAATCGAATGATAAAAAGGGGAGGGAGGGACAGACATTGTGAGAGAGAGGGGGATCATGGGAGACGAAGGGAAATAAAGAGGAAATTACAGGCAACGCGTGGAAAGACCTCCTCCCCGAACCATCCCTCATTTGATTTCCTTGTTCTCTCAAATTTATCTATTTAGAGGCACTGGCAACGGGTAACCCCACCCCTGTAACCAGCACCCCCTCGATGACTGGACCAATGCTGCGCCACTTTTAGTGGTTGGTGGGGATTGTAGCGTTGGTGGTGATAGTGTCGGTGGTGATGTTGGGGTAGTGTTGTTGGTGGTGGAGATGATGGTGGCGGTGACTGGTAGTGGTTGTTGTGGTGGTGGTGATGATGGTGGTGGTAACGGTGGTGGTGAGGATGATTTAAAATCAATATCACAGAGACAGCCAGACAGGGCGTTTCTTTGTCATGTTTGTTGGAAAAACTTTCCACTAAAATAAACAAGCTAAGATTTTTGCTTGAATGGAGCTTTAAATATAGCAGACTGATTAATTTTCCTCACATCCATTACACTTTCCATTCAACATCTTTCCTGTTTACTTGAGTAGACGATACAAACTATGCAACATTTCCCATCCCATAGACGATGTAGGTCTCATTTGAGGCGTCTGTACACACAGCTATTCAAATAGAGGGCCATCTTTCTCCTGGCATCACAGCATACGTAGCGTCTCCGTTCGAGTTTTCCCTCATCAATCTCGACTTCATTCAGACGGTGGAAAACAAACAGAGAAATTGTTTCCTGTGTTCTTAGAAGTATCCTGTTGCTATGTAAGGGATAATTCGTGTGTGGGTGGGAGGGTGCGTGAGTGATTTTCCAATAACTTCATCCTGAAAGAAAATTATTTCTTTATATGCCCATTGTTCTAGGCAAGTGTAATTGGTTTCATAAATTTTTTCTTGGAAACATAGTTGAGCCCATATAAATAAATTCGCATGTCCAATATCTACCGAAGAGGTTGTTTTAAAGTTTTATTTCTTTTGGTCGAGGGAAAAGGGATATTTGTTTATTACAGGACCACTACCAATACCCTGAGAAAGTACCGGATAGGGAGGGGTGGTATGGGCCTCGAAGCACCTAAATGTTACTATTAGGTTTATCATGTGTATATGTTTATTTTGACTGGCCAATTAAATACATATTTCGTTTCGATTTCGCTTGACCAGTCTATCAATCAATTTTCTCCTTGAGAATGCTATTGGGCATGTATCACTGTAACACTGTTTGTATCAGTGGCGTAGCGTAATTCATCCATTTTAGAGGGCAGCAGTCTTACTGCAGTGGCGGATCCAGGGGGGCCGAAACGGCCGCGGCCCCCCCCCCCCTATTGGCGGAGCAAAAAAAGGAAGGAAAAAAAAGAGGAAGAAAAGAAGAGAAAAAAGGAAAGGAGAAGAGGAGAAGAAAAAAAGGAGAAGAGAAAAGAAAGGAGAAGAGAAAGGAAAAAAGAAGAGAAGAAAAAAAGAGAAGAGAAAAGATAAAGAAGAAAGCCCCCCCCCCCCCCCCTCCCTCTCATTCCGGGGTCGGAGGAGGGACCGAATTTATGTTCCCAAAATTTCCGATAAAGAGTTACTTTTCACGCAACAAAGTCCGGCCCGTAATACACAAAAATCCGGCCCGTACTGACTTTACACACCGGAGATAGAGGGGTGCTTTCAAAGAGAGGGAACATACATGTGCGTACCCTAGATAACACCGAGTGGGTGGGGGGGGGGGGAAGAAAAGTCGGTGAGAAAGGGGGAAAGACAATGAAATGGCGCTAAGTGACAGTAACGACGAATGGGGGAAACTGTAATCGGGAGATTTGGGGTCATTCTGAAGGCTTGGCAAACGTTATTGAATAGAGGGGGGCCGGGCCGGCCGCATAAAATCTCGAGCCGCGGATTCAAAGTTAAACGTTAAGAACAGCCCCTGTGGTCATTCCCTCTTTAGTGAGAAATTTGAAAAGGGCACAATATTTTGGATGTCTTTTAAATAGAAGTTATATACTCAACAGTCAAATTTAGAATCAACGGTAGGACCGCTTCACAACTCTTATTTTGCCCTTCATTATTTTGGATTCAGCTCATACCAACTCGCTTGTGCTTGTATTTGAACTCATGTTGGTAGTAATCATGGACAGGGGCGGCAATCCTGGGCCCGATAGGGGGACACGTCCTCCAGGAAATTTAGAAATATAGCTAGAAAGAAATATAGCGGAAAGAACGTACATATTGGGCTTAGGGATTTTCTAGAATGCATAATTTCAGCATTCAACATTGCAAAACTCGCTTGGTCGCTACGCCCTGGCCCTCGCCCGATAACACAAAACTATGACGCTCCCGGCAGTGATTTATCCATGGTTGGTGTAATAGATCTTTCATTTCTACTATCCTAATCGTGTGCTATCACAATCATGATTGTTTCATTTTCCCTTTAAAGCAGAAGCGTAGCCAGGGGCGGTAGGGGCAGTAAGAGGACATAGGACGAAAAAGGAGCAGACAAAGAAACATTTTTGAAAATTCTGACAAGTCGAGAACGGTACAACGAATCGTCTTCTTTCTCTAATAATTTAATGAGATGTCAAAGCTTCCGCGCATCGCTCGGGAGGGGGAAAACTGAATTCAAACAAGGATTAAGAGACGAGAATGGTAAAGCGATTCGTCTTCTTCCTCTAATAATTTAATGAACCGTCAAAGCTTACGCGCTACGCGCGGGCAGGGGAAAACTGAATTCAGACAAGGATTAAGAGTCGAGAATGGTACAAAGAATCGTCTCCTTTCCCTTATAATTTAATGAAACGTCAAAGCTTCCGCGCTTCGCGCGGGAGGGGAGGGAGAGGGGGGGCTGAATTCAGTCAAGTAATAAGAGTCGGGAATGGTACAACGAATCGTCTTCTTTCTCTAATAATTTAATGAAAGGTCAAAGCTTCCACGCTTTGCGCGAGAGGGGGGAAACTACATTCAAACAAGGATTAAGAGTCGAGAATGTTACAACGAATCGTCTTCTTCCTCTAATAATTTAATGAAATGTCAAAGCTTCCGCGCTTTGCGCGGGAGGGGGAAAATTGAATTCAAACAAGGATTAAGAGTCGAGATGTGCACAAAGAATCGTCTCCTTTCCCTTATAATTTAATGAAACGTCAAAGCTTCGGCGCTTCGCGCGGGAGGGGGGGGGGGGGGGGGGGGGGAGGGAGGGAGGGAGGGAACTCAATTCAGACAAGGATTAAGAGTCGAGAACGGTACAACGAATCGTCTTCTTTCTCTAATAATTTAATGAGATGTCAAAGCTTCCGCGCATCGCTCGGGAGGGGGAAAACTGAATTCAAACAAGGATTAAGAGACGAGAATGGTAAAACGATTCGTCTTCTTCCTCTAATAATTTAATGAACCGTCAAAGCTTACGCGCTACGCGCGGGCAGGGGAAAACTGAATTCAGACAAGGATTAAGAGTCGAGAATGGTACAAAGAATCGTCTCCTTTCCCTTATAATTTAATGAAACGTCAAAGCTTCCGCGCTTCGCGCGGGAGGGGAGGGAGAGGGGGGGGCTGAATTCAGTCAAGTAATAAGAGTCGGGAATGGTACAACGAATCGTCTTCTTTCTCTAATAATTTAATGAAAGGTCAAAGCTTCCACGCTTTGCGCGAGAGGGGGGAAACTACATTCAAACAAGGATTAAGAGTCGAGAATGTTACAACGAATCGTCTTCTTCCTCTAATAATTTAATGAAATGTCAAAGCTTCCGCGCTTTGCGCGGGAGGGGGAAAACTGAATTCAAACAAGGATTAAGAGTCGAGATGTGTACAAAGAATCGTCTCCTTTCCCTTATAATTTAATGAAACGTCAAAGCTTCGGCGCTTCGCGCGGGGAGGGGGGGGGGGAGGGAGGGAGGGAGGGAACTCAATTCAGACAAGGATTAAGAGTCGAGAACGGTACAACGAATCGTCTTCTTTCTCTAATAATTTAATGAGATGTCAAAGCTTCCGCGCATCGCTCGGGAGGGGGAAACTGAATTCAAACAAGGATTAAGAGACGAGAATGTTAAAACGATTCGTCTTCTTCCTCTAATAATTTAATGAACCGTCAAAGCCTACGCGCTACGCGCGGGCAGGGGAAAACTGAATTCAGACAAGGATTAAGAGTCGAGAATGGTACAAAGAATCGTCTCCTTTCCCTTATAATTTAATGAAACGTCGAGGCTTCCCCCTTCGCGCGGGGGAAACTCAATTCAAACAAGGATAAAGAGTTGATGACGATAGAACGAATCATCTTCTTTCTCTAATAATTTAATGAAACGTTAAGCTTCCGCGCAAAGCGCAGGAGGGGGGAACTGAATTCAGACAAGGATTAAGAGTCGAGAATGGAACAACGAATCATCTTCTTTCTCTAATAATTTCGTTAAACTATGAAAAGCCAAAGCTTCCGTGCTTCGCGGGGAAGGGGGGGGGGGGGGCTGAATTCAGTCAAGTAATAAGAGTCGAGAATGGTACAACAAATCTTCTTCTTTCTCTAATAATTTCATTGAACTATAAAAGGTCAAAGCTTCCGCGCTTTGCGCGGGAGGGGGAAAACTAAATTTAGACAAGGAATAGGAGTCGAGAATGGTACAACAAATCGTCTTCTTTCTCTAATAATTAATGAAAGGGCAAAGCTTCCGCGCTTCGCCCGGGCGGGAGGGAACTGAATTCAGACAAGGATTAAGAGTCGAGAATGGTACAACGAATCGTCTTCTTTCTCTTATAGTTTAATGAAACGTCAAAGCTTCCGCGCTTTGCGCGGGAGGGGGAAAACTGAATTCAGACAAGGATTAAGAGTCGAGAACAGTACAACGAATAGTCTTCTTTCTCTAATAATTTAATGAAATGTCAAAGCTTCCACGGGCAAGAGGCTATAGGCCCCCCCCCCCCTCCGATGAAAATGTCAAAAATTGTACCGGTATGGTGCTTCTAATATGACCTTGAAAAAACGGTCTGCGCAATTTTCAAATTTCCGGCCCCCCCCCTATTGGAAAATCCTGGATCCGCGCCTGCTACTGGATGTGAGAACATTAGCGTATGGGAGGAGGGGGTCGTCTACTATGCTTCGTCCTCTCTCTTTCTAGCTCCCCTCTCCCCTCTCAACTCCCCCTCTCCCCCTCTACCCTCCCCCTCTTTCTCTCTACCCCCCCCCCATTTCTCTCTCTCTCTCTCTTTCTCCATAGATCTACTTCGTATATAGGTCCATGCTCTCTCTCTCTCTCTCTCTCTCTCTCTCTCTCTCTCTCTTTCTCATTTTTTTTCGCCGTTTGATGGGGGACGTGCCCCTATAGGCACGCTGTTGTAGTTTCCAGTATAGGTTAAAATATTTCTTTATATACATAACATAGAACGATTGGATGAATATGCCTCTGTGCGGATATTACAGAGAAAATGTTAATGTATTCTGATGGGTTTAAAACCATGTGTCTAATCTGATTACAAATGCAAACAGCAAGTCATGCCGATGAAGACCTGAATGGATAAAAAAAAATTAAAAAAAATCCTGTTTTGCCTCATTATCTCCCGCATCGCTGCCTGGTTGATTATCGTGATATTCATGGCCTTCTTAGAAAAGACATTATTGAATCAAGAAAATGTTGTACAGATAACCCCGATGCATCATAATTGTCATGATTATAGTCAGATAATTAAGTTATAGTGGTAACCATAGGCGACGCTATGTGGCACGAGCCCTCTCCCTTTAAAAAAAATAATAATGAGTGTTTAGAATATCTTTTACACTCTATACCTATTCTGTTCTATTTGGCATTTAGAGGAACTTTGACATGGGGGTTGTTGTCCGAGGGTAATTGTTATGTGAGTCCGGAGTAGTACTAGTAGTCCGGGGTGGTAGAACAAGGCTTAGTTGTCCGGGAGTACGGTAGTCCGGGGTAGTAATACACGCGATAGTTGTCCGGGGTGGTATAGTACAAGGGGTAGTTGTCCGGGGATAGTACTAGTAGTCAGGGATGATAGTACAAGGGGTAGTTGTCCAGGGGGTAGTACTAGTAGTCCGATATTACTATCGCTAGTAATACAAGCGATAGTTGTCCGGGGTGGTATAGATAGGTCCATGTTTGTCCTTCGAGACTCGTCCGAACTCCAATGACCGCACAATATTGAACTGCGCCCTCACTAGGTGATCCCCCCGCGTATTCGCTATCCTATCATCTCTCATGGAATCCCCATCTCATCCTTATTTTCACCCTTTCTTATCTCAAAAACACAGTTTGCATAGATACACCGTGCTTAATAAGCCGACGGGGGATTGAGATAGTAAACATATTTGATAACTGCACTCTTATAGAACAACATTGATTGTGTATAGTGATATGACGTCGTTGTTGAGCTTCATACGTCAGTACCATATGTTGGGGATGCTTTGTCGGCTAATACCCATGTGAAAAGCGCCATGTGGTTAAAGGGAACCTTCATGATTCCGGTCTGAACGAACTGTGAACTTTACATGGCTTATCTTTCTTATAGCAGTAAACATATGTTACATTTAAAAATATTGTTATGGGCATTGACAAAAACAAAATTCAGATAGACCAAGTCCCCAGCAAGATTTTGCATTTTTAATTTAAATCAACTTTTGTTAATGGTGAAAGTAAATTACAATAAATTATACAATTTGCAACAATTAGAAAACATGCAAAATAGAATATAAAAGTTTCATAATATAAAAGTTACATAATATATCACTTTTGTAAAATTGTTTTTAAAATGGCGTATATAAAAGACAGTGTTAAAAGCAAAAGCATTTTAAATATTATAAGATAATGGAAGAAAACATCTTGAACGTTTCTTAATTTGGACATTTCAAGAAAATTTGATTAGAAGTCTTTAACATGTTAGACTGTACCTCCCCTTGCGCAGTCTACAGTGAATTTACAATTTGTAAAATGATATAATATTTAGCACATTCTTATTGAAACATCAAAGTGTTTGATTGCATAAAATTATGTGTTATAGAGCTTAAAACATCGTATTCTAAATAACATTTCAGGCAACGACCTTATTTCTGAGAATTTGTAAGGAGGGATTTGTCTCTAGCCTTCTGCATGACGTGTGTGTCGAACAGAAAACGTATTAAAGGGCAGTGGCAAACCTACCCAGATATGTAATGATTTAAGACAAAATTATAGTTCTAATGTCATATTGAAAAACTTTGGATTAGAATTTAGCAAAAGTCTCAAATATAGTAACGAAGATGTTGGTCAAATTAATGAAATGAAATGAAATGAAATGAATAAAAATTATGATAATGGTAATAAAAATAATAATAATGATAATAATAATAATGATAATGATAACAATAGTGATGATAATGATTATGATAATAACAACAACAATGATAATAATAATAGAAATAACAATAATAGTAATACAAATAAGAATGATAATGATCAAATGAAAATGAATTATTAGGGCAAGGTGTGTTTTATGTTCAAGGTTGCACTTAATTCTGAATAAAAAATTTATACAGAAAAAGAAAGAGATATAACTGGAAGAAGGCGGATGTTAATAAAAAATGGAAATATACCACATACCTGTTTTTATTATTATAATTTGTTTAAATTTGGTTAACGAGGAGATTAATCGTAAGTTCTACTTTTAAGAATTTATGGGGGCGTTCGCAATGATTTAGGGGTGGAGAAGGGAATACTGTAATAAAAAAAAAAGTATATATATAGCGGACTTTTAGTGATGACAATTTTTTTTTTTAATGAGTTTGATGAGGATTGTGATGATGAACAGGAGAAATTCAAGGCGATGGTGATGATGGTGGTAATCAAGGGCATTGGAGCAGGGAGGCAGGTGGGGGGGGGGGGGAAGTGCCCCACTTTATAAAGTACTCCTAAAGTGCCCTTTTTACATATGAAAGGTGCCCTCTTTTACTTACTTACTTAAGTACCCCTTTTTATTTATAATAGTTGCCCGTCCCACATTCTTATAAGTGCCCCCTTCACTGATGATAATTGCTTCTATTCAAAATCTGAGAGGTGCCAATTTTACTTTTATTAGTGCCCTTTTCTTTTGTAATAAGTGCCTCTTCCCCTTCTGGTAAGGGCCCCTTTTCATCTTTGATGACTGCCCCTTCTCATCTCTTATAAGTACCCTCTTTCATTTTGACACATGCCCCCTTGCCTATCTATAAAGTGCCCTTTTTCCTTTTGATAAATGCCCCTTTTCTTTTTTTAATAAGAGCCACTTCCCTATTTCATAAATGCCCCTTCTCACACGGCTGACAAAAATGTCATAGGTGCCTCTTTTATTTCGAAAATTGCCCATTTTCCTTAAATAATAAGTGCACCTTTCCATTCTCACAAGTGCCCCTATTCATATCAGGTGAGAGCCCCTTTTGAGGTACAAGAAATGTCCCTTACCAACTCTTATTAGTGTCCCTTTACCTCTTATGAGTGCCCTTCAAAAATTTGAAAGGAGGCCCCTTTAACTTTGTAATAAGGTGCTCTTTTCATTTCTGATAAGTGCCCTTTTTTTATTGACACGTGCCCCTTTCCTTTCTAATTAGTGCCATTTTCCTTATGATACTTGCCCCTTTTTCTTTGTAATAAGTGCCCTTGTCCGTTCTCATAAGTGCCTTTTTCATTTCTGGTGTTCCCCTTATCAGGTGCGAGTAGTGCCGTGCCCCACTGTCACCTCTGATAATTCCGATTTTAGTACTTTGACACGTGCTCCTTTTCTTTTCTAATAAGTGTCCTTTTAACTTTGGTTATGTGCCCCCTTTTCCTTTCACCATATAATGTGCTCCTAATTTAAAGCAACTAAGAGCAATTTTTTTCTTCAATGTCACTCAAAGCTCGGGTATAAGGGGTATAAGGGCCTCAAATGTATTCAAATTGTACATTTTCGCTTTGAGGTTTCCCTCTGTAGGTGTGGCCTTTCTTAGGTAATGATGAAGATAATGACAACGGTGATGAGGGTGATGAGTACGATATTGATAATAGTGATAACCATGATGATGTTGGTTGTGACGATGATGGTAATGGTGTTGATGACAGTGATGATGAAAGTGATGATGATGGCGATGATGTTGATGATAGTGGTGATGATGATGGGGTTGTTGATGATGATGATGAACACGATGATGATCAGGTAACGACGGTGTTGCTGCTGCTATAACATACACTTTGATACAAATGTATACGGATCTTAATGAAGGTTATTGCACTTTTTCTCACAGCTGCACTTCTTCAGCACAGCCAAAAGACGGCAATTCAATCATCAATATTTTTTTTTTTACTGCAATTGAAAGAAAAAGAAAGAATTCTACAATACAATAATCATGTCAAATTAGAATAAATAATGTTTGGAGTCAGAGGGGCGTTAACTCTGTGTTAAAGCCCCTCTAAAGTGTTGTGAGCTCCCAAAATTTGATGGCAAAATTTTTAAAGTGTTTCATAATGTGAAAGAGGATGTCATTTAAAACACATTTCTGCAAGGATTTTCAAAACAAGTCTGTTTGAAGTCGAATATTGATGAAAAAAATAGAAATTTTAGGTTTTCTGCGTACAACAGAAAACCCAAAATATGTATTCTTTTATCAATATTTGTCTTCAACCCCCCCCCCTTTTTTTGGGGGGGGGGGATCTTCCCAGAAGTGTGTCTTAAATGACGTCCTCTTGCTATGAAACATTTGGCGAATTTGGGGCTCCCAACACTTTAGAGGGGCTTTAAAGTTCTTCTGGCTCCAAAACACGTCAACAGTTGTAAAGACATTTATACCATGGACCAATAGCTGTGTTTTAACGCTTGTTCACTTTCCGTGCAGAGGATACTTGCTTTATAGTGTGATCTTGTACGATTTCTTTTGTTAAAGGTAATACAAAAATTTGGGAAATTTTGAAATTGGGTGGATAGTGATTCTTAACATTTTTGATATATTTGGATGCCACTGTGGATGTATTTTAAGCACTAGAAAATTTAGCCCCTAAAACACTTCTGCTTTCGAGGAAAATTGAATATAAAAATTTACCGGTGCTCCCGGTAAATTTTAATAAATTTCAAATAGCGCCTACGGCCGTAGAATGGTATAGCTGCGACCATGAAAATCTCAGAATATGTAGTTGTGATATATCATTTCCAAACAGGAATAGCTAATCGGTCGATTTTAGTCAAGAAACATTGTTTCATAGCATAATTAATATCTTGACCTTGAGAGGGAGCTATACAACATAAAAGAGTTTATTATTTATAATTTCATAACTTTAGACTCGATTTCAACCGCGACAACGATCACTAAATATTGTAGGATCGCATATATATATGCTTCCAATATGTTTATTTGAACCAAATTCATTACCCCATACCAAAACTTTGTATGACCGATTGAAGTTGAAGCAATAATGTTTTAAAACCATGACACAGCGAATGACATTGGATCGCATTTTTAAGTGATACAGATTGTCTTTATCATTATCCGTGGGTTCATCAAAATGTATATGCTGTATAATGTGTGTGTGTGTGGGGGGGGGGGGGAGCTTTTTTTTTTTGCCCTCGAAAATTTGAAAATCGCACCCCCCCCCCCTTGAGCACTATGGGAGGGGGCCCGTCTCCAAATAAAGGTAAAATTTACGTGTATTTACCTTCTTTTTTTACCAGGGGAGGGGGCCCGCCCCCTGAATCCGCCATTACTGCCTCCCCTCATGTTTTTCAGCGCTTATACTTTGAATGCCTTCAATGTCATAATTCAAAAGACTTCGTATCACTAGGTCTTGTCACATTACGTCAAGTTTATTGATCATTGATATTTTTTGTAATTGATGTGTTATTGATGTGCTTTTCATTTTACTTGCAAAGTACTGTTATAAAGTGTATAATTCATAATTTTGTATCACCACATGCATTGTGTTCCTTCTGTAGCATATGAAAATAACCCTGTTTCTGTTGTTTATCTTTTTTAATTGAAAGTGTGACATCATAGTATGAACTATTAATTCAATATAAATTACAACAAAAATATTCACCGAACATTTTGAATATAAATTTGAATTCTCCACCCCAACTAGTTTTACCATTAATTGTGGTTAGATTTTGTTAGTGTTATGTTTGCTATCAAACTATCATGAAGAATTAAAAATATTAACAAAACATATTTGTGTCAAAATGATGAGTTTTTAAATCTCAGAACACTGATAGTGATAGATTGAAAATTGTTCAAATCACAATGTACTTAAAATATCCTTGCGTTTAAATAATATTTTACACAGGGGAGCTACTTCCCCTCACTACTCCTATATTGATAAGAAAAATGTATTTCGTAGACCACCACATTATTAGACAACTACACATACGTCAAAATATACACAGGACAATAATTTTTTATTTGATTTGATTTATTGGTTTCTGCATCTTTTTTCTTCATACATTTTCATGAACATAATATGGTTTGATACAATATTTTAAGTGTATATAATTTTATACAGATAATAAACGAATTTAAACAAATATATTGAATGCATAATTAACATACATTAGATGCAGGAGGGCTACAGAAATAAGCAAAGTAGCTTGACGTGCCCGCAGCCCTCAACTTAGTTACAACAAAAATAACAAATACAAATAGAAAAGACTGACTTGCAGAGAATAAAAGGAAAGGGGAGAGAAGGAGCGTTGGTAATAATACAATAATCTCGTGCATCTGCTGATTGAATGCAATAATAATAACCCTAGGACATAAAAAGGGCCACATGATAATAAAACCGTGTCCTCTTGCAGGCTTCCACTTCTAGATTATAATCCTCTGTACACTATATACCCAGAGGTGGCCATCCGGAGGGGGGGGGGCACATTGCCCCCCTTTTCAGGCACCCCCATATAGTGCCTTGGAAGAACTGCTCCTTCCCCTTCTAATAAGAACCCCTTTTCCATTTGATAAGTGCACCCCCATTTTCTTCATAAGATCTCCTTCACTTTCTCATTAATGTCCCTTTTCACCTTTGATAAATGCTCCTATTAAAATCTGATAAGTGCCCCTTTTCTTTCAACAACTGCCCCTAATCCTTTGTAATACGTGTCTATTTTCCATTATCATAAGTGCCCTTTTTCATCTGTGCCCCTTTTCAGGTACAAGAAGTACCCCTTACCACCTCTGATAATTGCCCCATTTCAAATCTGACAGATACACATGCTACTTTGACAAATGCCCCTTTTCCTTTGTAATAATTGCCCTTTACCCTTCTGATAAGTACTCCTTTTCTTCTTTGATGAGTGCCCCTGTTCACCTCTGATGAGTCTACATTTTATTTTGATACGTGCCCATTTTCTTTTCTAATAAGTACCATAATAACTTTGGATAAGACAGTGCCCTTTACCATATTTGCCCCTTCCCCTTTTCAAAGTGCCCCTTTTTATATCTGATAAAAGCCCCTATTAAAATCTGATAGGTGCCCTTTTTCTTCAACAAATGCCCCATTTCAATTCCCACAGGTGCATTTTTTCATCTCTGTTGAGTGTCCCTTTTTAGGGGCATGTGCCCCATTTTCACCTCTGATAATTGCCCTTTCTCCATTGACACCTGCACCTTTTCTTTTATAATAACTGTTCTTTCCCCTTCTGATAAGTGCCTACTTATCCTTTCTTCTCAATAACATGCACCCCCATATGCGCCGGAAGTTGGGGGCGGGGGGGGGGGGAGGGAGCAACTTTTCGCAAAGGAAAGTTAACAGAAATTAAATTTCTATACATTCCGCATATAGCGATACGCGCATTTCGTGGAAATATTGTGAGAGGATGGGAAAGCGTGTGTGTCTTTATTTTTTATTATAGGGGTGAGAAGACATGAACCCCTGAACACTGGCGTTAGTGATGGGGGAAATGGGCTATTTCTAATCCGATACCAGTGATTTACAAATGTTGCTAAAAAATGACATAATTCTTTGGTATTACTTCTCTTTTTTTTTTCATGCGTTTGTTGGAAATTACAAATCCCAAAATTAACAGTCGGACTAAAATATATGATTATTTATAAGCCTTCATGTCAGGGCCTGCAGAACGTCGGGAGCTCGAACCCCCCTCACTTTTTTGAAAAGTATGTTAAAGAAAAAAGGGAAAAAAAGAGAAAAAATGAGTGACCTGCCAACGTCACAAAATGAGGTATCAAAATATGCTCATTTGACCGTAATTAAATGCCTAAAATCCCTGAGCTTACGCGGGCTCCGCCCCTGTACCCCACAAAGGGCCTTAAGGCAGGCCCCTGGATTCTCATCTGACCGTAATTAAATACCTAAAAACCCTGGGCTTTCGGGGGCTCTGCCCGCTGGACCCTACCAAGGGCCCTAAGGCGAACCCCTGGATGCCTCATCTGACCGTAATATTACCTAAAACCCCTGAGCTTCCAACTACATAATTGCATAGGGGAATTTCACAATGTTTTGTATTGGGTTTGTATACCCCCCCCCCCCTCCGGGAGAATTGCCCTCTGCGTGGGATAATATAGGACGGGCTAGTTGTTTTATAACAAATCAATTTAATCATTTCGACACAAAATTAGTCATGAAGACCTATGAGTCACGATATTGTTATACATAAATAAAGGGTTTAATTAACTGACTAGTGGGTTATCCTGTTCAAGCTGACTTATTTCTGATCTGTTATTATTGTATATTGTTGTATGTTGGAAGCTTGTCGAATGAAAATCAATCAATCGACTCAATTTCCCCTCCATTAATTTTGGAAAGGGTGATATATACGAATTAATTGATAGAGCGGTATAATTCGACTGAGGATGGGGGTAGCCCAGGTAGGGCAGTACTAGTTGGGGGGGGGGGGTAGGGCTGCGCATCAACGCCTGTAGGCCTGTATTATTTAAATTAAAATCCCAATTGTATTCGCTATATCAGAAAAAATATGTTGTTTCTTTTCATAGACCAAATCTAATCCGGAGATTCAAATATATTATGATGGGAGTAACGTCCATGCACCCCAAGAAAATCTTTTGATTTTAAAGAAAGGGCTGTAACCTTCGAGAAACGGCATTGAAGCTCATTTATAACTGGCTTTGACTTCCCTGGTGATATCAGTTATACTCATGGCATCAGAAATTATGTTGAACTATATTCACCCATATGGCTTTTTATCATTGGCAGCACATTTAGGCTTCAGTGAAAATGATACTTTTGCAATTATTGTGAGAAAAAAATAACGCGACATTGCACATATATACATCGTCACATCAAGACGGTTCGCATGATTTATTTAATGCCATGCAATTTATGCTATACACCATCGAAAGGAGCGCAAATTTCTATTTCATGTAGAATCATGTCAATATATTCAATTAGTTTGCAATTCAATATTTTTCAAGTTGTATGTCATCATTTTGATCTAATTATCTTTGTCCGACAATATTTGCTCAAACCCGGTGATTCGGTCAACTCTTGAGTGAGGGCACCATTGATTTATTATGTAAATCACCGCCTCTATGTGATACCCAAATTAAGCAGTTGTGCGCATCAGAAATGGCGATCTCCAGTCACTGACAATGCAACGGGCTGCATGCACTAATTGGTGGTTTATTAGCATTTAGCAGTGGTTTTAATCCGTTAAATCTCGTGGGGATATTTACACCTATATTTTCTAACATACCTCTGAGTTTTGTGGTCTTTTGAACCACCGAACTTGAGATATTTGTGGCAGACATGTAACCGTACGGGACTACGACTGTGGCAGGCAGTTGAAAGCTACTGAGTCTTTTGTACAGTAGTGCGAGGGGACTTTACTGCAGCTGAATAGTCAACAAAACCGCCGATTTTCAATAGCAGCCCATTGAAGGCGGTGACAAACCGGGACCATTCACAGCCGAAAGGTAATTACAATTTAGAGCAAGGATCATTTAAAATGTTCATATTATACTTTACTTTACTTATTTGTGTTTGAGAAGTCTTTAAAATTATTTTGTATGAAACATGAATGAAAAGTCAGAAAGGCAAATGTTTTAGGAGGGTCAACATGGTCAATGTTGACTTGTTTAAAATCGTTTCTTTCATTCATTCAAAGAGCTACATACATTGTAAGGTGGTGGTTGACTGGTTGTGTTTTGTCCATTTGCCGTACGATGTTCATGGGTAGTCGGTCTGATAGTAGCATAGAGTTTACAATGGTATTAAATGTTATAATGTTAATTATTTGTTGAAAATGAGTATTGTAGACGTACAGACGTCTTTCATTGTCTGAAAATCTAGACCGTTTAACTAGGTCATTAAATAATTTTTACCTGTATCTCCCTGAGGCTGACGCTACACATGTACGTGCATATGATATGACCCTACCAAATTAAGAATTTGTTGTAAAACATAAAAGAAACATTGTACTAGTGTAGTACAGTTTGCAAATTTACAATGCGAAAGACATTAACACTTGTTAGGATTCTGTTGTGCCTCACTAAAATATCAATGAAAAATTGGACAGAAGTTTGAACACTAAAAAAGAAGATGTTTAGGGTCTATTATGCATATTTTCTCAAGCAATTCAAAAATGTGTGGTTTCATCTATTCCAAAAATCATAATTTCAGGGCGATCTTTATTAAACCCTTCACAAGCGTTATTTTGCACACTGAACTTGTCTATGAAATTCAGCGATTACGGTTGCAAAACACTTGGAAAATTGCTCTTGACATAATTTATAAGGATAAAGAATTAACAGATAATGCTGATATTTCGTTTAATTTTTAGCAGTTGAGATCAACAAACTTCATTTTTTTTCTGCGTTAAACCATTTCTGTTAAATAAATGTTTGAAGGTTGTGGTACATGTAGGTCTTACATTCATAATAGAGAATTGATCATAGGCCTAGAAAATCAATAGACTTGATTGCGAGAATCCACAGGGCCAGAAGTCTGAAGCAAAATGTTATTGGTCCATGGGCGACTGCACCTGGAACCTTGTCAATGTTTTGACATTATAATGAATATTAATGATAATGAAAAAACATCAACAACAACAACAACCACAAAAACAACAACATCAACAATCACAAAAACAAAAACAACAGCAGCAACAGTTTCAGGTATTGAAGAAGAGTCTTTTTACATTTCGCAAGATCCGCAAGCCTGGAGCTGTTGTTACATGTACATGAACAATAAAATCATACAGGGGATAATAAATTACATTACCTTGCAATGTGCAGAGGTCCAAAGTACAAGTAGATCAAAGTACTAAATGGAATTAATGGATAAAAATGAAGGGTATTTTGAATCTGCACAAAAGCACCTTGTTTTTTTTTGCTGAGATTGAAATTTGGAGTCTCTTGTTCCCTGCTTGATCAACTGGGAAGCGGTGGATTTCAGTTATCTTTTGATTTTCACCTCTTTTGTATTTATGATTAGTAATGTGTAAATGTGGGGGCAATGAAGTATGATTTATTCCACTTCGTATTTCACTGATTCATATACAATGAAGTTGTTTAAATGGCAGATCTTCAGAATGGCAGAACCTTCACAGTAGCAATATTCATGAATGATGAAAGCGCAACAGACTTGTGCAGATGAACACAAAACACAACGTGTTTTGTTTTAACTGTTACATGTACATGTACAAGAACAGAAATGTTGGAGTATAACCAGCTGAACAAATATTACTGTACCCATATTTGCACAAAGTACATAGACTGGACTGGATAAATTGCTGAGTTGGTAATTTTTTAATTTTAATATTTCTGTTCTTTATTCTGTGGTACCATTTAATAATATTCCGCTTTGATATAGCGCTTAATAGTTAATACAAATGTCTCTACAATTTAAGTGCTTTACAGATATACTTTAACCCCGATCATTGGATTCAATACTTGCCCGCATCATTCATTTCCAATAAAAGAAAATATGAAAGGCATACCCAATTACACATGCATACATGTACATATCATAGCGTGGTAACATTCAAATGTGAATACAATGAGTTTAATAGAATGAGTAAATTAGTATGACAGTGCTGTCTATACATGTAATGGGAGACATAGAAAGAAAAAGAAAGAGAGTAGGATTTGAGTGATGTTAAATCTGATTGTCTTTGTTGTACCGGTAGTTAAATTTGTATAATTATATGACAACATGTAAGCCAGTAGTATACAGCTGTTAAATCATAAAGTTCATTAGACCAATGAAGTAGACCTGCATGTACAACTACAAATGATAATAATAATACTAATGATAATAAGTTAATAATAATGATAGTGATAATAAGGATGATAATGATGATAATAAATACATGCAGGCCTATTGTAAGGGCTACATACAAGTACATTTAGCTGAACTTCATGAGAAAGTTAATGTATAAGTAATAACATAAGTAAACAAGGGAAACGCAAGAATACAATGCAACTGTTCAATTTGCATGGTCTACTGCTGCCTGCCTGCCTGGTATTATTATGTATGTATCAAATCACTGGCCATAACTTGGGCCATAATGCTGTAAGGTGCACAAAATTATAGTAAATTTGACACACAACTGGCTTCACGCCAAAGAAACTGAGCATGTACCATGAAATGCTCTTCTTGTAAGTACAATACTTCATAAGGAATCAGCTGGGATGCTTGACTAACTTCAATATCATAAAAGTAAATGACTTGTTCATTCATGCTTAAATAGAATGTCAAAACTTCCTCCAAAATATTACATACACCTGTACATCTGTACATCTGTCAAGTTTTCTTCATAGAGCAACCGGTACATACTGTATATGTACATGTATACAAGTACCCTATTTGCCGGCGATAAGGCCGCACTGCCGCAAAGGCCGCTCCCCAACTTTGACATTTCAAAGAGGAAAAAAAAAAGAAGGAAAACAAAACCAACGGACAAAACAAAATAATCGTAATTTTCTCGTAAAACACAATTTTTTTTTTACAAACTGATACAAAATTCATCAATATTCTTATAATTTACCGGAAGTTAAGCTCAAAAAGTGATCGCGGGCAGATTTGGTGTCCGATATATACCCCTACCAAAATGTACGGTGTAATGCGAAACTGCATGAAATGGAAAACAAAATGGCGACTTCGGATGGATGCTTCGCGGCAGGTCCTTTAAATGGTCCCTTCCTTTACTTTTGCAATGCATTGGCACAAACTTACATGTAGATCAAGATCTATCGGCAAATGTTGGTTTAGCAATTTATTTTCGTATTCATGTCAACAATGCAAGATAAAATTGTCGGTAAGATGTGTTGAAATGTCCTGTACCATAGTGGTATAGTTATTTTATCGTTCGTGGTCCCATATGTGCAAATTCGTGCTGGTTTTGACTTGATTTTTTTTTTTTTACTCTTTCGCCGTAAAGGCCGCACCCCGACTTTTTGATATTTTCTCTTCCAAAAATACTGCGGCCTTTACGCCGGCAAATACGGCACTGTTAACAACTGAGTTATCCATATCGGTACCCCTTGTACATTTTTGTTTGTTGTTGTTTTGTTTGTGTGTTTGTTGTTGTTGTTTTTTTTTGGTTTTTGTTGGGGGGGGGGGGGGGTGTTTTTCATAACTCAAGAATGAAATGTGGACTACACCTGTAGTCGATTTAGGGCCTTTGTTGAATACTTCTAGATGTAAGCTTTAATATGCCACATCCTCAAGAATCTGAAATCTGGACAAATCAATATTTCACACACTTAAAAATTTACAAAACTTTGTAAGGGAAGAATAAATCCATTGTTAAATGTACAGTGTTCCGTGTAGGCCTGCATTTTTGCCAAAGTTGTAAATGTACATAATATACATGCAGAAAGGAGTACAATAATAGTTACTGGTATTGCCCCCTCATATACAAAGTATATCTTTTATCAAAATATCGAGCCTTTTAAATGTTTGTTTTCAGGCCTACATTGTACATATGTAAATGGAGGCCTACAATATACATTTCACTTGTTAATAACTGCATTATCACATTATCACATTCAGAACTTTATAGTAGCAGTCAATGTAGAGACTTGGTGAAAACATAATGTCTGTAGCCTTCTGTAGTCTGTAAACACAGGCTGTATTTTGATAGTGATCAATGTTTAATTGTGACTCGCTCATTTTAGTTAGAGGCTTGCTAAGCCGAAATCAACTTTTCAATGGTTATGTTTTTAGTGGACACTGAATTACTATAATAGTTAATACAGGGTCTGTATGTACATGTAGGCTTTCCATACATGTACATGTAGTCTACAGTCTTTATCATTCAGACCTTGCATTTATGCTTTATGATTGTCAAGAGATGGTACACGGTCTGAAGATGAAGTTTGCCTTCTTCCTGTTAGATTAACCTCTTATCCATCTTGGATTAACACAAGTCAGAACAGATTGAAAATCTTGAGTGTTTGAAATAGTCACACTTCTTTAATTACGGTAGTGTTTTTCTTATTATCTTTAAATACGGTTAGTACATACTGTACATGTCAGATAATACTGATCAGTGACTGCATTCGCATACAGATAAATTGGGCATATGGCAGGAACACAAATGTGACAGACATTTCATGAATTGTTGTTTTGCCACAATTTAGGTTACTTACGATGTTACAATACTTCTTCACCCTTGAATATCCAGCTTAGTGTTAAATTTCGTTACAACTGTACCCTGCAAAATATTCATGAAATTTCATGAGATTAAATCCCTTGTGACAGCAAAAATAACAATTTTTATGGAAGTTTGCCCACAATGAGTATTTCTTCATCCTTGTCCATCTTTCAATTTATCAATAAATATGCAATCAGTTCTTGGAGCAAGTGCAGAAAATATACAGGAAATTTAAGAAAAATGAGAGATATCTGTACACTATTCCATTGTGCTGTGTTATCAGAGAAAAAAAAGAAAGAACATTTCCAGGAATTTTACTGCATGATACATGTAGGTTTTATTCGTTTTTCTCTCTATCAGTCAATCTTTTCAGGTTGTGTTGTGAGTGACCCTAAGTGACCCCAATGTTTTGCTCAATCATTTTATTTTGATGATTTGCCTCCTGAAGTTGCTTGTTGGCATCCATCAGCCCCTGTCAACCTTCGAACAAAGTAGACGGTGAGCGATTTAGCTCTGAAACACAATGGCTAAGAAGACTAATAAATTATCAACAGATATTTTTTCAAAGACTTATAGTATCAGGAAAGCAAAACATTTGTCTTTCTTTAATAAATCATTATATTTGAAATCGACTGATAATATGAACAACCAATGTATTGATTAAAAATTTTGCATATTCTATTTTTGATTTTTTTGTGTACAGTATATCCTGTCATACATTTCTCTGACATTACCATGTACAACCTGTAGTTTCATAATCCTCTCTATTTTTGTTAACAGTTCATGTCAGATAAAATGACTACATACATGTTCATGTCAGTCTTGGTGTATCTCATGCAAAGAGTACATTTACAAACAAAAAAACAAAACAAAAAACAACATTTTTTCGGATGTACATTTTGCATTGTGTTAATACAAAATTAAGTAGGCCTACATGTATATGATTAAACAGTACATGTAAAATACAATATCATGTACATTTATGTTCTATAATATTAAAAGCGAAGATAATGCTTCTTTTGTTTTCTTGCACAACTTGATATTGTGTGCACTGAACTTGTAAGGAATTATCATATTTAGCCCTATCTAATCTGTATTAATCCTCTTTGCTGTAAGAGACAATTTGCACTTTGAACTACAAATTCTATTGTTTAATAAAGAGAATTGAACCAGATGTGGTCGCTGTTACAAGCACAATAATTGTAAAATTCTTAGGTAATTCAAAATGTAGACTATGGTTTATCCTACCTTGAACCATAGACAGATCATGAACCTCTTTGTAATTGTTCATGTGTGTTATGCGTATTGATTTTTTGTGTAGCTTTTGAAAGAGAGAAATGGTGGCAACATGTGTTTCTAACAAAGCTACGTGTGTAAATCCTTGTCTATTCATAACTGCTATTTATATGTATGAAATAGGGAATTTTGACACAGGGTACCGGTATGTACAAATGAAAGAAATTCCCAGTACCCACACTTTATGCATTTTAACTCCCACCCCCCTGATGAAATGCTATTGAGAAATATTAGTCAGAAGTGAAAGAATAACAATACTGTTCGTGTATTGAGGATAACAAATTCTGTGGATATTTGTTTGAAGGTACATTTACAGGTTAAAAAATCTTTAGGTCCCCACCTTTTTTCTTTTTGAAGCCCCTTGCACTTTTTTCTCTTTCTTTTTAATGAAAAAAACAAACAAAGAACAACACAATGCTAAAATGATTTTTTTTGTCAGAAAAAAATGTAAAATAAAAATGTTAAATTTGGCGGCCATCTTGAAAAATAGCTCAGCCGGATGTGTCTTGGAAAATGTGCCAAAAAGTGCCTCCTCCATCCATTTTTTGTCCATTTACATTTACATGTATGTCATCCTATTCACACGACAAAGAAATGAAAGTTGACTTGCACTTCTAATATTAATGTCTGTTGCATACGTTCACAAATCATATTGGTTTGATTAGTAGATATTATGGTCATTCAGAAAATATTAGTATCATTTAGCTTTGAATTTTAGACTTTTTGTTTCTATTCCTAGAAGTATGATTCTAATAGTGATTTAAGAATCTTTTTATAAGCTTTTGGTCTGGAACCCTTGTGTATGAGGATCAGATTCAAACTCTGTAAAGAGCTTTTTGTCAACTTCACACTATGAAAATATCAAGGTCAAGTTCATTTGACCTTGAGAAAGCTGTGAACTTTATTTTTACATTTCAAACCTACATGTATGTGGATAGTTTCTGCTTTTTGTATTAGTCTTAAAGGTACTTAGTAACATTGTGATGGTTGATTTCACAAATTTGTTGAATCAGGATGCAAAACACGTAAAATTATGTTTGTATGTATGGATTATCCAACTACAATGCCCCAAATCCGAAATTAATTCATGCAAAATGAAGATTTTCAACAAAGTTCAACGGGTTTTCGAATGGGCCTCGATGTGCGGCGCTTCTGAATTTAAATTCTCCCAACCATTTTTTGAATTTTCCCAACCGTTTTTCCATGAAAAAAAGACATAAAAACAGGCTATACAAAAATGTGTCAACACTAAAACGTCTGGAATGGAATGTAGAGCCATTTTATTGCTTTGTGAGATTTCCATTCACCTAAAATGTCATTAAATTGTAATGATATAGTAATGGGAGAATTAAGGAATCGATCAGATCAGTTTTTCCCCATTTGTACCATGAATAATGGTCCGTTTTCGCTCAAATTTTCAGATTATCTTTAATTGTACATCTAGCATTGAAGTCAATGCCTTAGCACAACTATCTCTCATCTGAACAATGTTACAAAGTCCCTTTAAGCTTTTTTCCTGTTCTTGTCAGTTTTATTCTGCAAAATGACTTGGATTTTGTTTCCTTCGTCCACTTTGCTGAATTCATCATAAATTGTAATAGATGTTGTGTTGAATGAAGTGCTTTTTCATGTTTGGTTTATGAAGGCCAGGTAAGTGATCCAATGTTGATCTAATACTAATAGTCTTTACCTTACAGTCTCTATGATTGTAAGGTTTTCGGTTTTATTTTGAATATTTATTAGTTTGGTAGTTTAATCTACAATTGTACATGTACATGTATTTAACAGGGTAGCTCCATCAGCGATCAGATACTAAGGGGCAGGGGGGGGGGGGGGGGGGGGGGGAGTGGAGGGCTTATGATAGCACATAATAGAACAGTATAAGGAGGAGGCATGCCGGTGGTATTAACCGTATGATTTTGCAAATGTACCCCTACATCCAAACTGATTCTTTTTGGTGGTTTTTGCGTGAATATGTGGCTCATTATATTTTAAGGAGATATATTCCATTTCAAATATTTCAAATATTTGAAACAAATTGAAATATGCCAGATGCAATGTTGTAAAGATATCACACAAGTTTTTAATTTTAGGCTTGAGTTGCCAAAAAATTGAATGACCTGACACACCGTGGCCTCATTAAAAAAGTGATCTGAATTACAAGATAAAGCATTAAAGGGAATCTGTATTCCGGCCAAGTTCTGTTGGAAAGCGGTGCTTGGCTTCAAAGAGAAGTGGAACTTTCTGTTTGCATGCGTCATCTTGTCGGGAAAGAAGGAGGGGGTTTGGGGGCCCCCCTGAAATTGAAGTGCAAATAAGAATCTTCACTGAATTGCCCACTTTTGTGCTTGAATTCAACCTGGAGGAGTATAGGTCCTGACTAGTTTGGAAAGAGAAGTGTCAATACCTCGCCTGGTTTGTTATCTTTGGCATCCTGGTGTGCATTGTTTTTGGCTGAGTTTCCGAATGGGTCTATTAGAAATTAAAGGGGAAACTGTACTGCACACTGAACGTGTAGGCCTGGCATACATCTCCATATAATGTACATGTACAGTACATGTACTCTAACATGTAAATATCACACTGAAGTAGTATTTTCTTATACTATAGGCATACAGTACAAATGTACTTACATGTATAATGTATGTGTACATGTATATGTGATTTTACTACGTTACTGTCCTGGCATTACAAAAACAAGAAAGTTCTAGTATTGCCTTCTAATGATTATACCTGTACAGTATCAACACATTTCATGATTTCTGCCCTGAGCAAAGGATACATACTGCAGTTAAATATGTCATTGAATGTAGTTTGACGGTACATAAACAATTGTAGATCAACATTGTATACATGTACTGTACATGTCTGCCTGTCTCATTGTCAAATTTTTAGTTTAGTATACTACATGTATACTATGCAGGCATACCAACATGTTCTTTTTTTTTGTTATGCACCTTTACAACTTTTGGCTTCTTTAAAAAGCAGTAAAATAAAATTTTGAATTTTGCATTGCATATGGAATAATAATATTCAGGGTCATCTTTAGTCCATTTTAAGGAAAATAATGGTTGTCAGATTATCAGTTTTGCAAATTTGCTGACAGTCTAAAACAGAATATTTGTAACATGGGGTGTCAACCCCCCCCCCCCCCCCCAGTGTAATCAATGTGACACCCTTGATAAAGTTGCACACGTGTATTCCGCTGGCAGATGTCATATTAAACAAGACTGAAATGTAAGACTAGCACTCAGCAGTTTCTCCATGTGATTGACTTGTTAGAGATGGGGATGCCAGGCAGCAGACCATTAGAGTCTTCATGGACAGACAGACAGACATAGCATGACCCTATAGGGTCACTCCAATAAGGCTAGAGCTCAATGGATAGGCACATTCAAGCCTGGATATATGTTGTAAATGTTTCAAGATTAAATCTGCTTACATGGCATACGTGTACATGTACATGTTATGTATGTAGGTGAAGGCAGGCATGCAAGAATGATAAAATGCTCTTCTCTAGCAATAATAATCACATACACATGTAGATACTGTACATGTAGAAATATCACTATTGTATCCTTAACCCTAAACCTAACCCTAACCCTAACCCTAAACCTAAACCTAAACCTAAACCTAAACCTAAACCTAAACCTAAACCTAAACCTAAACCTAAACCTAAACCTAAACCTAACCCTAATATCACGCAAGGTTAACTGATAATTATAAAAAAGGAACATGTAGTATTGTTTTCAAGATTAAATATGCTTACATGGCAAAGGTGAATGCTGGCATACTGGAACAATAGTAGGCTGTTCCCTAGCAATAACAATATATTCAGATTGATGTTGTGATGAAAAACAAAATTATACAAATTCAAACCAAAGATACATGTACATTGACTGCTCAAGACTACAAATGGATAATTCAGAGTGCTAAACAAATTTGGTTGAAAATAACTGAGTAATGACCCCCCCCCCCCAAAAAAAAAAAAAAAAAAATGAAGAGAAAAAAGAAAAAAAAGAAACAAAAGAAGGAAATAGAGATGTAGGTACAACTATTCCAGACTGCTTGTTGAGCAATAAATAATACATTTATTGTTACGTGTATGGGATTTTAAGCAGGTTTTCATCATTTGTTTACATTTTTCCAATTCGAAAAACCTATTTACTTCATTTGTACACAATAAACAGCTTAGAATAAAACCAGTTTCCCTCTCGAAATTCCGGTCTCAAACTCAAAATAAGAACTTACCGGTATGCTTATGTTACATGAATGCATACAAACATGAAGGATGTTGCTACATGTAGCAAGACTACAGCCTATTGTTTTGAGTTCTACTTTTCTCTTTACCAATTCACTTAATCTCTGGCCTACGCATGAAGACAGATATACAGTCTGATATCTGTCTGATTCTCATCTGATAACAACAAACTATTTGTTCAACATGAATATTTGTGACTCCTGAGTACATTAGTTTCATGTGTGTTGATGGAGATTTGGTACATTATTAGGAATTAGGGTTATCTAAAGTAGACAGATATTTTTTGTATATTGAAAGTAGTGTGACCATTCATAAAAAAATAATATATAAAATGGTCACATTATATTGTCAAACCCGCTTTTCATGTTCGTGTAGCATCCACTTGTCTAATGCCACATTGTTTTGGTTTTCCTTGAAATTGTATGTATGTGTTAAAGTAACCCGTCTGTAAAGACGACCTGCCTTTAATGAATGCTTTTTGTTTTTCTTGTGCACTCTATCTACATTGTATTAAAGGCCTATATACATTTGAACTATACAACTAGGTTTGACTGTCATATATTAATTCAATGTTTGAGCAATATGACCTTAAATGATTATTTAGTTTTGGTACAGTGTACATGCACATGTTTAAAAGGTACAAGCATTAAAACCACCACAAGAAAAGGAAAGAAAGGGGGGGGGGGGGGGAAAAAAGAAGCTAGTGCTCAGCAGTTAGAATGTTAATTTGGAATATCCATACATGTACAGTGATACATGAAATGTCATATTCAATAAATCAGTTTTATGTAATTGCTTAGGCCCCAGATATAAAACAAAGAATTTGTATGATTTGTTTTGTTTACTGTAATAATATTTAGCAGTTTTAGGATTCATTGTTTGAAACATTTCCCTATCTTTGCTTTCCATTTGAGCTGATGGAAATCAACAAAAGATCGCATTGATGTCCCTGCATTAAATTGTAACAATGTTGGCAAGCATATTTTTGTGTCTTTGCCAGTTATTACCTGACCCTGATTCTGTTGAAAGTTCAACCATGTGCTAGTAATATTCCGCCTCTGATGACTGATCAAGTTCACTCCAGGAACTTTTGATAGGGCTATGTACAGATCAGCTTTCTTTCTTCAAGTTGGAAACGATGGTGTTTTGCTTTTATTGATAATTGTTCTCTAAGAAAACCTTAGTACCTTACACTATGTTATGTATCTGAAGAGAAATCAAAGTGGAAATATATTATTTAAGGAATGAAACAATTGGTAAATTAGCAAAAAATGGTTAAAAGAATACACAAGGAGATGGGGGCAACGGAGGTGGAGAAACAGTGACAGGGAGAGGAAAAGTACTATGAATATAATGAAATGGAAGAAAATGGAATCGAAAGATTATACTGGTATGACATGTGAGAAATGTTGGAATAAAGAGAGAGAGAGAGAGAGAGAGAGAGAGAGAGAGAGAGAGAGGGGGAGATAAAGGAGATGAAGAGAAAGAGAGAGGGAAAAGAGGAGAGAGAAGAAATAGATGTACATGTACTAGTACATATACATATGAAGAGATAGAAAGAGAAAGAGTGAGTTGAGAGGTGTGAAGAAAGATTGAGAAAGAAAGAGGGAGGGAGAGAGAAAGGAAGACCTCGCACAGCTTGTGACTGCCACCTTCAGACAAAAGATGACCCAGAACTAGGCCATAACAGAGAAAGGGTCAGCCAGGGGGCATCACCAGTAATCATATTAGGCAATGGTCTCCCTTCTGCCTTGGTACATGGATAGAATACACGATGAGTGAGGGATGAAGAACTACTCTGAACCACTTGAGAGCCAAAGGTGAAAAATAATCAAATGTCTTGATTCTGATGCAAAAAACAGTTGATTAAAAGCTTGTTCACATATGATGCTTTAAATGGAGGTAGTTTACGGATGTGGTTTTATTTTAAAGTGACTCTATAATCATATTAGGTAATGGTCTCTCTTCTGCCCTGGTACATAAATAGAATACAAGATGAGCGAGAGATGAATCGCTATCGTGAACTACTTGAGAGCCAAAGGTGAAAAATAATCAAGTCTTTGATCCTGATGAAGAAAAAAAATGATTGAATAAAAGCTTGTTCACTTATGATGCTTTAAATCAAGGTACTGTAAAAGTAGAAATATTCGTGGTACATCTATTTTTGCGGATTTTGCGGCAAGTGGAAATTTTAGAACTCACAAAAACATAAGCAGCAGTAAGTAGTTAATTGAGGTAGTTTTATTTTAGGTGGGAATGAAAGGCACGTGTGGATGAAAAAGAAAGAAGGTAAATGTACCTGTGTGCAACAAATTAGGTCCAACACGTGCTCACTTATCCACGTGCTATGAGGTACAGCAATGTGAAGTGCTCCACGGTTCACCAAGGCAAATGTGAACGAGGCTTAATCGTACTCCAAGAGGTAGTGAATTTGCATGTAGGGCACTCAAGTGACATCATTATTTTGTTACATCAGCATATAAAATTTAAAAAATAATATTCAAAACAGAATAAGTAAAAAGAAAACAATTGTTTTTTAATTGAGAGCACCAGAAGAGCTCTGTTTAATTCAAAAGAAACTTTGCTAATGATAACAAATTGATGGGGAAAAAAAGAACTTCTACAATAGGGAAAAATACTACAAAGATTTTTTGAACAAATAATATTTGCAATGCCTCAGTAGGATCAACTTATCATTAGAGAATCTAAAGAAAGTCAATTAATCTACATGTATGTTGGCTTAAATGTTTACAGTATTTAATATACAATATTTAATGTGTGAATTTTGTTTCCTTAAAAAAAAAAATCATGTAAGGTATTTTAGCCAGACCTCTTAGAATGAGATATAACGACTTCTCTAGGAAAATGAGAATCCTTACAAGTTTCACTGGAAATCATCATTAATGTTTAATCTGCAACATTGCGTACCAGTACTTCTACATGTACATGTATGTGTTTAGTCTATTGTATGATTTCTGTTAGTTTGTAGATTTAAATATCGTCCTTGTTTTCACGAAGTGACGGTAGTGAGGAAAATCGTGACGCAAAGTGAATGCATTTTTTTTTCACTACCTTCACTTCGTGAAAACAGCGACGATATGTTGAAGGTGAGTACATTTTTATCACAAATTAGATTCGGTTGGTAAGTCTCACATAATGCGTCTGTGTTTATCTTGTGTGCCTGTTCAAATGGTGAAAAATATGTTGGGCGTGTGCCGAAATACAGAAGTATCATCTCGTAAAGCTGTTTTTTGTCAAAAAAGAAAGTTTTTGTGACTTTCACATGTCAGCTAGTATTGTTCAACAAGTTATAAACAATGAGAAGTTGAGAGTGATTAAAGTGTTTAAGGCAGTGATATTTGTTTTGACATCCTTTTTGGTCCATCTATTCAAATCGTGTACGCTGAAGCCAGGGCAGGAAGGTTCATGTTCCGTAGCTAAGGAGTTGTTGACTGGCTCTTCGATATTTGTCATTCCCCTGTCCGTCGCAGCCCGGACACATGACTCATATGCAGTCAGTCAGGAATTATGAACTCCAAATAAGTGTACATGTAGAAAGTATGACCAGACTACGTGGTTGCACCGGATTCTCAAAATGAGCTAGAACTTGTAAAGATCTGTACTTTGAACTTTGAATCAATTTTTTATAATTTTTATTTTTGGAGAGCTATTTCTAGCCCTTTCTCTCCTGTTCTAAGCTGATCAGAATGGTTCATCTATGTTGTATGGAAGTGAACAGATTGATGAAATCTTTGAGGATTTGATTTACACTCTGGAATGAGAAGTCTTAATTTTGTTATGTTGTTTAGAAATTTAGATTCTGTTCTTTCTCCCATGTGTTGGTTGATCCTTCTTTGTTGTTATTCTGGTGATGGATATCTTAAGAAATCTTTATGAGCTATTGTTTTGATTGCAAAATCATTTCCAAAGATATCGCAAGAAATAAAAAATACTGTATTAGGGGGAAAGCAGTATTATTCAACATCAACACATGCTATAGAAGGTCATGTGATGTACAAAACATTTTCTTGTATTTTATGTCAATACCTTTTATTTATTTAAGAGAGTTAGCTGCTGGCTTTTAATAAAAGGGCTGTTCACGCATGGAATAATTAGTGACAGGTAAAACATGATTTTGAATTGCATTTAGAATCCTGCCCTTTTTTCATGTTTGAAGTGAACAAATATCTCATCTATTATGAATTTCTGATCACATTTACAGTAAAATAAGGCGTTAAAGAGATTTTTAAAATGTACCTTTAGTGTGTTTTTGTAAAGATTATATTCTGGGCACTCTCTTTTTGCATTGAAGATCAGTGGAGCACACAGGGTTAGCGTGAATTACAGCAGAAATTGACTTACTAGGCACACAATATTGAGCACAATCCTGATTAGTCTCCCCTGTGTTTTTAACGTGTGAACAGGCCTCATGTGATGGGATCGTCACTGGAATCCTCCCACACTTTTCCCTGCACACTAAACCCAGCTGATATTGTTTGGGGGAATTCCCACACTGTTATTGGAAGTATATTGTCCAAATCAAATGAAAATACTGTTTAGGGCTGTGTGGCATAAAACTTGTTATCAATGAAAAGTTATAATAACCATTTAAGCTATTGAAACCATTGCATTTGATTGGCTGGGAACCAAATTGTCATAGTATTTTAGTACTTGTTATTACGTTCTACTTTCATGTTCTTTGCCCCCCTCCCCCTCTCCCTTCCCCACCTCCTCACCACCTGGTGAAACAGGACTAAGGATTTAATGCTAGAGTTCTATTCAACATCAAGTTCCTGGACATAAAAGCCCTGGACCCAATATTAAGGCCTGAGCCATGGACCTATTATAAGCTAAGAGAGTGTGTGACCACAAGGAGGATCAGGGAGACAATAGTCAGCCTTCGTATCAATGGCTAACATTTATATCAACATGGAAGGCACCATTATAACAAAAGGGTTCTTATAAAATTTCCATCAATAAAGTACAGAGCTCATGTCTGCACATTCACTTTATGTACGTGTAGGACTTTAAATAAAATGCAATATAATGGCCCAATCGGAACTCTCTTTAGTTTAAGAGTGTGCATTGCAACCCTCCTGGGGGAAATGTGGTCCATTGTTGTCAAACGTTCAGGATATTGTCTCAATAACAGATAAATCAGCAGTCTACTGTATAATTTCTCTCGCATGCTTTTCATGTACATATAGGCTTACATTCTCATGTCCATGTGTACATGTACCCATACTGTACACATGCATAGTACATACAAGAAGTACATGTAGGTCTCATGTATATAAACACACTGACTGTAAACATTTTACTTTCATTTGCATATTTGTTTTGCAAATTTTCTCAAGGTTTAGATCAGCGAATCATTAATGACACAAATGACGTCTACGTGATTTGATAACAATAGTGAACCTTTGCAATTCTGAAAAAAGTTCAGTTTAAATATCATTATAAAAGGTGACTGGTTTTACAATTTTAATATAGCCTACTGAGTACTGTATGTACACTGTACCCTGTATAATATTTAAAGTCCTACATGTTCAGAATGTGCAGACACAAGCTCTGTAGTTTATTGTTTCAAATAGTTGTGAGATATTGAGTTCTAGGAAGAGTATAAGCAGATGATACAGTATCGCATACACTCAATATATACAATGTAGTTCCTGTCTGGTCTCCATACAGTGTACATGTAGTCCCATATGTGCCATATCAAGTTGGTACCTTTCCATGTCTGTGCCTACACTCTGTATCTAGGCTTAGATGTTGTTGCTTTTTCTGTCCAGCAACTTATGCAAGAAAGATTTGTTTCTTTGTAATTTATACATTAACATTTTTTATTATATACTGTACATGTATACTGTATGTACAGTGTGTATTCTTTGGCAAATTATGAGTAGTTTATAATATCCTTTACAATTACAAAAAACCAGAGATAGAAGGAGATGCAAAGCCTTGATCGCCAATGTCTGGAATAGACACAAGGCACATATACATGTAGCAAGCAAACAAGCAATGATATCCTTGTGTTGACTTAAAATCAGCTTTATACTGTAAACAGTCATAATTCACTGCAAACTTGTGGTATAAATGTTGAGTGTGTTTATACCCATTGCACAGTACATGTACAGAAGATGCACTTCACTTCTTCTTCTTGAAGATAGGACATCCCTGTACATACTACAGGAAAGGGGTCAAGGTACTATGTGCTATTCTACAAGTCAGACCTTACTAGGAGGTGTACACTGTAGACTATAGAGATGACAGATCTGTCTACTGAAATACTGTAAATGCAGTGTAGGAAACCTGCCTAAATGCAGGCAACCTGTATAGGAAGGACGTCCGAGCGAAATAAGAGGATCTTCTTGGTTTGATTGGATTGGAAACTTTTCTTATCAACGCCCTCAAACTGTCAAAAGCTTAATAGTTTTCCTCCTTTATAGGGCCTCTTTCAATGTGTTTCAATGATTTCTCACTCACACATTACAGTATATTGTGCATGAATGGCAAAGAATGTGTTATAAAAATATTTTTTTTTCTTTTTTTTTCATTGATTGAAAATATTTATCATCATGTAGGTCAGGTCATACAAGAAAACCAAATGTACTCTCAAAGATTATTGCAATAAGTACTGTATGTTATTCAATATTTTAATTTTACTAATGGTCCATTTAATGCGGAAAGATGGGCATTATATTGCATGTGAATCAAGTGTTTGTGAGATTCATTTCATTACGGATGAGAGGATGTTTTTCTCTCTTTGAGCAAATAACAAGGATACAAACAAACACACTCGAGTATCATGTGTGAAAAATAGAATATCATTTTCATATGTATGACTCTAATAAAAGATACGCAAAGTATCGTGTAATTACATTCTAAGAGGAACTGTCTTGTGACAATTTGAAAGGGTCGTTAGACTCATTATATCTACATGTAGTACACTGTACTTCCATGCAAGAATTGACACAGCATGGTTTTGTAATGATCATTTGTTGAATACACACGCACTGCATATGGAAATGGGTATATGGGACTACAGACACTACTGGTACACATTTGTTTGGTCCAAAAAATTTACAGTTGGGCAATGAATTTCTGTCATTTAATATTAAATAAATAAAATGTTATTGTCCAAACTTTTCAAAGCACAACTCGTTCCTTCTTCTGGAAGATTACACAAACAGGAATTATAATGAAATAAATTATCATGCACTGCACACAGATATTGGTATAAATGGGACTACACACTTGTCTTGTCCAACATTTTCACAATATGGCAATATATTTAATATCAAAGCACAATTCATTCCTTCTTCTTCAGGGAGGGTACACAAAAATGAATCATCATGAATGTCAAGTTGTTATGTTATAGTGCGTCCATTCACAATCTACTCCTGCTTAAACAATGATTATGCGCAACTACATGTACAGTACATGTGTATGTGATATAATTGGACGCACTTCACAAACATTGTGTAATAGTGCATTGTTACATAATGATGACAGTTATTGTTATAAAATCATAACTGTTATTCCCAAAGGTGTGTGCATATTATGCAACAAATAAGGTGTAATGTGCATGAGGGTAGGGTATTGAAGGTACATTTCTCATTTGTTTCATGTGTTCTTTGATGGAAAGGAGCATGAGCCCTTACCCTGAATATATTTTATCAGAATTTTTATTTTGATAAATGAAAGATCACTGAAAGATTAATAATGATTTATTTCTATAATTCTCATGAAGTTTGTTGAGTGCATGTATAATTTGATTTCCATTATGGCCTTATACAAAAAAAGAGCTTTTCCGTCACTGTTTTGTCTCAAATTGCCTCCATGTTCATATGGTATGCCTCTTGTGTGCATGTGCGTAAATAAGAAGCGAAAAATGATTTTGATCACTTGTTTTGTTGATTTGGTGTTTAAAAAAATGCCATTTAGTATTATTTCATATGTGAATTTATATATATTTTTCTAATAACTTGATATCCAAAACACAAACAGTTTCACATTGCACTTCCCTGTTGTTTTGACACTTGCTATTTTAAAGGTAATATTTAGTCTTGGTAATGGAAATTAAATTGAAATGAAAAGTTTGAATATGGTCATGTGTGTAAAATATGTATGCATAGATACATATAGAAGGCTGTAATCTGTGCATGTCCCAGGTGCATATAAATAGATGTTATGTGATTCTGTCCATGGTTTCTGATGAATTTTAGTGAAAATATCTGAAAGAAACTACTTATAAAGGTTAATGATTTACCCTGTCAACTAAGTAGCTTATATGATCTAGGGCTCTGCAAACCACAGAGGTTGTATGGTTCATGTGAGGTAGGATAGGGAGTGAGGGGGGGGGGGGCAGGCTGCGAGCACAGACTCTCGTTTAAACTTAATCACAACTCCATAAGTCTTAGCCAAGCCTAGCTCTGTCAGTCTATGGCTATATTGATTAGAGCAGGTACCGTAGCTATAATACAGAGCCTACCGGTATGGTGTACACTGTGCAGTAGACGCTCAGTCAGCATAGTTTTACAGTGCAGACACTGTTATGCACACCAATGTCTGACAAGGGTTTGTGCCTGCCCTGGGGGGTGGGGGGGGGGGGCAGGGGCGTCACATTTATTTAAATAGGTAATAGTAGCATCCACCCTCAAAATACATGTACATGTAGGTCATTGTGGTATATGGCACTGCATGTGACCCATTTAGAATATGAACCATTTAGAATATGAACTTTCCTTTTTGATTACGGAGCAGTTCATATAGAGTTGCATCACAAGGGAGTGGGAAGCTTACGGAAGGATGTCCCTACCATGTAACTCCTTGGTGTAACAATACCAGCTATTTTGTGCCCGTCACTGACGATGTATATAATGGGTCCACAAAGTTTGTGAACTTTCATAATTTCAATAGCTATATTTTTTATGTTAAATACAATAGCAACGTTTTGATGTCTCCGTCACAATAGAATAGGCGTCTTGTTGTTGAAAGTGACTTGTTACGTTCCACATAACTGAGCAGTTCACGTCATGAATGTGCATAGAGAGGGAATAGCGGGGGTGTGTCACAATGAACAGGTGTAATTTACTATGCATAACTATACTATATCAACTTGTTTTATCATTTACAGTATGTCTCTTGTCATTACGGCATTGGCATCTTGTTCTTATTGTGTCCTATTTACAGTAGTTCTACGGAATGTGAACTTTCACTTTTGGTTACTGAGCAGTTCAAATGGACATGTTCATGTTGCCCTTAGGGGGGAGGGGGGGGGGGGTGGGGAGGGGCTGTCACCATAAAGTAGTTTAACAAAAAATTATGACATGAAATTTGTCTGTTTTAATGGTTTGGTTCCATGGAATATGGACTTTCCTAAAGAACAGTTCACATGTAAATGAAGCATGGGGGGGGGGGGGGGGGTGGGGGTGAGGTGTTTTGTCTGCTTCTTCAGGTGAATGGTTTGGTTTCATGTTTTTACTTTCACATGTACATGTAAGCGAGCAATTCACATGAGGATGCAATGACAACTTAAGTCTTAAGTCTTCAGCTTATAAATGCTATGGACACCCACATCTTCTCTCCATTCAACAATTGACCCAACTCCTAGTTTGTTGGTGTGCATATTATAATTGTTGCTCCCTGGATAGATGGATTGGTGAGAATGCTAGCTTTGACAATTCTGCAGTAAAGTTGTTGAGTTAGCAAGTAGACATTGTCACTGGCAATTCAGAGTGAAGAATGATACAGCAGCTTGTTGCCATGGTTATTGTGGTGAAATGGTCTCAACATTCAGACCTTTTATGATATGATATTTGGACATGGATTGTAGATAGGATATTGAGGAAAGATATGTTTTAGATTTCATACAAAAGAGTTATCATATTCCTTTGGTAATAACTATGTTGTAAGGATTTTAATTTATAAAATTTTAAAATTAATTAATTTATAAAAAATATTTTTATATAGATTTTCTATTTATATCATTTGTATAATACTTAAGATATTAAATACCTTCACATGCAATATAGGCCCCTCATATTGCAAATTTGTGTTTGTCCGATCACAACTCTAAAAATAAATAACTTTCTTATTTTTAATTGGATTTTGCTCCAACCGTTTCACTGACCAGGTCCTCTTATTTTCTGATTCTATTAAAACCATATAAAAAGCTAAATACTATTGTTATTAAAACCAGGGTAATATCAGGGTAGACTTCCCCTTTAATGGTGCATAGCATTACTTGAGGAAGTGATCCAGTGTAACGACATGAAGTTCAGTTATGTGAATGCAAGTCAATCATGGAAGGGGCACTGAAAGTGCTAGCCTGGTGATCCCATCTTCCTTTGACAACCATATGGTAATTGCATGGTATAATTGCTTGGCACACAGCTGCAATATGATGAAGAATGGTATGCAGACATGTTGAAATTGTATCAGACTGGAGTATGCCTGCATAGATAACGTTACAACACAGATTGCTGGCTATGTATAGACAGTTAGGTCCATGGTATAGTATTGGTGATCAGTTAGTAGATGGCAGTTATTGCTACTTATTAAGTACAGCAGGGAATTCAATTTACATAAAAATGATTTGTCTTTTCATAACAGAAACTAAGATCAGAAGAGTTGTAGCTTAATGAAATAAAATTAAGTACTTAAGACGAGATCATATTTTAGTTCAAAATGCCTAAAAATCTTTCTAATTGTTCATAATATGAAATACCTAATGAGGATTCCCACTATGGTAATTGTTTGAATGTTCAGACCAGCAAATCCAGCACAAAATTTTGCTGGGAACCAGGCCTGTGCCATGCATTTGGCAGCACAAAGTTCTACAGATGTTCACATTTTATGGAATCAATAATAAAATATTAAAAAAAATAAAAATAAAATGGCAGTTCAGTTTGAGCAGTAGTCTTTTCTGTCTTTACATTTTGTATGTTTGGAGCCACAAGGGCATTAAAGATAAACTTGAGTTCTGGTAAAAAAAGAAAATGAATTCTCACAGAATCTAACGAAACTTACAATGAATGTTCAAGATTACAAATAAATGTCATGTGCCAACAAATTTTGGAAGAAAATGTATACTGGCTGAGTAATGAGCATATAAAGATAAGGAAATCAGGGTAGTACTAGCCCCGACACCATGTGTGTTGCCCCATATACACCTTTCTGTGTAAGTGATTGTTACTTTACCAAGACTCTGCCAAATTTATGATGATTTTGATGACTCCAGAACCTTGCATTACACACCATGACTTACATGCTATATGATCAACTTTTCTGATTCATTCCACACCTTTTCTTTCACAATGCAATCGCATTACCAGAACTCAAGTTTATCTTTAACTCATACTAATTTAATGCAGTGTTAACACCCTTTTGATACCAGATAGATGATACGTACATGTATGTACGTGTAGGCTACAGTATTAACCGTATACTGTATGGCCAGCAGAATGATTTACATTTAAGCTTACAAAAGAAAGCTTTGTGTAATTTAAATATTTTGCTTTCTCAGAATTCTGGAAACCCCTCTTAGGTAATCCCTTAAATCATCACCATTTATGTTCAGTTTATCAGAGAGGCAGTATGTTAGCTATACATACATGTACATTTAGGCTTAAAGAATATATTTCAACCTGTTGGTTTCTTTGTCTACATGTATAATATTTTTGTTTTAAAACAGCTTCTATTACTATTAGCAGCAAACTAAACCCATTTTCACCACCAAATTTTGTAGAGCTAATGTTTTACTTTAACTTATAAATAGAACATTTGTTAAATAGAATTTTCACCATTTGCAGTCCATAGTTATCATTCTTTGTATTCTCAGTTTGTACTTTGAACTTTGATTAGATGCTAAGAATAGGTTTTGATTACCTTTGATATGCTGCTATATTTATATGGACATTGTGTACTTTGACAAAAAGTATATGTTTACATAAAATGCGAGCAAATGCGACAGAAAGACATAGAGTCCGGAGCCGTTCTAGGAGAGTGATTTTTGGAAAGGGGGGGGGGGGACTTGAGCCCCTGAGCCCCCTTCAGTACCACTACTGGATAACTGTAAAGAGAAGATGAGAGGAAAGACATTTTGTATCTATTCCTTGACATCTGGTATTTTTCATTTCAAACACTAAATGTCAATGTTACGAGGAAGATATCTGTAATGAAATTATAAATACCCACAATTGCGTACCGTAATAGATGTAGATTGTACTTTGTTGCATCCACACATATACATCAAGACAGAACTGTTTACATACGGTGCAAGCATGTGTGTACTTTACACTCAGTGGAGGTGCATTACACAATGAAACGTAAGACATTGTTATTGTGTAAATGACAACCAAACTGAGCTCTCTTTCCTATCTATTTCAACTGATCTTTATAAAAAGTTATTCTTTCTATTCTATTAATAGAATTTGTACAAAACACAAAGCCCCATGTTGTACCCTGTGGTTAAAAGTCATATTTAACAAGAGTAAGATTTGATCGTCCTTTGTCAAACTATGATTGTACAAATGAAGACTGAGTTTATAAACACCGAGTTATTTTGAATTTTATTAAATAAAGTTTTCTAGTTTTGAGCTGTCCATAGTTCAGAATTTAGATTTTTTTAAAATGTACATGTATATTATTATGAATCAGTATTAGAGATGATAAATCTTCTCAACTGATTGACATATCTCTCACAACATTTCTATTTACTATACTCTACATGATAACGATTTAAGGAACATATTTATATCTCTGTCAGATACCATGTAATGCCTTTCAAACATTAAACCACTTGGCATATAATTTGTAACTGATGGAATCGCTCATGAATTTTCATCGATATTGATCTGCTGGCTGAACTAATAATTCATGCGAAAGTAGCATGCTACTTGTAGCCAGTAAAAGCTTTGGTTTGCAACTTTGCATGCTTGATGTACCCACGTTCTCAACATTTTTTCAGGGACTCCCCCTGTATCTATTTATAGAAACTAGGACGTGGATGAGTGTGTCTCTCTTTAGCACACTATGAATTATAAGTGTTTCATTTCTGTGTTGCTTCCTAAGTGATACACTTGTTAGCACGTACATATACATGGTATGGTTTCTACAGAGAGTTTATGTACATAGGTCATTGCACATCTTTATTATTAAGGGACTGTTCCAGAGCACAAAGGGTAAGAAAACAAATCAATGTTTTTCATGTACATGTACATATTTTGTTTTGAAGATGATGTTAACTTGTGGTTAGGCGTTACTGTTTCACAGAGAAGTATATGTTTTAGATTACTGACTTTTGTAACAAATGAGAAGAAGTGTTTATTATGAAGTTTTGGAACCATCAAAAGCATAACAAATCAACTAAAATTGATGAAAATCAAACAGAGTAAATTGCAGTGGACATGGATACATGTATGAGTCTATGCATGGGACTACACAAATGATTGGCATAAAAATTAGGTTTTTAACTTTCTAATCTATTTGAAATTTGAGAGCACTTGAAGAGCACATTAGTTATGGCAGTTAAAATGGTTTTAGAACATAATTCTGTTTTGGACTGAAACCACTGAAACTAGCTGTAGAGTGATTACCATAATAATGCCCATTATTATAATTTATATGTGGTAGTACCGGTTAAATGATGGTTGACTGAAACTGCAAATGGTATGTGTACATTTTCCACTGATATGGGTGAACTTCCTGTTTTATTGTCAAAGAGCACCGTTAAGAAACGGTATTTTTAGTTTCTACCTGAAATTGTGACGCACTATGAACGACAGATCTGCCATAATAAAATCTATTTTAATAGAGGTTTCAAAACCTAAGCATTACCACTTGTAAATTTGATGTTTTTTAAATGTTTTTCTTAACTAAAAAATGAACGTAGACTGGTCGAATTAGGGCCTTTGTTGAATACTTTTAGATGTATTAGCTTTAATACATCTATGTCTAGATGATATTCCATTTCCAACTTCTACTTCTGCCACTTCTAAGTCTAGATGTGCTTCTATTTCCAGCAACAGTGACTGATGTAAATTTGTTTTGTTCTTGTATTTTTTTTTTACATGGCCTCATGCTTTTTAAGCTTGGTGATAGCCATTTTTCAATAAATTTGATAAACCTTTAAGGTTTTTTTATGGGAAATACCATCATTTTACCAGCTCTGTAATTCAAAACTTTTCACAATATCCTGTTCCTATAGGCAAATTCTGTATGGGGTGAGTTTATTTATTTTTATTTTTTTGTTTGCTGTCATAACTTTTTTATTTGAAATCTTGGCTGTATTAGAATATTAAAAAGGTGAATTGCCCATTGGCCCTGCGGCTGTATTTTAAACGGGCAGTTACATATACACATTCTCCTTACAACAACAACAACAACAACAACAATACCACACTTAACCATGGAAAGACATGATACGTATATAAACTATTGATAATTCCAAAGATCATATCTGCAGAGTGCCAGAAGGGCGTTATGTTAATTGTGCATTAAATCTATGCCCTTCTGCCTTTCAGCAGATGATATTGATCAAGATGACTGTTTTCTGCATTACAATACATTTTCAAGAAGCTCTCCCTTCCAGCCAAGGGTCCATTTCCCAGGAGGGCAGTAGACTCGATGAAGAGGATTCTTGTCTGCTGCCTAGATCGCGTTGCCAATTTGAGAGAGCAAAATGCGCCCGAGGAAAAAAGGACAGTGTCCTTGCCGTGTTTGAGGGTGATACCTTATTGATTTCCATGAACCCCATGTGAAGCTTGGAGCTCCTTGATTGAGTTTCACAATTATTTGATATCTCTTCAGTCTACAGGGCATGATATAGGAAGGCTAGGCAGATATCATACAGGCCCTTTCACATCAGAGGAAATTTGTTCAAAAATACAAACAATGACATTTATACTGTAATACCAGAAGCTTTTGTGTTTCCTAATTCCTACCTGTACTTTATAACGTTTTAATTTGATTTCGCCTAATTTTGTAATTTGTTAGATGTATAAATGTTAAAATCTTCTTTGTACCTGTGAACATGTACCTCCACGGAGAAGATAATAGAGAATTAGAGAGGGTACTGTATATACTGTACATGTAACGGTAGTACAAAAATATATGAAGGAAACAGATATAAAGTCGCAAGATTCAAATTGAGTTTTGAAAGAGATAGAAATCTAGAAAGAAGGGGATTATACAGTGCACCTATCAATGTAGTTTTACATGCAGAAAATGAACAAAGTGCGAACCATTAACAAAATACATGTATGTGTATCTGTTTGAGGTGGGCCATCAAAATTTGAGTCCAGGCCACCAAAAAATCCAAACCAGTCACAATTTTCATAAAACTATCCGATCATTTTTGTAAGTGTGAATGGGGGCGAGACTGCTATGGTAGACCATAGACATGTGTAACATGAGCAAGGTTTACTGAGCTCATGCATAACACATGTCATGGAGTTCACTCAGGAGGCAAGATGAATATGAATAAATTTCTGCCATCTTGATGAATTTTACTGATTTGATTATAATTTTCTTTTTATCTCAGTTATGAAACATTTACAAAGAACAAATGTCCTTTGCAAAGGTGATTATGTCAGGGGATTTACTTTCACTTTAGATGATAATATACGTGTACGGTATACCAGGTGCACGTACATGTAGTACCGGTATGTTTGGTTATATCAACATCCTAGTTTACAATATTATGTGAGTAGAAAACAAAATTATGTTTTTCAAAGCTATGCAACTATAATCATATCAATTTCATTATTGGCAAATGTAAGTGAGATACGGGTGAGTGTGATTTCTTTCAAAAATTATAAATTTATGGTATTGATACTCATTTCGATATCCCTGCATACATGTATATACCAGTAATCAACACCATTTAATTCTGAAATTAATACATGTATATAGAAGGAAATGAGTTGCGACCAGTATACCTACTTAATGTTATCTATCTCATAAAAGAGGAAACCGCTAAATTGTTTGCAGTGCATCAAATTACAGGTGTTGTGGTGGTTAGTTAAAGAAAAATAATTTGTTTTGGTGCCTATGCCACCAATTTTTTTTGTATGGTTTGTCCTTTGTGGGATGGTATAAAACCATAAATTTGTGTGAATGGGACTTCGGCAAAGATCAGGAGATATATCCAGATTTGTAAATGTTTTTAATTCTGTAAAGTGATTGAATTACAACATTGATTATTACAACTGGCAAAGTCTTTTTCAGTGATGGGAGCAATCTTTAATAATTAGTTATCTGGTTTGAAACCAAGTCAATGTGCTAAAGTGCCTTTTTATAAGGCATAATCTTCATTACCAAGTCCCTCCGAGAGGATTTGAAGCTGTCGGTACGGTGGTTGCTTATACTTCCAAGCAAGCACACACTTTCTTAGCAGTCAGGTAAAACAAAAAAACCATCAAAACACTAATAACACCTCAAGTAATCACACTTCATCTCAGCAACTGAGTTGTAAAAAAGTCCACTCTGTTTATGTTTTCATCGAAACACTGATGTCGCTATCAGAACACGGAGAAGTCGGGCAAAATATCACGACAATGGGAGAATAAATCACGATAAAGCTGGAAGGCTGACAATATAAATGTTACAAATGATGAATGCCTATGTACCTTTAGGGAATCTTGAAGTGCGCACCAGGGACAAAAAACAAAGAGACAGAGAGGAAAAACTCTTGAAAATGCCCAATAGTGGCGAGTTTCTTGATTTTGTTGACACAGCGCTGATAATTTGCTGATTTACAAGTCATGAACTCTTGTGAAAGAGGTACTGAGGGCACTGTTAACCTATAAATCTAGACCAGCAGTTTACATAAACACTGTTCTTTTATGATCTTGCTTGGGTTTGATAAAAAAGTCAAAGGGAACATGGGTTATTGGGTTATCGGGTCTTGTGGGTATCCTTTTCAGGTTTTCATAAGCAATATACTCAGTTGAGCTGATTTATTATTCAGTGTTCTATATATGTTTGATACTAAATGGCCTTTCATATCACCACCATCCTGGTTGCCAAGAGAAAAAAGAAATCCTTGCCAATTGTGTTTACATTAAAAAATATTAGGGTGGTATTCTCGAAAGCGGACTAACTTTAGTCCATGGTACTTTAATCTTCTGACTAAGTATGGAATGCCAAGTGTCCATATTAATATGTTTTTGAATAAATGAATCTGTTACTAAATTACCATGATAACATAATTATTTCATAGTTATATTGTTGTAATTAACTTTGGTATTACAAAATATTTCCTTAATGAAAACATTTTATTTTAATTTAGTAACAGATTAGTTCATATACTTAGTTGGAGGATTAGACCAAGGACTAAAGTTAGTCCGCTTTCAAGAATACCACCCTTAGAGTTAAATCAAAGGAGAGAATTAAAATTTCATTGAATTTCTTTATTCTTTGCATTCTTGAATTTTATTTTTTCATGTGATGCATCACATCAATTTTGTAATTTCAATCCAATTCAGGAGGATCGAATATTGGAAAAATTGCTATGAATTTCAAATCTACAAACATAATCTTGATTTAGCAATAAAAGGATTATGAATACAAAGTTTGAATGACTTTTCCATGTAGAGGGCTGAGAACCGGTGTATTGAAGGCAATATGGATTAGTCTTGTCATACATATGTCATATCCAATTTAATATTATCCTGTGAGGATTACATTTTCTGATTATTAAGCAAGAAATGTTTGTCATCACATTCCATAATTCTGTCTCATGAGGTGATACATTTTCATCACCTCCAGTGCATGTATTTGATAGTACGTCAGGTTATTGATGAGAATAGGGAACGTGTGTCGCTTTTCACAGAAAAGACTTATCCTCATAAAGCAATTTTTAATTTATTTTGGCAAGCATTATGTCGATAAATCAAATCAAAGCGAAATATAATTCATATTATAGTTTGATTTGACTATTCAACAGTCAACACTCAAAGTTACAGACAGTATTGATTTATGAGTAAACTGATAATAATGCAGTGTGCAGGACTTATAAATGCAAAGTTATGGAGTATGTATTTGCCCACATGCTGTCTTTGCTCCTACAAAGTATTATGATTGACAGATATTAGACAGTAAGTCAACACTAATCAAGAAGCTGGCCTCTTGTTTTCCCAGTATGTTTTTGACACATACAATTGATTAGGCTATACAACTTTAATTACTGGAAGACTAGAAAGCCAACCTGTCTATAAAGATCACCCAAACCACCCCTTGAGTATCTTTTACACAGTGAGACCACCTTTAATAGTGGACACCTCTCTATAAAGGGCACCTGTCTCTAATGGTCACATACATGTATATGTTATCATATTTTCTCAGTATAGAAAGAATGTCTCGTGGACAATGTCTTGAAAGGCCAACTTTTTACAGTGGCCACTTTTTTTTGCTGCTCCCCTTGAGTAGCCGTTAAAGATATATTTAATTGAAATATGATGTGAATGAAACTCATCTATTGCATGACAAAAGTTCATTAAGAAGTTATGAGCATTGTTTACACAAGTCTATGGGTTGTGCATGATACACAGTATCATAGTCTTTATTATGCTTGGACAGGGCCATTTCCTGGGACAGTCCCAGAAAAAAGGCTGAATAATGACCCCCCCCCCTCCCCTCCAAATGGTTTGCACATGCAAACTAGGCCACGTGAGTGAGAGGTCCGGATCTTGTACTTTTATCGCACCTCAACCCTGGATTTTATTTGGGCTCTAGATGCAGGAAGAGTTGAGCGAGTATGACAAATATGCCATCGATATGAGTAATCCTCACTCATGCATTTGAACTTTGACCTGAGTTATCAACACAGCAGCAAGAATGGCCGCAATCTACACTCATACTGTTTTCACACTGGCAATATTTTGCTTAACCCCGTACTATAGGTGGGGTTAAGGGGGGGGGGGGGGTCTTAGCCCCACCTATAGTACGGGGTTAAGCCTATTCCACTTTCTGTTCAGACTGGTTTTTACCAAAGTGGGCTAAAGTTGGCTAACCCCACCTATAGTACGGGGTTAACTAACCCTGCAAAATAGCAGGGCTAACTCCGCAATTGTGGTGCTAACTCCTGCTAACCCCGCAATTGCGGTGCTAAGCAAATGAATGAGAACAGAAACAAAAAATAGTCCGGTACTACGCAATGGAGCGTATCGCAGCTGGCCAGATGCGAAGTATGTCCAATCATAACATACACGATATCCGGGGTTAACGAAATGCAGTGAGAACAACGGGAATTTTCTTATTCCGGAATAGGCGCTAGTACGGGACTAAAAAACAGCGTGTGTGAAAAGCCCAAAAAATAGTCCGGGGTTAAGGATAGTACGGGGCTAAGCAAAGTACAGTGTTAAGCAAAACCAGTGTGAAAAGAGTATTATATAGCTTTTACTCTCACCTGCTGTTCAAAAGGGGGAGGGGGAGGGGCACGGGAGGGGGGGGGGGGGTTCTTGATCAGAAAAATACCAGGTACTTGTGTAGTTGAGATGTGAATTTTTGGGAATGAAAGACAATTGCTAGCAGCCATGTTTACTGGTATCTCAACCAGGTCGTTGTTTTTGTGAGGAAGTATCCATTATTTTAAACTGGAAGAATAATATTATTGTTAGGTACCTACATGTATGTTCACATTAGACTTTTTGATTATCTAGATAATAGGTACATACATGTATGTCTGGATGTGAATAGCAATCCATGATGATGATATGACTTCATATTATGAAAAACTTGATCATCATTTTTATTAAGTTTTTTGAGGTAGCAAGGTATCTTTCATTGCACAGAAATGTGAACTCGAAGTGCAATTATTTTTGTGATCTTTTCTTCATGACTTCCTGGGATGTAACTGACTTTCTTTGTAGGCTTACATGTACATGTACTGTACATACCAAATGCATTAAGACAGCCGATAACTGTAAGTAAGTGTATTAATATTCCATTTTTTTGCAAGATGTACTTTGATGCAGTTATCATTCACATTGTAAAGATAACCCTTCCATGTTTTCTATGGATAATATGAGATTTCTTTTTAGTTATTAAAGCTATATATTTCGTTTGATTTTTCCAAATGTCTTTTTGAGCTTCCAGAAGTGAATTACAGACCTAGTGTTTTTTTTTTTTACAAAGCATGAGAGAAGCTGTCGAGCCCACATGCGATCAGAATCAGATCATCTATTTTATGTTAATACCTACGCCTCAGGCTCAGGGAGAGACGTGAGAAATAAATATTCATGTACCCTCAAAGCTAATATTTATTATTAATCAAATTAGTGTTTATTTGTCTTTGTCTGTGCATATCCAGCATTGTTTAATGGGACAATCGTTTTAATAAGCATACAATTGGTACCTTGCCCCTCTCTTAGCACGTGTCTGGGCATGTTAAGTGATAAATTTTCATGAGTAATCTAATTCCCTCCTATTGACTAATCACCAGTGATTGTAAACAAAAATACCACTGTCGGTCCCTCGGCCATGTTCCCTACACTGCCCTCGTGTGTTGAAGGTCATGCATGCCCTGTGTGTCAACATTGATATGAGTTAGGGGCTATTTGTAGTCTGTGAAACAGACTGAGTAGAGTGGCCAGTTGTGTTGGCCTGTTTTTGAGGGGGCGGGGCCCTCCCCTGGTTCTGCTACCAACAAAAATAAATGCCAAAAATTGATTGAAGGAATGAGCAAAATTTCCAAGTAAAAATTTAGTGGAGTGCCAATGCTCCCCCCCCCCTACGCACCCCCTCCTCTAACCAGTTCTGCCCCCATTAGTTGTAGCTAGTACTCCAGACATTAATTGATGGTGACTGGAAAAATAATAGTGCATACATATAGCTATGCAGTAGTCACTCACTGTTGACTGTTCTACTGACTTCAAAATCTTATGTCCTTCTCAGGAGGCCTAGAGGTCTTTTGCCATCCAAATGATTTTGTTTTGGCCTCAAATTATTTTCTCTTCTTCTGGATTGTTTGTTATAAAGAGAAACTTGTAATCAGTGAAAAAAATACACGGGGGATAGGGGCGAAGTAGCCCCCGAAATGCCCACAATAGCCCCCGAAAATCAGAAAAGAGCCCCTGTAAATTTGCATAGAGTTCAATGCAAAACAAATTTTAGAATGTTATTTTCATGCAGGCAAGCTTGAAAAGTAGCCCCGAAAAATAAATATTAATTTTTTCCCTGCTTGTAATAGCTCTCTTGGGTTTTTGTGTGTGTATTAGTATTTGTACAGGGAGGTACCTGTTTCTGTGCGAAGTCAGTGTATGTATCACTGCACTTTTATTTACCATTTGTGGTAATTAATTTAGACAAAGAAATTAATAGTTATATCACATATCACTTAGGGACCAGTAAACATAGAAATATCTGTCTTTTATCTTGTTTTTCTCAGAGTTATAATCTGAAAATGTAAATAAAAATAATAATAGATGGTTACTAGCTTCATTTAGTGAGCTTTTTGGTTATTTATATTTGATTGGAAATATAAAAAAAAACTATTTACTTTTGAATTTGGATGATGATTCAATGCCATTGTAGCTCTCAGCGTTCAGACAATGTCTTGTTTGAACGTGAGGTCATGATAGGCTGTAAAATGTCTCACATACAGCTGCTGTATTACAGTTACGTTGTTGTCTTCTCGTTCAAGTCAGAAAGGTAATGATTCATCGGGACTTTAGCATGAATCAGTCAGTGTGCCATGTCAGAAATTTAGAAGGCAAAGGGAGAGATAGATGACAAATAGGGACACGAAAGGAAAAGGAACTTTCGAGGTCCCCCCCTGGCTAAATTCGAGGGAACTGTAAAGGGAACTCGCACATAGAGTGCTCTGGCCGGTTGTAGAGCGTGTACTTATGTTATGTGTAACAACAGGATATGTGTTAAAGGAAAAGAGGAACTGTCGTGAGGGCAAACTTGACTCCTGCGTGTGCCTATGAATATGACATGTATATTGCAAGGAGTTCACATAAATGCAATGCGTTAATGCTTACTTTGCTGAGTGTGATGGTTTAAAGCGCGGTAGGATGTCAAAATGAGCTCTTTTTGCAAATATTAAGTTATTTTTACATTATGTTTAAAGGTTATATTGAGGACTTTGAGGTCCTCTAATGAGAACATTTCTCAAAATATTAAGTAAAATATATAGACTGTCTCTAGATGGGCAATATGTAATAGCTGAAAAAAGTCATAAAAAGACAAAACAGTTTGAATATAGGAAATGTATATTGTGACTTGATTGTATAATTCTTCATCTTTGATTGTATGACATTGATAATGGAACATAATTGTGAAAGCTTGATTATTCATGTATTATTATAGAAACCCAAAATTGTTGACTTCATTTTGATAAATATTTTTCTAATATGGCATATAGAATTCAAATTAATTCTGCATGACTTGAAGTCGCACAAGTCAAATTTTCCCCAAGTCTAATCAATAAAAACATTAAAAAAACCATGCAAAAAATGTGTTATTTACACATCCTAAGTCAAATTTTGCATAAGTCAATATACTTTTTGTGGTCCCAGCAGTTTTGACTTACCGGGGTATGCAAAGTTATCTGTACATTGTACAGTCTCATGTGTATACTGGAAAGAAAAGCCTGTTGATCAAGACTACATCGTACACCATAATATAGTCTATCCAATCATATCATAATGTACATGTATCATCAAGACACAGCAAAACGTCAAGTGGCGTCCAAACGCCCGTCTTAGAAAAGAGCGTGTGAATACTGGCAGCTGAGTAAATTAAGATCAAGAAAACCCTCTTTATACATTTCCCTCTGTCTTTCAAATGCTGAGGCATATATTTGCTCTTCTGACACTGGACTAGAAATGGAAAATACAAAGGCTAGGCCCGTCGTTGCAAAATCATGATTTTACTTTGAGGAGTTAAGTGATTATGTCTTCTTTTTATCTGAAGTTGTGTTATAATTACCTCCTTTATTATTTTTTATTTTCAATTCATGTAAACACAATGTAGAGTAGGTATATGGCAGTTCATAATTATTACTTATTATTATTACAGATATGTTGAGTGCTTACGTTTGCTGTGTGTACAATGTACGATGTATTTTAATGTTTTTTGTTTGTTTGTTTTTTAATCATACTGTAGATTTAACCATTGATTGTTAGCCATATGTTCTTATTTACTTTTACATCTCATGTATCAAAATCACACCAGATACATGTATGAAACCTGAAACAAATATATATAGCATGTGATCTGGTGAAAACTAGAAGGGCATTACCTGTTAATCCATAAATACATGTATGTGAAGTAAATTCCTTATAGCTGTCTTCATATTTGATACAACAGGCAATACCCCCTCCCTCCCCCCAAAGGAAAAAACAAATTGTTATCTCGGGCTTATTAGTCAACTATGAGGGAAATACAGGAGCTGTGTGAGTATTTCTCGAAAAAAATGACACTTATCCCTTATTGATCTTGCTTCAAATCCATTCACATTTCTTCCTTGTTTTTTTTCTGTCACAGAATGGCTGGGCGCGACCAATCTCAAGATCGCAGCCGGGATGCGGCCCGAAGGAAACGGGTACCAGCCCCAACGATTAAGAAGGATTCATGCGGACCAATCTTTGGAACCCCTGTCAAGGTAAGGTACCTTATGCCTCAGTCTCACCTTTGCATATTTGGCTTGTGTATTGCTGTGTATTCATGGCAAGCAGTTTTAACATTTATTCCTATTTCTTGATATCAAGAAATGATTTTCTGTTGTAAAGCAATGGTAATTCTTGATATCAATTTCTTGATATCAAGAAATAGATATAAATGTTAAAAGGGCTTGCCATCAATACGCAGCAATACGCAAGCCAAATACACAAAGGTGTGACTGAGGCATAAGAGAGAGAACAGTCGAGCACTCTCATGAACAGAATATTTTGTAGTACAGAAAAATATAGAAATTTTGGCAGGTCCCATGTGATAATGATCATCATTAATAAAGTCAGCATTTTCCTCTCATGAGGGGTTACTGACTTTCACGCCATGATGATGACACTCCCTACCTCTACTTCTTCTTGTCTCGAGCATCCTCATCATTTAGACCAACCTTACTGCTTTCCTTCTCGGCCATATATATATTTCCATGAAATCTTCAGTCTTCCTTTCCCTCTTATGCTATCCTCTTCCACATCCCACGCAGGTTTATCATCTTCCCTTTCCAAGACATAACCCATCCATCTCCATCCACTCTTTACCACTTCCACCACAATATCTCCCAGACCCTACCTTTCCATGAGCTCCCTTGTGTTCTCTCTATTGGACGGTTTCACGCCACTCATCCTCTGTACCATGGCTCTTTCTGTTCTCCTCAAGATACCCTCTTCTACTGTCTTTACATCCCAGGTTTCTGAAACATTTACCATTGCTGTTCTAACGCAAGGGTTATAGATCTTGCCTTTTATTCTCATTGTAAACCTTCTACCAGCTCACTAAACTTCATCCACCCCAATCTGCATCTTCTTGCCACTACAATCTCACCACTGTTGATTGTATCCCAAGATAATGATAGCAATAAGCTGTTTCCAAATCAACATCCATTTGCGTGGAAATCATTGAAGTTTGTACCTCAACAACTTGCTTATGTTTAAAAAACTATGAACAAACATCAACTAATATTAAAGAGTTCTGTTTCAATTAGCCTCCCTCAACATTTTTATTGCATCATTGTTTTGACAATTTATCTAGGAAAGATGATGTAACAGCAAGTCAGAATAAGCCTTGTAGGCAGTGTCCATCATGTTTGATTGACATACCCTTAACAATTTAGAGTTGCCAAAATCATTTACGTGGGACCATGTTTATCATTAGTATTTTAGGTATGTAAACATATGATTTACTGCTTTTGTCATTGCCAGGTGGGATCAGCTTTTCAGCTGTAGATTCTGTTATTGCTTATCAAAACTTTGTTTCTGTTCTTTTGAAGTAATTATATAATAATAATGATAATATTTAGCTTTTATATAGCGCTTAATACAAATGTCTTTCAGCGCTTTACAAATATACTATATATGACACCCAAACTTGAAAGTGAGAGTGCCACTTGTTGCTGGCAAGTTTGCTGGAAATAGGACTTTGAAGATAAGCACAGAAAAGACAAGTTTTCAATGATGTAACATCATGCAGAATAATGTTTAACATCTTTTCTTTCGTCTGCTTATGACCCTTTACAGTCTGACACCAAGGACGATCTGAGCAGGACTGTCCAAAATACTTTGGGCCTCTATGACAACTTTAAAGTTTTAAAGCCACACGAACTGGGACGCTTGCATGGTGTACAGTACCAGCCTCAAACACCTGTACCAGGAGACACCAAGAACATCAGCCACTTCCCTGTCATCAATGGACAGACCAAGCCATCAGGACAGCATTCCTTGACGCCTAGTGGCAGTGGCAAAACCAGTAGTCAGGTAAAGAGTAGTCCAGCCGAGGGATCATCGTCACATCGACATGGCAGCTCAAAGCCGGCTCCAGCTGGTGCTTCATCATCCTCTTCCAAGGGTGTCAAGCGCGAGCCTGGGACCGCTTCGCAGCTGTCATCGTCATCGTCGACGACTTCCTCGTCGTCTTCTAAAACTGCCCACCCTTCCAACCATGAGAAATCAAAGGATAGCAGTCAGAGACGGTCTAAAGACGGTACCTCTGGGGTTAAACCAACAACGAAGGCTCCAGTATCGGGTAGCTCTGCGGAATCGAGCAATTTGCAGCCGAAGGCATCAACGAATCAGTCATCCAAACCGCATGGCACGCCATCGTTATCGTCATCATCATCCACTTCCAAGCCAGGGAGCTCTCGCCCCTCCACAACAAACTCTGCCAGTAGAGGGAGTAGTAACAGCTCTTCCAACTCCAACGCCTCCGATTCCAAAACGGTTCTCCACCCCAACGGCCTTTTGACAGAGACGTGTCTCAGTATTACGAACTATCCCCCGAAACAGAGTGGTGCGAAAAGTGAACAGAAGGATAGTAGCAAGCAGGCCAGTGGTGGTCACAGTAAAAAGGACTCTGGTCCACTCAGAGATCTGCCATTCATATCCCCCATGCCTGATATCATTGCTGACTTCCAGTCTAGATCCGCACCTAACCCAGCTAGAGAAGGGAAGAAGGATCGAGATGGAGATGCCAAGCAACGTCCAAGGCTGGATATTCCAAAAAAGGTAATAACATTTTCGTAAATGTGTCTTTTACTGTCTCAGTTAATTTGCCTACAGTTCTTTTCACCTCAGTCTAATGCAAACCAGGGGAATGTTTCACAAAGACTAAGATCAACTTTAAGTTGGACTTAACTATGGCAGGTCGTTCATGCCACTGTCTGCTCTTACCATTTACTGGCATTGTTCTTTGAAGGGACGTATAAATAGTGGTCTCAAATCTTCAGAATTTGCATTTTTTTTATAGTTCATTTAATATTGAAGAAATTACCTAAAGATCATGATTGAGAGACCAATAGTGAGAGCAACCAGTGGAATGAATAGCCTGTCATAGTTAAGTCCAACTTAAAGTTGATCTTAGTCTTTGTGAAACACCCCCCAGGATTGATCATTTACAGATAAAAGTACAGTAGTTCCTGTCAGTAAACACCTGTCTACACCACCCAGGAGAGACAAACTTGGCTACTGGATGCAATTAGCCTTTCTAGACAGGTTCTGCAGCAGAGGTAGATAGTACAGATTACTGCAAGTGGCCTGTACAGAGAGGTGACCTTGGAGACATGTTTGACAGCTCAGAAGAAATATTAGGGAAATGTTTCAGTGTACGATACAGATTGTTTCCTCTTGATTTGTTATTTTTTGCACTTTTACTATAAGGTGACAAAAAAATGAATAATCAAATTAAAGGGATAAACTGTAGAAATATCCGAAGGGAAGAATCAGACACTCAAAACTCGAGTTTTATGACCATATCTTTATTTTACTCATTTATTTTGATATGCGAAAACAATACGTTCCTTGGTTCAATAAAAAAACAAATGTATAGTAGTTTCTTAGACCAAAATAGAGATTTATGCCGATCTGTAGTTGCTACACAAAGAAAGATACCATGGATCTACCTTCTGCAGGTGGATATTATTGCTCTCTTAAAAAATATTGAGGTAGCTAGAAAATTATAGGAAAGAGAAGGTTAGGAGTGGTTTCTTACATCTATATACAGATTTCTGCAGACCTCTGGTTGATGCATTATTTATATATGTCTATGATATGGACTTGGTAGGCACTTGTAGGAAGTGTAGAGGTAATCAGCAAATAGAAAAGGGAAGGACAGGAGTGGTTTCTCAGATCTGCAGATTTGTGGTTTGGTTGGTACACAGATATAAGCTCTGCGATGGGGTAGCTCTTATTTGAAAGTGTAGATGTCGGAAAGGTTGAGTATGGGGGGGGGGGGGGGGGGAAAGGGGATGGGGGGGGGGGAGAAGGGGATGGGGGGGGGGAGAGGGGTGTCAGAAGGATGGAAACCATGCCAAAGGTCCTCATTCCTACTCACCGTTCACATTAGGGTGCTTGTAAACGAAGAGCTCCCGCAGACATAAGGAGAGAGATGACGTCACGGTGACGTTGAGAAACACTCTAGTAAACGTCACTGTTCTAAGAGGGGTGATATGTTCTTTTATAGAACTGGCTCTTTCTAGAATATTCGGTAATCTGCATGTATGCCTTAGCATCATGGCCCCAGGCATAGAGTTGTGTTTCTTACGGAAGTGATTATGACTATGGTGATGATAATGATGATGAAACTCTTTGTGGTTGTCGGGAGGTTGATAGGTATGATGGTATTGATAATGATAATGATGATTGTGTTATTGATTTTTGTATTGTAAAAAGTTAACATATTAAGATAAGAATCTCCATTTATATTTCAAAACATAAGCATGAAAATGAGATGCATTTCCCATTCATCATCTTCTGCTAAAATTGTCTCCATTATTATCCTCACAATTTTTTTTTAGATAAATGTAGATCAAGGTGAATTCATGAGCTGTATACAGTAGCAAGAATGAGTAGTTTCTTGTCCAATAAATAATAACATTAATGTGAAAATGTGATGCGCCTTCCATTATTAAGCATCTATCTAGATCAAGGATCTGGGGGTTGGTGGAAGTGAAAAGTACTTGTCAAATACTTCAACTCAAAATAGATCTTATGAGGATTCCCTATTCAAATGTCAAATCCATTAGGAAAGATAGCAACATGGCTCCGCAAATATCATGACTTAATAGAAAATGTCATTGATTTTGATTGTTGTTGATTGGGAATGCAGTCTAGCTCGAGATATTTCTAGGCATGTCTTATGAAACTATTGTAGCTCATTCCGTTCTAGGAAAAGAATTGCCAGGGGTGTATTCATTGAATTCCAGTTAACTGGAAAAAAAGAAGGGAAGGAATTATAAAGAAAAATAGTATCGGGCGAAAAAAGGAGTATTGCTCAGTTGAGCATGAGCTGATATGAAGCTTTACGTCAGGGATGGCGTTTTGGTTTCTCGCTTTATTTGACTTTACTTTCCACTTCATTTGTCAATTCGCTCTTTCTATAGAAAACAAAATTGTGCTCCGCAAGTGCAAGGTCGTTTCTTCCAGATATATCCTGTATGTGAATTTTGTAATGGATTCAATAAGCTATTCTGTGTGCTTCTTCAGCTGAGAGCCAGAAGGGCATTATACCAACCCAATATGTTACATTAAATTTGTAAAAAAAGAAAGAAAAGAGAGATAAATTCAACGTTTATAAATCTACATGTAGCTTTATGTGCATTCAGCACGAAGCGTAGCTTCATTGGAGCAAAAAAAGACCACAGTAAAGGTAAATAGTCCTTAAACAATATGACATTTGTACTTTCATAGAGCGTGTGTTGTTGATATTGACTTAACAGTTGCTCATCGAGATAAGGCAATGGAATTGTAAAGACGATACAGGATATTTCTTTAAAAAAAGAGAATTATTTTAATTACTTAATAATATATATATATATATACTGTTCAAATATTGGTCAAACAATGATACTTTTTGAAATTCTTGCATGCTATGTAATTGTTCATCAGAGAGAGTAATTCAGAGGTGACATACATGTATCACCTGCTGAGAGCCAGAAGGGCATAACAGTGAACTATTTTTACACAGATTTGATTTGATTTGATTTGATTTGATTTATTTATTTCTGTTTGATTTTCTTTTTCTTTTGCATTTTTACAAATATATAACAAACAAATATTGCAAATTTACACATGACAAAAGAATATATGTAGAATAAGGTAAGGCTGTGTGTAACTAATCGAGAACATCAAACAGGAGGGTTGACAAAATAAGCAAAGCTTGATAGTATGACTACCCTCAAAGGATACATAATAATACAAATATGGAAGAACAAAATATTGGTAAAAAGGGGGAAAAGACAGAAAAAAGAAGAGAAAAGAAAGAGGGGATGCACATCAATATTCACAGACTTATGTGGTAGTTGGATTTCAAATTGATATATAAAGATTTTAAATAAGAAAAGAAATGCAAATTTGAATACTGAGTGGCCAACTTGGGATACAATAGAATGAGAAGACTCTCAAGGTTCGGACAGTAAGAATGTGAAAGTAAGATCAACCAGCTGGTTTTAAACCTGGGCCTTATTGCTCCAAAGAGTTGACATTGGATATTAGGAATGAATGGAGGAAGTAATAGTATTTTTTCTGCAAAATCAGTGATATTAGAGCCGTCATAAAATAAAAAAAATAAAAAAAATCAAGAATGCTAAAGAAAAAAAAAAATAGAAATAAAATCTTTAAAAAAAATATATAAAAATTGGTTGAGACATGAGAGCTAGAGAATAAATAGATGTCAAAATATATGAGTAAATGCCCTTTAGGATCCAAATAGATGAAATGTCAGCCTTCCTACGACTATGATTTATAGTTCATATTGCATTGATGCATTCATTAGTTGCCCTGGACATTTATTGATGTCCAAGATTTTCTTTAAAAAAAAAATGCAGATCAGTGTGGAGTTTTTGAAAAAACAACCTTCCAGGCCAAGAGCTACAAATCCAACCTAAGAATATAAATATTCTTCTGTACATTTGGACAAGAAATTGCAATTGTTTTCTTCCTGATCATGCTACACGTATACATTGTATACAATCTTTCCTATGTAGGCAAATTTGAACCCAATTTAACAATAATATTAATAATAATATTTATTGGAATGTGTGTCCCCATACAACATATTGCTTATCTCCATATTTAATTCTAAAATGAAATATCTCTTGATAAAATTATAACAAATGTTAGTGAAAGCAAAGAGCACCAACATTTAATAGTCATATCAAGATATTCTTCCTTTTAGATGAAATAGGTGGGAAAAAGACCTATGGCTTGTGGGACACGTTATAGGGAATCGCTCTTTTGATATTTTTTTAATAAATTTTGGTGTCACAGAAGGGATTGATAATTCATGTGAACATTGCTTTGAGCGATTCCACAACTTTGCGGTCTCACTCCTACCGTTACCAGGTCAACAAGTGTGCATGTTTCGACACGATAACCAGCGAATCGTTGACTCATCATGGTCTGGACGAACAGACCTTGGGTTCATTGTGAATTGTTCATATTCGTCAGGTTAATTACCCCTTGGTGTGTGCAAGAAGAGCTTCATGTGAGAGAAGAAGATTTTCAGTGAGAAAGGGTTTTGTTGTTGTAATTCAATAATTGAATATGTTTGAATAACTTTTAGCCGACTGTCGTTTACATTGTACATGCCTTCTTAAGGTGCCATTTGGTCCAGTCACCCAAGCAAGGGGCATATTTTCAAAGAAATGTGTGAAGAATGGAATCTATGAGAAATGTATACTGATTGGGGTGTAAACATTAAATAAAATGTATGAAATAAATAAGATGTGTACTACTTACTGTACTTCTTAGGTACCAAAAATAATTGTAAAAACATTACTTTTGCTATTAGCTTTCAAGAGCTAAATGTGTCCAAGTGGACGGTTATTTTGTAATCAACATTTATTTTGTATGCATGTACTCCTTTGTTTTTTTTTACCAGGGACCTGCAGGTTTGACCTTTTTCAATGCACCCCCCCCCCCCGACCATGGGTTAAGCCTAGTCTCCAAACACAGGCTCTAGTTTGACACTGTACCATAATTCCTAAAGCCTTGAGCAGAGTCTAGATATGTCAGTCTCTGGCTGTGTCAATCAAGGGTCGCTATAGTACAGATCCTTTTTTAGTCTCATTGTGCAGACACTGTTATGGACAACAACTGAGAAGGGTTTTTGCCTGCAAACTAGGTCATAAAGCCTATCTGAAAGTGTATGTGTGTGTGTGTGTGTTGGGGGGGGGGGAGGGGTGTCAACCCTCTGTATAAAATGCTACTAATATCATTCAATTATGAATTCTTTTGCATTAATCATGTTGATTGCACATTTTGTGATGATCAAATTAACTGAACAAAATCATGTATAGTGCAAGCTCATCGTAAGGTCGTAACCAATTATCTGGGAAGAAAAATTGAATGATATTGGGTTACGCCTTACGGTGACCTTGCACTATACTTGGTAAATGATTTCGTTCAGTTTAATTAGATCATCACAAAATGTACAATCAATACGATTAATGCAACAGAATTCATCAACGCTCTCCATGATAATGGATGTTTGTATAAACAATTAAAATCTAAAATAGACCAGAGCCCAATCACCATAAAGTATGAATAAGATGAAGGTTAATGTTAACATTGTTTGTACAATGCTTACAGTGCCAACATTGTGTTGAAGAAAACTGCTATGTTCATTTAGGTAGGACTACATTGACAACCCCTAATCCACCTACATGTTATAATTATGCCATGTAAAAACATTTTCATGTTTCATAGTTGTTTGTTCTTTTACTATTAAGAATCAATGAATGTTTCTGACACCTGTTTCTCAACATCTTGCGTTGCTTTGACATTTTTATCGCCCCTCCATGGGCAGATATACCCTTGGAGTATTCAACATTTTATTGATGAGAAGAAATGATAATTGAAAAAGGGCATGATGGTATGTGAGATAAGGTATGTGCACACTGATAAACGGTTTCAGTTTCAAATTCAGCACTAATGTAGTAATAGTCCTTAATGTACTCCTTAGTGTATTACAGATGATAGCATGATGCCTATGGGCCTACTTTAAAGGTAAAGACCAGTTTTGGAAAAGCCCCCCTCTCAAAAAATGAAATGGAAGCACTTATTACCAATCATGTGAAAGAATATGTTTTGACTAATACGTAATGATACAAAGTTTCCTGAGCAACCGCCTACTAATTGTTATATTTGGTAAAATATTATATCTATTTGGACCTGATAGATATCTTTCTGTGTACAGTGCTTGTAACTTGACCAAGATTGGGCCAAATTTCTTATCAGTTTGATGATTCCAGAACCTTGCAGTACACACCAATACATATGCTAAATGATCAAACTTTTCTGATCGATTCCACAACGTTTCTTTTACAATGTAATCGCATGGCCATAACTGGTCTTTATCTTTAAAGGTAAAGGCTGGTAGTGGTAAAATCGCGGTTCAATTAGGATTTTGGGTGCAAAATATCCATTTAATATTGTTTAAATATTGCCTTCAGAGGTTTAGATGGCAATACTTCAACCTAAATTCGCAAAAAAGCAGAAATATATACCCAGATGTTCAATGTTGAAGTGCAATTGCGATATCTTTCCAGGCCGGATCGATATGATAATTTACCAAATATATCAATTACACATACATACATACATACATATTTCCTGTAATTTGTGATGATGACCACTTTTAACAATTGATAATGTTCTAGAGTAGAGTATTTTCTGTTCCTTCCTTTATGGATGGAACTGTACATGCTCAGTAAAGTTATGGAACATAATTCCATGGTTTTTGAGTAAATTAGGATAGGTTTTTAAATTTCCTTAATTTCTTTATACAATGTTGTTATTCAGTGTGTACGCATGTTTTGCTATTTGATTATTCTCTATAAAGAATAAATAAACATGCAAATATGTTTCTTTATACAGGTTTCATTTGTCTCAGCAGGCTACGAAATAGGATGACCTTTGACATTGTGTATTTTTTCCCTCTTTTTATAGGGTACTCACCAAGGTCACAGTAAACATAAAGAAGTGGAAAAGATTTTTGAGGTAAGACGATTTTTGTTAATTATTTGCGGAACCGTGTTTAAGCTGTTGCCAACATTTATGTTTGTGTTTGACTTGCTTTTATAATGAAATGTGGTTAACCATAACAAATGACATTTTCTCCAAAACCATGTTCTCTAAAGATTGCTCGAGGTAGGACATTATGGAATATCCCTTAATCCTGCACTGCATCCTGGGAAAAAAAATATTTACATTGGTAAATGTAAAATGTGCAGTTTTCCATGAAACTTTGTGTAACAGTGGTCGCTTGTATGATAGACAAGGATAAATCAAGTCAACTAAATCTTAGAGAATTGGGAAAAACATGCCTGCCTGGGAAAATGGGATTCTGTTCAACTAGCAAAATGTTTAACTAGCACAAACAAAACTTTTATTTTAGTCATGACAACTAAAATGGCTGTGAGTTTCTGAAATTAAAGGGAATGACTGGGATCGTTTTTCTTTATCATCTAACAATCCGTAACAGTTTGGGTTAAATTTTGCTTAGCAGCTCCTTGTTAAAGTGTTAAATACCTTTTTAAGATGAGCAGAAAATTGTTTACCACAATTGGAGCTTGCCGAAAGAACTTATCCCTTGAGATAAGCGAATTATCTGATGGCGATGTCCCAGCTGTCAAGAATGGCATAATCGTTAACAGATCGACGCTCTATTGTCATGGGAACAGCGGCAAAGTTCAGCCAAAAGGCGTAGAAATCTTTCCAGTCATGTTGCTCGCTCATAATCCTATGTATCCATGAAGAAACTGATAGAGAGCAGTATGTATTGGGTCATTCACACCAGAGGATATTTATACGATATTAGTTTGAAGAAACGTTTGTAGGGTCACATATTACATATAGCATAAGGGAATTACACACAGGATATTGAAGAGTTTTATATGTAAAGGAGCATCGTGTTAGGATTCTTCTCTTGGATAGATCAACATTTGCAGTATTTTTAATGTCATCTTTAGTCGGTATGAAATATCAGAGAGCCAGTACCATTATCATGCACTTGAATTGAAATGGTAATTATTCAATACAATGTTCACGTGGGCATTACATATTAGACCTTGATTACTCATCAAAGTTCTTGCTATAAACTATGCACAAATCTCATGTTATCTGCACAATAGTTCATTCCATAATGTTGTAGACTAAAAAATAAAAATATATATTTGATATCATTTAGCCATATGGTTTTTATGTAGCTATATGTCAAGTTCTGTTAGTCTAAATGGGGATGTGTTTGTAGCAAACTTGGAAATGCCTAGTGGGGAGAAAAAGTGTGGATTTGGGACTAGAATGTTATCGAGATGATCTTGATCGATAAGGGTATTTCTGCATGCCTTCAAGCAAGGCTCTTTACAGATGAATTTTGGAACTGAAATAATGTGTTAATCCTGATAATTGTGGTATTCTTTCATCTATCAGGGTTGCCTGCATATTCATCAAGGTTACTAATAAAGCCAGCTCGAGAGAATGATATTCAATGACACATTTCTGAAACTGTATTTATTAAAGTGTTGAAATATAAATTGTTATTAATAGTTAACGCCTTTTGGCTCCAAAGAGGAGTTATAGGAAAAGTTATCATGGTAATAACAGTTTCCTAGAACTCAACAACTGCATTTATTAGTAGAAGGTAAATAAATCCCCTGTTTAAGTACACCCGAAATAGCAAGCCATATTTCGCACGTCGCACACAAGTAAAGAAGTCACAAAACACCAGACAAAATATGATAAAAATGACTATCAAAACAACAAAGATATTATTACTGAGACAATTACTAATAGGATTGTCATGGAAAAAATGATATTCTTTTGCTGATCAGTAGTATTAGCTATTCAAATAGTTTGAATGTTTGAATATTAGTCCAAGGCCAGTTATGAAATATCATATGTCAGTGGAGTTTTGGCATATAATATCCATTTCCAGTACAATCTCTTATGTCTCACAATAGGTCTCGAGCATGCCAGCATAGAAACAAATTCCCAGGTATTTCTTTTCCCAGGGATTTATTCTCTACATCACCCCATAATATTCATTCATCGTGATTTGAATGAGAGACTGAGCTTGCAAAAAAAATATAAAAAAATGGGACTACCAGTACTCTGTTACTTTCTCCATATGGTACACTGCAGGGGGAAGTACTTAACACTTTAAAGTGTCAATGCTTACAGTTTGGACTGGATTGCTTAGAAATGATCGATTCTACCATGCCAACAAATATGTAGGATTTGTAAATTTTGTAAAAGGTGATATATTTGACACTTTGTTTGTCAATATGTGTGTCAACCAGACTCCAAGGACATTCTGTAGACATAGCCATAGGCTACACAGTCTTTATGCATAATAATAATTATAATAATAATACATTATATTTATAATGCACCTAATAACAATGTTTCTAAGCGCAAGAAAAGGAAGAAAGGAAAAGGAAGGAAAAGTGAGAGACATACCGAAGAAACATGCATATAGTGTAATTATCAGTAACTTTATCTAAAGCTAGAGATATTGAAATACGGCTTATTATTGTTATTATTATTATTAACTATCATCTATCAACCAAGTTGCATAAGAATATTTCATTACACAAGGACAGCAGTGACAGTACTTTCTACACTGATATTCATACATTTTTCTCTCTGGTGTGCTTCCACAGAACTTCCAGAATTTGTAGTCAGAAATTGGGGCAAAAAGATAATCACAATAGTGCCTGTCATAAATTCCCCCTTCCACCATTTACGAGCTTCCATAAAAGTATGATTTGAGTGAGAGTAGTACACGTCCACATTTGCAGTACTAGTTTAAAGGCATCGTTAAAATAATGTTAAATTTGAGATGCACGGCCCTACGTGTTATCAGTGTCTGTGATATGGTGTAATATTGAAGCCCTAAACAAAATTGCGCTTCAAGATGATCAAGAAGTGCCTCAAAAAAGTAAAAATCTTTGAGTGACCGGTATTACCATACTCGTTTTCCCCAAGAGACTGTAGTGTTATGGAAACTGTTAGGCAAACGCAAAATTTGGTTTCGATGAAATCATAAATATCTTGATAATCAGACAAGGGATCGGCTTGTAAAAATCATTTATGTATAGAAAAATGAATATGATAAGATTAAAAATCGCAGTTTACTGTTTGAAATTTTGCATTCTTTTAATTTGTGCCATAGTGTAGTTTTAGTGAGTTTAGCCCATTTTTTTCATTCAAAAGAGGAGGAGGGGGGGGGGGGCATTCCTATTACTATATCTCTGATATCATGTGTGGGCCAGACTAGAAATTGAATGACCATTATTCCAAAGCTCTATACATAATAATGCAATTTAAAAAATAATAACAAACAAAAATCCTGGAAGATATGACAGAATGTGAACACAACCGCTGATTTTTGTTACTGGAGGAAATGATAACAGCTGCATTTTGATTTACTTGTATGTATAAATAATATGAACTTTACTGCCTCCGAAAGGCAAATGAATTTATCACTTGCTTGATGAAATGCTTTCTAAATGGGTGACATATATACAAACTTGGTCCATTCACATTGTATATAACGGAGTAAAAAGTAAGGCCTTTCTGAAGGTAATAACTGATGGAGCCTCTCTAAGTTTAAGTGATAGATCATTCCAGTATTTTGAAGCAGATACAGTAAATGTCCTTTCACCGGCTAATGTGTGAGTAACTCTGTTTGAGACAGAGAGGATCACTAGCTGACCTCAATTCCCTGACATTAAATTAAAAATTGTTGTTTTCTTTTTCTTTTGTCTTCTCATTTTGATTGTTCGAATGTCAGAAACACAGACATGCGTCTTTGCCCTTTCGTGAATACAATTTCAGTCGATATTTCTGGTGCAAATCTATTGATTATTCCAAAACCATGCAGCATATGATTGCCAAGGTCGTCTTTGATAATCTGCGAATAGAAGAAATGAATTCAGATGGTTCTCTGTTTTTTTCTACTGTAGGCGCGTCCTCACTATCTCGAAATTGCCAAATATCCAGCTATTTGAACTATCCCGATCGAAACTATCCAGCTAATTTGCGTTTTCATTAGACCGAAGTAGCAAATTAGCTGTATAGTTGGTCGGGATAATATCCCGGTCTAGTTTGCAAAATATCCCACTATTTCCCAACTAGCGGGATAGTTTGCGACCGTCTTCATTAGACAGAAGTACGGAGTCAAATATCCCGATCCCGTCATGCACAACGATTTCTGTTTTTTTTGTGTTTACTAGTTGTACTAGCGCACTGAGTGGTATAGATCGCATGTGCGCCGAAAATCGTGGGATATTTTGCAATCTAGACCGAGATATCTTGGGATATTATCCCGACCAACTATCCAGCTAATTTGCTACTTCGGTCTAAAGAAGACGCAAATTAGCTGGATATTTGGCAATCTCGAGATAGTGAAGACGGGCCTTTTGTTGTGAGGTAAATATACCATGATACCGAATGATTTATATGATAGATTAACATTATAATCATTTGACTTAATCTGGCACTTAAAGTCTGTGAACCTACCAAAAGGTACATGTATGTATGCAGAGAGAGTAAATATTTCTACTTCTAGGTTGATGGGTCGTATTATATTGTACCATCACACTGATAATGGTATTGTTGGAAACGAAGTATGATATTTTGTTTTTGTAATATATGATGTACCATATGGAACAAGCGATTTTTGTATGAAGGTAGAGACTCGTTACCTAATGATAATGTCAAAGAAATGTCATGCCATATGTAATCTTTTAGATAAAACAAAGAATTTAATGCATGTCATGAAAGTGATTTTCACAATCCCTTCGCATCAGCATGATGTTCAAATGTGAATAGGGCTTTTAGTCTGAAGTGGTCTACTGGGATATATACATGGAGCTGTATTTGCAGACTAGTATAGTCGCTGTTGAAGTGGTTTTATTGATTACAAAGCATACATTCAAAATAGCAGCCAAAGGCTGAAACAAATTGAATTAAGAATTACTAATGATAACATTGAGAATTAAATATTTAATTAGATTTTAATTAAAAATACATACACTGTTGTATTGCACAGGTTGTATAAACATGTGATCTCTTATTTGTTACCCATCAAGTTGAAATTATTTTTTCTTACCTCTTTTCATGAGATCAATCTCTATGACTGTTTAGACTGATCAATGAAGTTCTGAGAAAACTTTAACTTCACGTGTCAAAAAATAAATAGTTTTCTCGCAATCATTTCATTAAAAAAGAACAATTATTCTAACTTCATGGGCAACAGTACCTTCATTATCTTTGCGATAAAACAAAAACGAAATTGATTTGAAAATAATGCCTGCTGTAGAGAAAGGTTTCTTAATCCCTTCACTCCAGCATAATTTTTAATTGTGAACAGGTCTTTGTGGCTGAAGTGGCCTAATGGGATGTATGTAATGTAAAACTGTATTGCCAGGCTGATGAGCCAATACATGTATACAGGAGAGCATCACCTCATAAACCCCTTGCCCCATTCACATGTTGGAAGCTATACAACACTTTACTATAAATCTACAGATACAATATATTTTTTCATTTTTTCTTTTGTGAATTGTGAAAATTGAAAATATAGTTTTAATATCTTACTGTAACAGCAGAAAATTTCACGCTCATGAAATAATGCTGATATTTGTGAATGGTTATTATACGTGTTTTTATACAACAATTCCCTGTGTGCGAAAGGACTGGAAGGCTGATAGTTTCGTGTGTGAACGGAACCTTATTAAATCTTCAGCCATGGTTGACACTTCAGTTATCAGTGGCTGACGGCATAGATCAAGTTACCTCTCTGCTTCGCTGCTAGAGTATAGCCAGCTCACAGCCCCAGCTACCCAGCCAGCTAGCCAGCCGTTTGGGAGCGTGCTGTTTCTAAAGCTCTGCGCATTCCCCCGAGACGGAGACGGACCCTCCATCTTGAGAGAGGAGTAGGAGGGCAAGAGTAATAGGCGCAAGGGTTTAACCCTTTGCTGGCTTGTCCCAGATGCTAGATAAGACATTCACACAGATGGATAATCTAGATGAATTTCATGTAGAGAAACGTCCAAATAAACATATCTTACAGTGAGAGGGGTGTACATCTGGGATAAGAATATTATATTATACAAATATTGCAAACTCCAGCGTTAAATATAACAAAATATATGAACTGACTTCCCCCGAGTGATGTTATATGTCACGAAGGCAGCAGGCCGGGGTTGAAATATAATGGCTCAAGGGAAATTTTGAATTGGGAGGTGAATATATGTGATACTAGACAACGATGAATGTTATATTTGTTTTTATAAATTGAGGTTATTTGTGATCTCATGCTTTGTATCTCATGATCATGAGTCAGGCCCTCTTGATTACTTGCCTTTTGTGTCAGATGTACACAGCTAAGACAATTAAAAAAAATGGATACACGCAGGAAAGAAAATGTTTTGAATGATATAGAGAGTCTATACATTGCTTTGTGACAATTTACATTCACCTTAAATTTAATTAATTATAGTAATGTAGTTGGCAGAAAATAATGAATCAATCAGTTTAGTTTTTCCCCATTTTAATTGTTAGTAATGCTGTTTTTCACTCAAACTTTGAGATTGTCTTTAATTGGAAAATGTGCATACATTGTGTGCCGGTAAGCCTGAATCCGATGACCAGGGTAATAATATATCTGTAAGACTGTAAAGCGCTTAGGCACATCGTTGGATCGATGTATTGAGCGCTATATAAACACAGAATATTATTATCATCATTATTATTTAGTACCTTAGCAGTATTTTTCTCTCATCTGAACAATAATGGTTACCAGGTCCCTTTTCCTTTAAATTCCCTGCAAGCTATCACTTTTTTCTCACCTGAGAGAGATTAAGAAAAAAATAAGGAAAATATCATGCTGAGCGATTTTGATTATTGCAATTTTATGATTTATCCTTCTCCCCTGTATGGGGCATATAGAAACTGTAAGTGGATGACAATAGTCACGCACTGTTTGATCTAAGCAGCATTTATATTACGCAATGTATTCCTCTCCCACTGGGATACTTACATGCCGAACTCAGCGAAGCCACTCGCAGAGCCGAATTCAGGCAAAAGCTCATTTATTTTGAGGGAACCACTTAGGTTTATTTTGGGATTGGGAGTGAGAGTTGTCACCTTGGTTGAAGGGTTTTATTTCATGGCTATTGGGTTTAGTATGCAGGCTCTATCTAACCTTGTCAGTTGTAGTGCGTATGTATCAGAGTGTCTGCGCTAAGAGACTATGCCGACTGCACGGTCGAGTGCACCCCATAGGCTCTGTGCTTTGACACAGCCAGAGACTGATAGATCTAGGCTCTGCGCAAGACTTACGGAAATTTGTTTTAAGTGTGAAATAAAAGTCTGTGCTTCCAGACTATTTTTGGATGAAACAAGATGAGTGATCTTTAATGCGGTGATTGAGGACTAGATTGTGGGCGAAGCGATAATGAAAATTTTTATTTGTTGTCGGTGGTGTGGGTTTTGTAATCACCTACAGGTATATTGTTAACACCAACCAACAATGTGCTATTTACATAATGTACGATGAGTTACATGAGCGAAGGGATTGCCGATTGTCCATGCCTTGATGATTTCTAGCTTAATTTGGCAACCACAGAAATATGCGTGGTTGTTTCTATTAATCTCTTAAAGTGCATTGGAGTTCTCACATGATATATTTCACTTATGGTATGAAAGTATAACAGGGAGGAAAAAAAATAATTGTGTTCTCAGAATTTTTTTCTCAAGACTTTGGATGTGTTTTTCATGTCCTTTTGGAAAACACATACTGAATTTATGCAAATTTATCTCTCATTATAAAACAAAACCATTTTGCTTACAAATTTTGAGTGTATTCAAACGATCTTAGATAATCATAATACTTCAAAATTAAATAGAATAATTTGCTAAGAATTGTATATATTTACATGCTAGCAGTTAATCGATTTAAGTGTAATCTATTTACCTGTATAATTGGCTGATAGCACCTTTAAAGCGAGCAAGAGAGAGAAAGAGAGACAAACAGAGAGAGAGAGAGAGAGAGAGGGGGGTAGCAGAAATTGAGCGCAGGTGCAGAGCGGAAGGACAAGGAGCAATTTGGAATGCTGTGAAGAGATAAGAGAGCACCTGTGAACACTATCACGTGCAATAAAGACGATTGGAATTAGGATATTATGTGCAGATTGGTTGTGTTTTCCAAAGTACAGCACTGTTCACATTTTAGATGGGCCTTATGTTCGAAAATATAGCATCGTTCACATTATGTATCATGTAGGTTGGCTGTATGTTTTGAAAATTTACCCCTCTTCACATTTTGTATGACGTAAAAGAAAGAAGATTGTTATTGGGATATTGTGAAGATTGGCTGTACATACTAGTATGTTCCTAATTAAAGCTGTGTTCCCATTAAATATCATGTAAAACAATTAGGAGTAAATTTGACATGTTCTGAAATGGCTCTGTTCACATCAAGTTTCATGTGATAGAAAAAAAGAATTGAAATAGGATTTATGTAACATGATCTCAACTACTTTTGACAAATCAACCTTTGGCAATTTCAATAGCCTTGTGCTTCACGTATTGAAATGTGCGAACGTTACAATGACGTATTACGTAACCAATTGTGTAATGTTCAGATGATATGCCTTAGATGTTCGAACTAATGTAACTAAAGTCGTGTTTACATTAGTGTAAAGAAAACATTTTTTGTACACATTAAATAATTTTTGCATATTTCATGAGTGGTTCAGACCTGCAAAAGTTTCATGTAGCAAAATAAATGAATCACAAAACTGATATGACACTGCATTTTTGCCACTTACGAAACAAAATTTGCTGTTAAATTAGCTGTCTTTATCAATGCATGAAATTTTTGTGGCGTGATCATTTCTGTTTTTTGCAGTAGAATAAATAATGTTACATTATTTCATTTGTATGCTGTGTTCATACAATAGTTAATAAGAACTCTGGGAAATGTGTGAGTACTATCTGTGTTAGTACCTTTATGCCAAAGAAATTATTTCAATAATAGGCAATTTTCATTAGTAATAAAGATCATATCTGCAAATCTCTAGTGCCTGATCATAGTTTTCCTAACTTAGTACCAACCAATTTTTTCAAACAATTGCTTGCCGAAATACGTCAATCACGGGAGGAAAGCAAAAGTGTTTCATGTGTTCATAAATCTGTCTTGAATTCAATTGAAAACAAAAACACATTGGAAACCTAAAAGATTAAAATTTCATAATTGAGCTGTCTTGTGTTCCATTACTTTCTGTTTCCATAAAAAAAAAGTTATGTTGCAATGACATAGAAATTTCAATAGGGGCATTTTACACTACATGTAAAAATTGTCGGTTTTTCTCACATTCCAGAGTTTTGTGGGAAATTACTAGGCACCTGAATTAAAAAAATCCACCTCCCTCTGGAGTGTTTTTGTTTAAATGGGTTTTTCCTGTCGTGTAAATATGTTTAAAAACCATTAAAAAAACAAAAAAACTTCTAAAATGTACATGTAAGTGCATGGGCCTAAAATCATTTGAAAGAATTTCATTTTCTTTTGTTTTACTTAATCTTGATGTAGCATACACGTAGGAAGAGTTTTTCATTGCATCATTGCACCCAAAGGGGGTTAACATTCTATAAGTTGATTGTATTACAAAAATTGTTTTTATTTCCCCTGGCATTGTATTTGAAACATGAGGAGAAACATAAAATCTGAAAAACTAAATGCTGCCTTATAGATGCATTCCCATTAGCCCAAACAAGCTCTAGCTTGAGATATTTGACTGATTAACACTACTCAAAAACACCTAAGAGTTTGAAGTTCCCCATTTACATTAGCCCCCCCCAAAAAAAAAAAAAAAAAAAAAAACCCGTTTTAGGAATTGATTTGAGCTTCAGAGCCAGAGGGGTCTTTACTCTGTCTAAAATAGTATGAGTTAACAACCTATGGCTTCAGAGATTAAATGGACGATATGATATTCTGAGTGTGTCTTCAGTAGTGAATTGGCCTGCTAATAGGCCACATAGTAGGCTATTTTGCAAACTAGACCTATTTGGCTTGGAATAATAGTTTCAGCTAAAGTCCTAAAGCTCAAAGGTGAAATGGTGCTCCGACATTTGCACCAGTGACAATTGCTTCAGGCTTTATTTTCTCGAAAAGCATAGGGTTTGGGTTGGTGTTGCAAGTGGGTTTTAGGCTAGTTTTAAGGTTAGGGTTAGGGATAGGTTTAGTGTTGGGTCCAGGACTGAATACGGATTTGGAGCAATCATCTTAGGAGCAAGTGTCGTACGATTTTAATTTAAAACCTATGTGCGTGCATCTTCACTATGAGTTACATCAAACTTGTTTTGATCGGGTTTATTTCCCCGAATGAGAATGAGCAAGCTATAAATCCAAACCTCAGTCTCATGAGGAGGGGCCTGATGTGAACATGTGACCTACTTCTAACTCGTCTTTAACGAGATGGATTTTTCACGGCATGGATGCACACGGGATAGCATTTGTGTCAGTTCATGTAGCTTAATTTCTCAAAGGGAGATAAAAGGCAAGTGTTTTGCAACCCTTTTCTGGGGTACATCTGCTGATCTCCTATAACCAAAGGGCATGTTATCTTGCAGGGGAAAACCCCTTGTTAAAATGAATGATTATTGGTAAAAGCCGTCTCAATGTTATTTCTATATGCTGTCCAAGTTTCAAACGAAGTAAGGGATTTGACAAGAGTCAAGTGACCAGGACTCAATTTTCTCTATAATCTTCATTTAAGCTCTATTAATCATATTTATGTATTGGATAAGACAGTAGCATTTGTGGAAGACAATAAATGCATTAAGATTTCGGCCTGTCTATAATCTTCATTTAAGCTCTATAAGTCATATTTATGTATTGGATTGAAAGATGATAAATGCATTAAGATTTTGGCCTGCCTTTAGCAAGTTCAACATTTCAAAACTAGGTTGTATAGCACATGCTCAAAGATCAATATATATTTTATAGGTGATGCATTATGCTATAAGTAATTGCGATAGACGTCATGTCTTGAAAGTATCTATTATGTTTACTTGGAGAATATTTTGTCACACAAATCGTCACTGTTTTCACGAAGTGACGGTAGTGAGAAAAAAATTGCATTCACTTTGCGTTACGATTTTCCTCACTACCGTCACTTTGTGAAAACAGGGACGAAATGTTGAAAAGTTTGGAACTCAATTCTAAAACTTTCCACTACTGGTTTAACTTAGGTCTTTCCGATCTGGAAGTAAGACAGTGATGATTCATGTGATGTCGGTATCATGTATCTTTTTAATTGAAATTCGATTACCTGTACTGTTCTGCTTTATTCCCTTATGAGAAACAAAATGGCTGAAAATTGTATGAATTATATAAATTTGGAATGTGATTAGATGTTTAAATGGTGGTTTGATTTTTTTCTTCTTCAGAAAATGACTGCTTTGAAGACTCCAGTATCTGCCATACAGACACCTGTCAAAGCTGAAGTGCCTAAGTTTCCCTTTGACGACCTTTCGGTAAGTGCAGCTCCTTTCATTCTTCGTACTTGCACCCCACCCCATGCAGATTAAATCCCCCCCTCTCACATCCACCAAAAAAGAACGACAGTAGACTGAACAAAAAGAAGAAGACATATTATTCCAAATGGCAAAGACTTTAGGAGCTGATCACTTATCAATGATTTGATAACGATATTCAGTCTCTGTAGAAAATGATTTAGATCTCTAAAAATCTGTGTTCATTTGCATATTTTCTATAAAGACTGATTTCCTAATATTTACACTTTTATCATCGAATCGTAAATATGTGTCCAGCCGTTTACTCTGGTATGCATTAATTGCTAACTTAAAATGTCAAAATCTTGGTGGATTGAGTTCTAATTTAAGGGACTAAGAAAAAGAAGAAATATTCACTGTAGAGAACATCTTGTAAGCAAAGTCCATAAGCAGGAAAAGCCTTAATATATTCTGTTTATTCCATATATTCCCATTTTCTTTTTGTTCAAGGACTTGATCTATTTCACAGAGCCTTGTGTAAGGATATGTGTCTAATGATATAACTAGGGCACTGGAATAATTATTTCTTTCCAGAGAAAATTGGATTTTGTACCAATTTGACTACACAATAAATAGGAGAACTGCTAATCAAAGAGTTTCCAATTTCTGTCTGATTATTTAAGTCAAAAGTCCAGACATTTCTTAGCCTTCTTCAAATTTTCCTGCATCTTTCACAGATCTATTCTCTTATTTATGCTTTTATTTTTTCCGACATGGACATCCCCTTTAATACCAGACCCTCCGCATTTGCTTCACTCGCTGAGGGGTTCCATTTACATTAGATGTTCAGAGTGTGAAACCCTATATCATATGTGATTACGCTTTTCCCTTTGATGGGTATCAGATATAGAATTCTTATGTGTCACAGAGTTTAATCTTGAACTGTGCATCATGGTCTGTATCTGTAATTACGAAAAGATAGAAAGGAATGGAGGATCGTTTAAGTAGAAGGAGAAGGGAGGAATCTTTTAAAAGTTCAAGACTACAAATTGGGTCAATGATCATCAATCTGAAAATATTCTTCTCTTTTACACAAAAAACCTACCGGTATATAAAGGATATATTCCACAAAAAACCTATATAAAGCATATATTTCATTTTCAGAAGCATCAGTTACGACATTCTTTGTTCATCACACAAACTTATGGGAATATTTTCTAGTTTTATATGGCCTATTAAATATTATCTTAAGTCTGATATATAACCTATTTTTGTATTCCTCAATTTATATCCTTTCTTCTTCTTCTTCTCTCAACAGCATACAAGTGGTGCACAGCCTACAGTCCCACGTAAGTATCATTTGAGTTGGGATTTTTTGTATATTGCACTAATAAATATCCCTTGAAAATAGAAATGCAGCCATCATGGTTCAATCCCTTATTTTCCGGCGACAAGATCTACTCTCAACGAAAATGCATAATTTATGTGTACAAAATCATATAGCACATACTCTACTGGGTCTGAATTACCTTAATTACAGACTACATGTACATAATCCCTATTATTTCACTTTCTAAAATCACCATAGGCTTTGCTCTAGAAACAGTGAACTTGGTTAGAATGTCATAATGGAGACTGCACTGAGAGTCAAGTGTGAAAATGGAGTTTGTACTGTTAGACTAGTCAGTCGCCATAAAATAGCTCGCCCACGCCATCTGTGGCTCGTTCTTATACGCTTGCTTGCGTGATGTTGGTAACGTCATAGTGCCCTATGGGGGAAGAAGATACCTTCAGTTCTATTTTTATCCTCCATCTATAAATCCACCCCTTATGTGCTTTGAGGGTGTAATGTGTTTCCCGTGGGCTGATGTATTCTATATAAAGGATCTCATCAGATAATTCGTAGAAATGCTAGTATGTGTGAAATGCAATTGAAAGGTCTGAAAGGTCTGACAATGATGAAGAATAAATACAATGAAATATATTAGAGCATTGTAATAAAGTGGTTCCATTCTCTGGTGTCTCACAATTGAGGTTTAGAGGATCTGAGTATCTGCCTGGTGCATATGTCCTTTACCAAGGCATTTTATTCATAAGTGTCTCTCTCGACTCAGGTGTTGAATGGGTACACCTTGTAGGAGTCATATCTTGAAGTGTACTGTGTATACTGACTCATTTAAAATGCTCATGGGAATTATTATTACATTATATGCACTGTACAAAGAGTATATTATTCAATTATCATTACCAAAAATTGTTAAAAGATACAAGGCCCACAACCTTCATAGAAAATGTATCATAAGTAAGCAATATGCATAGAAAAACAAGACCCTAGAATTTTGCTCTTAAAGGTAATACAGAGTTTTGGGAAATTTTGAAAATTGGGTGGATAGTGATTCTTTACAATTTTGATATATTTGGATGCCCCCTGTGGATGTATTATAAGCACAAGAAAATTTAGCCCGTAAAACACTTCTGCTTTTGAGAAAAATTGAATATAAAGATTTACCGGTGCTCCCGGTAAATTTTGATTAATTTCAAATAGCGCCTAAGGCCGTACAATGGTAGCTGAGACCATGAAAATCTCAGAATATGTAGTTGTGATATATAATTTCCGAACGGGAATTGGTAATCGGTTGAATTTAGTTGATAAACATTGTTTTATAGCTTATTTAGTATCTTGACCTTGAGAGGGAGCTATACAACATAAAGCGTTTATTATTTACAATTCGATAACTTTAGACTCGATTTCAACCGCGACAACGATTTCTGAATATTGTAGGACCGCATATGCTTCCAATATGTTGATTTGAACCAAATTCATGACCCCATACCAAAACTTTGTATTACCTTTAAAATTCACGACGCTGCACACTGTATTGATCTTTGTCATTGTATTTTTGAAAACATGTTTTCTTGGTCCATCTTGGAGGTCTTTTATAGACCTTTGACCTTATCAAGTGTCAATTTTCATCAATCAGATTTGAAAGTTATAAAATGACGTTAATAGCCAGCCAGGGTTGTTTATATGACAATACATAGCTTTTCTCTTTTTTGAAATTTGAAATATTCATTTGTTTCAAATTGATCAATATTAATATAATTTTAATTGTGAATCGTAATTCAGTGAACAATTTCATCCTTGAGATATTTACAATCCATTGAATAACAAAGTTTTTTGTGACAGAATGAGAGATAAATCCTAAACAATCAATACTATATATATACATCAAATGGTTATTTTGATATGTAAGTAACCGGTTTTGGCCTCGAAGGTGCATCGGTATCAAAAATATCCAAAAATTTAGGAAATTTGTTTCGTATCCGGATTACTTTTATCAACTTGGTGTCTAGTAAACGACTCTGAATGACTGTTACATGTAGATGTCATCTGTTTGGAGCCAGAAAGCTGTTATCTCATATCATTAACACAGAGTTAATGCCCTCTTGCTTCAAACTGAAGAAAAGCAGTTTAATCATCAGAGTTCTAGATTACTGTTCTTGTTATTGCACTACTGTTGTCGTTATGAAATTATATTTTGATAATGACCAAATTTATAATTGCGTGCCCCACACAATCCTATAAGATGAATATGTGGGTAGGTAGACATCTTACATCACCTGTGCCTGTTTTGTTTTCTTTTAAAATCTGTTATTAATAAAGGAAATGCATTAACCTAGATCTGTGGAACTAGTTTCATGCACTTGTATTCAACCATTGGAGGAGTTATTAATGATGATGAAATTTATTCCAATATCAAATTGGATAATGGGTTTGTTGTCTGATACATTGTATGTTGAAGTAGGATATGCTCATTTTTTTGATTGGAAAAAAAAAATTGCCATTGACCCCATTCATACAAGATGAGTGTGCGATTTGGACTGCGATTAATTCACACATCACCAATTTTGCACCTGTTCACGTGAGAGATTTGAGCTTGATTTTTTATATCACTGCCACTGACTTTTGTTGTTACATGTGATGCAAAGGGAGGAATCCTGATTATTTTTTTAAAATTCTGATTGAAATTTTTTGTGTGATTGAAATTGTGTCCAAAAGCTCAATAATCAATGATGTTTCACACATGCCGAAAAGTATGATTCTTGTTAACAAAAATACATTTTAACTATTTACCTATCCCCCCCCCCTTCATCCATCTTTCTAGTGAGACCTAACAATTTTTCAATCATTAGTTTAGAATACAAACATACATGTACAAAGTTTATGATTCTGCTTTGCTATTGTACCTTGGTATAAAATTTCATATTCATATTCAGATCATATATTCAAAGACATATGGTAATAAATGATTTTAGCTAGCAAAGATGATTTTTTTTTAAATATGGAGAAGCTGTTTAATGTATAGTTTTTTCTGTTATTGTTTGCATGGAAGTGTTCATGCACACTGAGACATGACCGCTTTTTACTTTCTAAATACACATCAGAGGGCAGTATTCCATTGAAAAAATCTCTAAAATCTTCAAAGGACTAATTCTCTGTTGTGACTTTAAAGAAAAATCATGGCAGAGCTAGAGTCAGGGGGCCTCATAAAACTGTCAGGAATGTCGCCAAAATGAATGATTAATACAGTTTCATGGGCTGTTCTTCCATTTTTTTTTTTTTGGTATTCAAGAATTTATTAGGGGACTTTGATTTGTTTTATTGGTCAGATTTGCAAGATGATTATTGATTTTGTGTCCTACAGTTCCCAAACAATAATGGAGAAAGGTGAAAGTCTAGGCGGGGAATGCTTTATTAGACCCAAAGATGTGTCTCTGAATCATTCATTATCTTATCTTTATTATTTCAAATATTTCCGTGTGGATTGGTGGTTATCAGTTATTCAACACTGTCAAATTGTTAGTATGTTACTTACCTCAATAATTGTCTTAACAACAGAATTCCCAATTGGCATAGTGAGTATCGTGACAAATTTACCTTAGTCATTTAGAATAAACATAATTACAGTGTGGCATATATGCAAAAACATGACTTTCAGCTTTTTGAACATTACCACTTCTTGATATTTCAAATTTGGTGAAAAAGAGACTTTTGATATATTGTTGAGGAATGTCATTATTTCATTTTAAACGATCTGCTCTAGATATTGCTTGATTGACCCTTTTCACCAAGTGTGATAAATGAATGTTCATCTGGATATGAAATGTTCATGCTCACTGACTATGAAATTTAAGAAATATCAAGGGAATAGGTAATTTATGACGTAGCTTTCTCTATCTCATTTTCTCTCTTTCTCTCTCTCCCTCTCACTCCCTTTCTCATTGTTTCTATCTCTCTTTTCAGTCGCCTTTTCCCTTTTCTGATCTTTCTCTCCCAATTGATTTTTGTTGTTGTAATCTCTCTTCTCTCTATCTCCATCATTTCTAAATCTTTCCACCTGTCCCATTTTCAATACATCTCCCTTAATAATATTTCTTTTTTCTGTTTCCCTTCTCTCTTTCTCTCCTCCTTCTCTTCTCGTCCATTCTTCCTGTATCCCCCTCCTCCCCTCCCTGAGATTTTTGTCTTGTCCTCTTTTATTGTGTTTTACATCTTTCCCATTCTCTCTATCTCTCCCCTCCCCCTCCCCCTCCCCCTCCCCCTCCCCTCTCTCTCTCTCTCTCTCTCCCCTCTCCCTCTCTCTCCCCCCTCTCCCCTCTCTCCCCCTCTCCCCTCTCTCCCCTCTCTCCCCCTCTCCCCTCTCTTCCCCCTCTCTCTCCCCCCCTCTCTCTCCCCCTCTCTCCCCCTCTCTCTCTCTCACAATTTTTCTTTTCTATACTCTCTCATTCCATTTTATTATAGCTTCCTTTCTCACTCTCTTTCTCTTACCCTTCCTCTTTCTCTCTCTCTCTTCAATCATTTATTACTTTCTCGTTGATACGACTTGGTAGATAAAGGGCAATGGCATCTTGGTGTGAAAATCACGGGCCTTGGCCTTTTGGCAAATTCAGAGAACACAATCCCTACTCCAATAGAATCTCGAGATGGCTGATCGTCCGTTCAGCGCTAGAAGGGCATTAAATCATATACTTTAACACGGAGTTAACACCCTTCTGGCTCTGGGCAGATGAGATGATGTAGTATTGATGGGACGGGTGTTAACATCGGCTAGAGGAACTCGGGGATGAATGGTCGATCAGGGAAGATCGATAATGAGAAGCGGTATGGTAGCTGCGTCGGCCGGCCATCCATTCACGGTTTCCCCGCGCAGACACGCTTGTCATATCCAAAGGACTGATTAAAATTGGTATTGATTTTCAAATTGGTTTGCATGGCAAGCTTGAGTGGGTACTTTAATCAGAAATAAATGATGCATTACATGTACGATGAAGGCAGCTTTCTGCACTCTGTGTAATTAGGAATTGAGTGATTTATTATTCTGCGGTGGGAAATATGTTCATCTATGGATATTGATTTTATCTCTCACTGACCGGTGATCATTAATAAATTGTCATTCATGAGTTCTTCATACATACTAGAGATAATACAACAGTGATCATTCATGAGTTCTTCATACATACTAGAGATAATGGAACATTGATCGTTCATTATCGTTAGAGCTTAAACGATCTGTAAATGTCATTGAATTAGGTTCTAGATAATAGAATCATACAGTTCAATAGGATTGAATCACCACAGGCTGTCTATTGTTTCACCCTATTGATTGAGATGCATGTGCAGTCTATATCGCTTTCCATTGTCATTGATAATCATCAAACTGTTATGATGTATGATAACAGTTCAGAGCAAAAACTTATACTCTGGTCATTAGATTAGTGTTTCCTGTCACAGGATTAAGGGATTAAAGGGATTTCGTTCGGATTATCTATTATATTTAGTAATAACGGGGTATTGCTAGCCATAAGCACTCAAAGTGGCCTTTGATAGTGATCACTTGTAACATTTTCTTGATTCTCTTTGGTATCTTTGTTCATTCAAATCTAACATAGCAACATATGTACATATGCTGCTTGTTTTTATCACCTAGTTGTCTTTCTATGCAGGTCGCATTCGATAATGCTATCGTTCAATTGTGTGAATCTGACTTAGTGACTGCTTGTATCCTTTCCTTGATTCTCTTTGGTATCTTTGTTCAGTTAATTCCGTCAAGGCAATAACGATTGCTCGCATCAATTTATTTGGTTGTCTTTCTATACAGGTGTGACTGGATAATGCCCTTTTCAATATTCCTAATCTGACTTAGCAACCACTTGTTCCCTGGACAGCTGTGTTCAATTAAATCTGCCATAGCAACATGGTATTTATTTACAAGTTTCATTTGACAATACCATGGGCCAATAGTCTAAATTTGACATAGTGGCCACTTATATAATTTTTTAACCATTTGTTCAAATAAATCTGCCAAAGCAGTATGTTTATAAAGACTGCTTGTCTCAAATCCTGAAGTGGTCTTTCTATACAGGTTTATTTGATAATGCTATTTTTCAAGTGATCAAATTTGCCTTTTAAAATGCCCAATTTTGCCTTTTAAAACGCCCAATTTTAATATATATATATATATATATGTATTTTTTTTTAAAAGACAGCCCTTAGACCTTCCATAGTAATATATGTATAAAGATTTTTTCTATACAGTTACTTGAAAATATCAATATTCACATTTTGATAAATGTGATTGAAATATCGCTAACGTTTAAAAATTCTGTGTCAAGGGAACAAGTTGCCTACATACATCGGCATTTTCCTCTTTAGAATATAGCGCATTGCACTCAAAACTGTCCTTTATTAATAGCCAAACCAGGCTTCTACCGGTTCGGGGTATTACAAAGGGTTACGTGAGTCATAGGTATGATTGGTTGGTTGGGTCGAGTCGCGTTCACGCTGGAACGTCTCATGTTTCAATCTATCGCTGCTGCCGATGCCGCACCAGGAAAAATCAAGTTTTTTTGGTCGGGTTGCCAAGGTGCGGGAGGATGCAGGGAGGAAATGTGAGACGAGTCGTGAAGGATAGAGAAACGAGATGGAGTGAGGGATAAGGAAGCCGTGTTTGCATGTGAAGACTAGAGAACAAGCCCCTCCCCCTGTTTTTTTGTACACTCTATGTGGTTAATAATGTCATAGGCTATAAAAAATATTAATGAACAGAAAAATGTTATTAAAAGGCCACTGCACACGCTTAGTCCATAATTTTGGGGTGCTGAATGATTTTTATTGAATTAAACAATGTTTATAAGAAAATCAGTATTATCTTCAAAATAGCATTTCATTGGCATATTGAAAATTATTTTACTTTTCAAATTGGCATTTGTCAATTTATTCCTCTACATATAATTTACTTCTAAGTTCTTAGCATGTATGTCACTTTTGATCTGGGAATTATGTTAATGACATTGAAATCTTTAGAAAAATAACATCTTTCAAAGCTAAAATTCCTAGTATATTACTATGAGCGGTCATTTGGTAGCTCCGTAAAATTTTGTAAAAGGAACCATGAAACAAAAGAACTTTCATGACGCGAAGCCTTCATGAATCATTAATGCCAGTCGTTTTCTTTCATTCGTAGAATAAATTGTTGAAATCAAATCATGCAGTTTGTGGTGTTAAACTTTCTTGACTCTGCAACACTTGCACAATCTGCGAGACTCAGTCTCTTTTTTTAGTAGCATTTCCATAACCCACCAATTTGTGAAGTCAAGCATGCGTTGGTGAATATCTTTATTTTGGTTCTCCTATTAGTGGATGTGTGCAGACTGGGGAACAACCAATACAAATCTGATTAAAGCAACTGATCATGTGCAGATATGAACTCACTGGAAGATAATGTGTTCAGAGGGATTTTCCCCTATTAGCATCTGTTGCCCTTTCTTCCTACCTACCTAAACTGCTGTAAATTTGACATTTCAACATGACCATGAAAGTCGATAGAATTTTTTGTTTTAGAATGTGAGGAAAGACACCCATTAGAGGTTTGAGAAAGTAATGACTGTTAAAGTGTTAATTCAGTGAGGTATAAAAGATGAATGTTGACTTATTTGATAAAAAAAGCATTTCATGAAGTGCTCTTCATGATGATATTGACTGCCAGGGCTGAAGCTAAGGCAATCGTATCTAAACTCCTTTGAAAGCACTCAGGGACAACATATCATAATGTGATGTGATATACCATAATGGTTTATTATCATTTTCCATGAGAATAATTTTAATTGGTATTCTATTCTATTCATACCACAGTATATGAATAACTCTAAAATAATAGATTTCATCAAAACTTTGGAAGAATCTTTAAAGGAATTCCATGAGATTATCACCATGTTGAAATATTCAAACAAATCTACAGGCAGTTTCGAGGAATAGTTGTCTTTGTTTTTTCATCATTTTAAAATGTGATAACTCATGAATCATGTTGTCTCCTTAGAGTAAGCTCAATGATTCATAATTTTGTGGCATTAAGCAGGTAATGAAAATGTAATCCATCTGCAAAACCATGAAAATAGTTGTGTGGAGCGATATTTATATTTAGCCCTTCTCAGAGTCATAAAGGTATGAACTAGAATTCGGATTCAATGCCCTTCAGGTGCTTAAGAAATGATATACACGTGAAGTTTTGAGGTGAAAAGCATGGCGTTGATTGTGCAGAGTGACATTGGACTGCACTATTTCTTTAGGGCATGGATCTTTGATGAATCTTGCCCTCATTAAGACTATCTTACTCACCGTAAAACTGACCGCAGATTTGCAAGTCATGTCTGCTCCCTGTCAATGCCCACTATTTACATTCAGGGGAACTTATGATGGAGTTTGTCATTGGAAGGAGGGGGGGGGGGGGGGCCTTGTGAACTGAATCATTGTTTTTTAGTAACGAAATATGAATCATCGTCGTCATGTTAAAGTCATTATGAACACAATTGCAAAGATTTTCAAAAATCAATTTTAAGTAGAAATCATGTTTGGATTATACAAAAAAAGTTATTTTCATGTTTTGCACATTTCAATAGGTGATGCACAAGGCTATTAAAAAACAAAAATTGTTTATTTTTTATAGTCTTTTCGATCATGTTTATTTATTTATTTTAATTCCTTCAAAAACAATATGACGCAAGATCACTTGAGTCGGTCCAAAACAAATTTATCTGCAGCAAAATAATGTAATAAACAACACTTAGTTAAATTAGTATTTAAGAAATGTAGATAGTTAGTTAGAAATGCTGTGGGTTAAGATGAATGAAGGACATGTACAAAGTCAAGACAATGCTTACTATTTGGCTAAGGTCATACAGTCATAATTTTGGATTTGTTTTAACAGAGAGGCCATAAAATTTGTCAGGATTTCATTTAGATGGCTTTTGTAGTGAGCTTTGACCCTCAATGTATGGTTGTTGCGTGAATGCTATTATGACTGATGGATTTTGCAAGATAAGAGAGTTTACTAAAGAGATAAGTGGTAGTAAAATATATATGATAACATGGAAATGAGGAGGATGAATAAAAGATAGAAAAGGAAAAGAATAAAGATCCCTTAGTTAAATAAAAAAGGCAATCCCTCCTGTTACTTTAAAAGGTTTTTATATTATTGATTGATTGAAATACACAGGCATTTACGGTGAATAGGTGATGAAGGGGATGTCGAGAGAAAGCAAACTAGAATTGTAAAATTTCCTTTCAGTTTGCTTTGTGTCTTTTGCAGTAAAGATGTTCTCCCGTATCTTTCCAATTTGAATTCCATACACTCTCAAAGTTCATCATCTGTCTCCTACCCATCCCCACCCCCACCAACACTACCACCAACTATCACCCCCCCCCCTTCACCCCTACTCTCCTTCACCTTCCATCCCCCACCCACTCCAACCCTCCCTATTTAAGCTATATCCGTCCATTGATACAGCAGTAGTGGTGAATTTACCACGCTAATTGACGTATTGAGAAGTGACATTTGCTCATTCTTTTTCCTTTCTTCTACCCATCAATCCACCCCAGAGACCCCTTCTAAAGATCAAACACAGGAGTAGAATAAAAGAGACGACTTTTCTTCCCCCACCAGGTACTTCCAGCCACATAACTCACGTTTCTCTCTCAATATCACATTCAATTATACCGGCTTGATGCAGAATGTTACCGCCTGATAGCCTCGTCGTATTTCTGTCTCTATCTCGATGGTTGCGTTTTCATTAGCCCAAACAAGCTTGAGCTTAGAATATTAGCAAATCAACATTTCTTGAAAAAATACTGTAAAATCAAGAACTTTCTTGACATGAAAGTTCATGAATTATGGGAAATTTGTGCTCTGTTAGTCATGGTTATAATAATTTTGCGCCTAGAAACTTTCATTAAATATCAACCATTTGTAAAAGTTGTTATAGCTTTTGCAGTAGTTCAAGACTTAAATTCTTCTTCTCCTTTGGCCAGAGTTAAGCAGTTCCTGAAGCCACAAGGAATTAGCTCGAGCTTCTACACAGTCTTAGTGCGTTTACTTCATTAAATTGCCACCCCAATTGGCAAAATAATGGGCTACACATATATTTCGTGAACAAATCTTAATTTGCTTGAGATAATTAGCTTGAGGTCATATTTAAAGGGCAAGGCTGAGAAAATAACCATCTCTTTGCTTCTGCTCTGCAAATTAACACTAGCTAGTTGTGAAACCAGAAACGTTGCATGCTTAAAACGTGCACAAATTTTGTGAATGACTCTGATTCTCGAAAGTTTTTCATGGCTCAAAACACTTGAACCACAATTTCCATGACACTAAAGTTTTGCAATAGTGTCTTTCCATGAGAATGTCCATCTTTAACAAGATGCCAATATTTCATGTATCAAACGTTTCTTGTTTGCAGTAATGTGAATCATCGGGCTAATAATGACGAGCCCCTCTTTCATTTTTTTTCTTCTCTGGTTTTGACGTCGTCCTGTCAGTTTCTCTTTGTGTGTTCGGGCGGAGGTGAAGCCCGGCTGTACAAATAATCAGTTCTGTTTCTCCATTTTATTCCTTCCTGTGCGTAATGGTCTTCAAGTTGTTCTTTCTCGGATCCTTTGCATGTAATCAGGGGAAAGTATTACAGAATCAAAAGTGTGGGGGGGGGGGGCGGCTGGGTATCTTGTTGTATTATTTGAACCTCTAGGATTCGAGCAGCGTTTTTTCAAGTGAGATTTATTACCCAAGCCATTTCTGTGTTGAAAGATCATCGTCAGTATTTGTTTATCATTACGGAAATAGATTTAAGTAAGGAGACAGAAATCTCTATTAGATTTATGATTTGAAGGAAAAAAGGACATTAATCGTGAACTGTTTTTTAACCTCAGGAATATATAATGAAATGACATATGTGACGTTTGTTCTTTTCCATTCCTAATTCAATGTCTGTTCAGAGCAAGAAGGGGGTTATAATAATATATAATATAATATATATATATAATAAAGTATCTGTGTTAAAGTATACTAGTTAACTCCTTTCTGGCTCCAAACAGACGACATGTATCTTCTGCTGAGAGCCAGAATAGTTGTATGTCTGTTTTCATCTCATCAGTTGGTAGTGATTGAAAATAGAATTCAGGTATCATAATTAGCATCTATTCAAAAGTTGTGATTTGATTATCTTTGATTAGAGCACCAGCTGCCTAATTTTGGACTTGTTAAATTTTTTTTTTTTTTTTTTTTTAAATCTTGTCTTGCGCTCTCTCCCACTCTCTTTTTCTCGCTCTATCAAAAGCTTTCTCTGCTCTTTTTCCTGTATCCCTTCCTCTCCTATCTCTCCGTCTGTCTCAATCTTCCTCTCTCTCCCTCTTACTCTCACTATGTGGGCCTCTCTCTTCTTTCTCTTTATCTTCCTCTCACTTTTTCCTTCTCCCATCCTCCTGTCTCCTCCTAACTCTCTCTTTGCCCCCTCCTCCCTCTCTGTAAATAAAGATCCCAAGACTAATTAGCTCAAAATGCTTTCCAGAGACAAGTTATTTCCAGCAAGAAGATAGCAATCATACTTTGGAATGAGAATCACTTCTAACCGTCCCCCGCTCGACCACATGCTCCCCAGTGGTTGCCCATAATTACGAACCTAATACTGGTAATCTAAACCTCTGGCTAAACAGTCACATGATTTCATGCTTTGCTTCTCCAACATAAGCTTGTGATTCATTTTTACAGTATGTGTAATTCATTTCTCTCATGTCTGCATACAATAAGTGAAAGGTTATGCTCAGTTCAAGCAGGGATATTGCTTTTTAGAAGAATGCTTTCTAGATTTATTCTGAACTATTATAGTAAATGAAAGAATTCATGGATTATGATATTTTGGAAATTGTAATAAAAAATTATAATTCATCTCAAAATATACTAACAATATGATATAAAAAGAGAAAAACCGTCACATTAGATTTCATGCTTTGCTTTCTCATTATGAGCTTGTGTTTCAGGTTTACAGTATGTGTTATTCATTTCTCTCACGTCTGCATACAATAAATGAAAGGTTATGTTCAGTTCATACAAGGCTATTGATTTCTATGTGAAAATGACTTTATTGCTTCAATATCCAGTAAATAGAAATCTTTGTGAATTACAATTGCTTTTGTACTAAGAAGTTGCAAAGAAATTAAAAGCCATGTTGAAAATTTAAAGTATGTTTAATTTATTTCTGCATCCAAAAAACTAGAGATTATACTCATTTCATGCAAGGCAATTCCTTATGAGGAGAACAAAAAACCCTAATCTTTCTGCATGTATTCTAATTAGCAATTTTGCAGTTATAGAAAATATTTGACAATTATGACATGTGGGGATTAGAAAATTGTAAAGCAATCCTGAAATTTGACAGAAATTAAATTACTGTTATACTGTATTTATAGCATTTATAGCACAAACACATAAATACACATGTATGACCAAGAAGGTATCTGCAAAATCTCCAGAAAAGAAGAGACGATATGCTTGCACTCAAAATTTGAAATTTGGAAAGCAATCATTCTCATTTTACACTGCAGATATGATTTCACTCCTCTTGGGATTAATAAGTGATATATGAAAGCTCTCAAATCATTTCTCATAAAAGTACTGTCTCCTATATACAAACAAATAGAAGTATGAAGCATTTGAACAGATGACCAGTAATATATGAATTGAGGTATATATGTATTTTATCGAGATTGTATATCAAGACTTTTAGATGAGAGAATATTTTATAAAGGTCAAGTCAACATTTGTAATGAGTTAGAAAATGAAAGTAGAAAAATAAAGAGAAATAGAATGGCATTTATCTTTTGGTCAAGGTGTCTGTCTAGTTTATTTGACACTCCCTGTTAAAACAACATCCTTATCCTTTTGAAGTTCCTTGAACTTTTGACTTTCCATATTGTTTTCGATGTATTTGCTAACTTTTCTTGCTTTTTTCATGATGACTTTAACTGAAGCTGCATGATTTCCGGCCTCCAAGAATGGATTGTTTCAGTCGTCATGTTTTATCATGTTCCGACTCGCTGTGTTACTAGGGGTCATGTCCGCACTCAGCAGAAAAAAGAAACGTTAGTCGGAAACGTTATTGCTAATGTCGTAATTATGTGGTTAAGTTTATGTTGATGACAGGTTTTGAAAGTGTGATATTTCATGTAATTTTTGATAATCTGTCAGAATTTTTTTTACCAGTACATCCGCACTCTCTCCCTGATTCTTCTTAAAGGTAAAGACCAGTGATGGTCATGCGATTGCATTGTGAAAGAAACGTTGTGGAATCGATCAGAAAAGGTTGATCATCTAGTATCTAGCATCTGCAAGGTTCTGGAATCATCAAAATGATAAGAAATTTGGCCCATTCTTCGTAAAGTTACAAGCACTATACATAGAAAGATGTATATGGGACTACCCTATATCTCTCACAGACCATGAGAGAAACAAATTTACCAAATATATGAATTAGTTGGCGGTTTCCCGGCAAATTTTTTATCATCATGTATTAGTCAAAACATATTCTTTCACATGATTGGTGATGAGAGCTTCCATTTCATTTTTTGAAATAGGGGCGTTTCCAATACTGGCCTTTACCTTTAAACATGGTGAAAATAATTGCATATAAATTGAGTCATTCACACACTAGAAAAAAAAAGGTAAGATTTGAACTGTGATTCAAATCTTACACTTTCATTGCTCCTGTTTACACATAGGATCTGTGAAATCATTTCCCCTTTTCTACCATCTTTTTGCTCTGACCTTTGTTGTAACTTTGCGGGAATAAGTGCATAATTAGGATCACTAAAAACGGCAGAATTGTGGTCAAAGTAATACAAGAAAATTTCTGTGTTCACCCTAAAAAAATGCAAGATTCTGATCAGGATCCATCTTTTTAAAACTTCACAAATTGCTCTGTATTTTTTAACAAAGTACATGTAGGATAAAAATATTAGTAATATGTGATTTAAATTTTGAGGATTTTAAAAGTGCCTTCCATTTAAGAGATAATGGTATTTTTTTGATAGTCTGGCAAAACATCAATATATGAAGGTTCTAGCTAAAGTAAGGATGTTTTTGAATGAATAGGACCATAATAGAGTATATGCCTCAGGACTGATTACCAAGACTTAGTAGTTATTTAGATACAATATTAGGACGATTTGTAATACAAGCTGGTTACCATTTACTAAATCCTTATTTTACCCCAAGAGGAAAAGCGGATAAAAGACCACTTTCTTTTTGCTAGGTAGATTTTTTAGGATTTGTCGAAAGACAAAGGAAGGGAAATTCCCGAGCAGCCTCTCGTCTGGAAAACTTCTCCAATCCCTAACCAGTTAATGAACCATCTACCGACGACGTGCACTTTTAAGCGTAGGGAACAAATCTTCACCTCCCCCCCCCCCCCCCCGACGGATCAGGAAGTGGAAATTAGTAATCCGTCACGTTGCTTAGGATATCGGGTCTGACGTATCGTTAGACGCCTACCATTACTGGTGACCTGCTATCAGAAGCGTTGCAATGTTTTGATAAATAAACACGGCAGGATTATTGCATATTTAATAGTAGTCTGCTACTTGATCCTCTGGTGAGAGTATGATCGCGATACTCTCGGAGTCGTCATTTGCGGTGTTCTGCACCTCTCGTAGTCTGTGAATCATGGAATTGATAGTGAGCTCGCATCAATTACTATGCAACAGAAAAGCAGAACATTTGTTTTAACGAAAATATCCTTAATATAGCAGGGAGTGTTGACATTCATATAGATCCAGAAGTGTGGTTATACTGTGTGTAAATGTACATGACTTAACAACCCTCTTGCTCTTACCAGACGATACCATAGTTGTAAGGATATTTTCTGCTTTAGAGCCAGACGGGCGTCAACTTTTTTACCATAAAAATAAATGCCCTTTTTGTTCTCAACAGACAATTTTGGACTGTAATTTTGAGGTGGTACAAGTATCATAATGTAAATTCAGAATTTTAACAGACCAAAAAAAAAAAGGAATCCTTGTTAGTCAAAATGTGGGGTCTGGACTCTCCGGACTGTAGACTGCACATGTCACTTCTAATTTATAGATAATAATAGTGGGTTCTTGCAAAGCGTTCATGTCTGTCAGACTCGACACTCCTGGCGCTCCACATTATTTCCCCAGCTTCAGCATGGCTGCCTTTATGGCGCTCTGGCATTTCCAGGAATTAGTTCCTGCCAAGTACCCATTTACATCACCTGGGTCGAGTGTGGCAAATGTAGATTAATGTCTTGCCAAAGGACATTAGTACCAAGCAGGATTTAAATCAGGAGACGAATCCACTTGACCACAACACCTAGGTGCTCTTGACATAGCGATAGTAACTCTGGTGCAGGCTAAACGTGAAGTCTGTTAATTTTGTCAATTATGTCAAATTTTAGTCTGTGCTTAGAGACTAGTTCTATTTCGGAGCTGTAAGCGGATGTTCCTTCCCTGATTAATGATTATGCTTTCATTGAATGTTATGACAAGAAAGGATAACGAGATGTCAGCGATACTATGATCACCTCACAATTTAACTATGAAAATCAATACATTTAAAGGTACATTTTCAAGTCAAGTGTCATGTACTAAGTAGATTATAATAAGTGCAAGTTGTTTGTATCATAAAGAAGGCTAAGGAGGATTGAAATGTTATCGTATATTTCTTCTTTCAAATATTCTGAGATGTATTTGAGAGTTGATCAGCAGTGCTGGTTAACCCATTATTTCTATGAGCATAATTATCCTCTATAACTTAGAACCATAAGGATGTAGCCTAAATGATTTTACATGGAGTTAACACCCTTCTGGCTCTCTAAAGGTGATACATGCATACTTTTTATTGACCTCACAAATCAGTAATTCATTTACAGTCTTCTATGTTTGTTTGATGGTGACTAGACTAAAACAAATTGATCTCAATTTGTTTCCCATATATAGGTAAGAAGCTGGTTGAAACTATCAACAAGGATGCTGAGAAGAAGACTAGCAAGGATGACAAGGAGGGCAAAGGTTCAAGGTAAGAAAGAGAGGCAGGGAGGAAGAGCGAGAGAAGGAGTGATGATGGAGAAGGTTTGCACTGGTGTGAGAGGTGGAAGAAAGAAACAGAATGATGAGATTTTTGTTGTTGTAAGTTTGATAGCGAATGCGGGGATAGTACACTGTAAAAAAACACAAACATAACCTGTGATGAGTAGATGTATCAATAAAGCAGAGAGGAAGAGAAATTATTGATTCATCCAACATTTGTCAATCAGGCAATAGAAATGGACTTAGATGTCTGTATAGGCCTTTTCCATTAGCTGAATTAAATGCTATCTTGTGAAGATGTGGTCTTCGGTTTCATCAACCCCTGAAAATGTATTTAAAAAAGGAAGAGAAGAAGAACATTTCATGCATCACTTCATTCATCCATTAAAAAAAAGTATTAAAATAGATTTGAAAACATCAAACAAAAAAAGATATGTAAATAGGTTTTGTCAATTTGAGGATAACCTGTTTAAAATGTTGGAGACAACAATATTTTGTGCATCATTTCATCCATCCAAAATGCAATTCAGATTGTGTTGGTAATGAAATGATATAAGGTGCTGCCAGTTTAAGGATTATCTGGTTAGAAATTAATGAGTCATTAAAATCCATTTTATTCATGCTCTATATTAACATTAAATCTTTTTGATAGTATACAAATCCATGATCTCAGAATAATAATAGCCTTAAGTTTAATTCCCCTTCAGGTATACATGTACATTAGGAACAGATCTCTTTTCTCTGTCATTAGTTAATAGTCCATCTGTGCACACTGCTCTAACATTTTGAGAAACACTTGTCAAATATTGATAAACCCAGCCCACACATTCACTTCCAGATAGGCGATCGATGCGGAGGGTCCCTACTAAATATAAACTATTCATTAGAGATTATCAAGTATTGTTGCTAAGGGGGAGTCGCCATGCTAAGCATTCTGCGTCCTCCAAGGAAGGATGGATTTAATGATGTTGTCCTTATGTCCAATCAATTATTCAGCTCAGTACCTTTGTGGATTGATGGGATGTTTTTTTCTTCATAAAAACGGGATGACATTTTTATGGTCTGCGTTTTGCTGTCATGGAGGTATTGTTTACAAAAAAAGAAATGTTTTAGAGTAATTGCACCTGGCGGGGAAAGCTGTCTTTAAGCTAGCAATTTGTACATGATTTTAAATTAATTAAAATTTCATAATTACAATATTTCTCCATTAGTCAAGTGTATTCGCACTGACAAATTCATAGCGCGTTAATTGGTTGATGAGTTGAATATTTTAATCTATTCTAGTCCTAGTTTTCCTTGGATAATGGCTCAAAAACTTACATGAAAGTTGAAAAGTGAAGTAGCCCATTATTTCATCTGTTGAAAACTAGAAGGGTGTTTACTCATATATACTCTATTATAGATCTAATGCCCTTCTGGCTCTCAACAGAGGATTACCATCTTCACTGTGAATTAGCTCAAACAAGTTGTGATCGGGCTAATTGCTCGGGATCAAAACCAGTGGGCTATCCCAAAAAGTCAGGCTAATGGAAACAGCTCCGGGATCAAAATCAGTGGGCTATTGTAATCGCTGTTATTTTTGTGTGATTAATTTTTCGCGCTGAGCGACCCTAAAACATATTCATGGGTTCTTAAATTTGCGTTGCATGCAATGCAGCCCGTTCAAAACAGGCATAAGAAGTCATGCTTATATTTTTGCGAGTTCTAAAATTTGTGCTTGCTGATCTTAGCGCGATATCTGCGAAAAAAATTATGTAACTTGAATATTTCCGTGTATACAGTACTCCGAAAAGTCGGGCTAATGGTGACAGCTCCCTTAGTCTAGCCTCCCTGGCTGGGCTGATGAGCTCCTGGTGTTGGTGAAGAACATCCAGACCATGATTGATTCAGATGCCATCCTCGTCTCTATGTGCATCAATTCATGGCGACGGCGACGGCGACGTATCGTCATGTATTATTAAAGACAAGAGGGCAGGAGTGGTTAATCCACTAAAGAAAATGTAGCATTTTGTACGAAAGTCGCCAGGTCCAGGAGTGGATTTAGAACAACTTTCATTGGCATTCAGTGTAAGAGATTAGACTTATGATATTGGAAATGGCCTTTTATGCAATTTATGAAACATTCATTTTGAGGTGAAGACACTCAAAATTTCAATGCTGAAAAGGATTAATTTCCATTTTGTTATAGTTTCCTCAGTCAGTGACAATTTTAATTTAATTTTATTAAATTAGAGACTAATCCCAGCCAAGAGCCTTGAAGGTGAGTTGCCAAACAGCTAAGATCTGCTCTTTAAATCTCTTTACCGCTAATAAGCCGACTTTTTGCTAATTTTCTGTAATCGAAGGAGACGTTTCTTTGGAGAAGCTGAAAGTGTTGTTTTTATTGGAATGTAGCCAATGGGTCAAGTAATGACGTTGGATCTGCACCCTTAAAAAAAATAAACCCAATTGGGGCAAAAAAGTAAGTGCTATCTGCCTTTTAAAGGAAAATCCAACCTTTATCAACAACTAATCTATAAAAAAAAGCAGAAAAATCAGAGAAGCAGACTGTTGATTTTTTTATACTAAAATCAAACAAAAAATGAGATGGTGTGAATTTTTAAAAATTGTAAGTGCTATACCTATGGGTACTTTAAATTGGCTGTTAAGTCAGTGTGCTGGACACCATCCCATTTGTATAAAAAAAACAAAATGGTTGAAATTTCAATTTTTAAAAATGTAAGACTCTGGAGGGTTCTTTCTATTTTAAAGAAATAATAATGCAGTGCCCAGAGGGAGAAGGCGCTGTGGAGAAAAAATAGAAATGAAAGATATTTTTGTCAAGAGAAATAAAGAGTTGTCTTTAACTACGTCACAAGCCTCTGACCGAATTGCCAATTTTGGGATTTGCATACCGGTGTAAAGTAGTGATTTCAGATTTCACACATTCATAACTTTCTTAATATTTCTCAAATTTAGTTCAAACTTTTCAAAACAATTTCTATTCCTTGTATCTCTCTGCTTTCATACTGAAATGAACCCATGACCGAGGTTGGATTGGCCTTTAACTAGAACCTTGGATAGGAAAACTGCATCTGTTGTTTCAGAGTGGATGTGACATGCTCGGAGGCTTCGGCATCAAATTTCTGTCATCGCCCACTTGTTGTGAGGCTTTAGGAAGAATCATGCCTAATTTTTCCCTGGAGAGTATAGGCTGTTGTCTTTAAGTGGAATGTTTCGTTGTAAAGGGACATAAAAAACAATGTGTCATTGATATGTATCAAGCCTTCTAGGAAGGTTGCACCACAACCTTCATTAGGATAGGGCTAGAGGTTTCATCAAAATATGGAAGGAACATGATATTCCTTTTTGCTTAATTTCTGGCAGAGTGGGAGAATTCAAAGGTACTAATTATGAAACATCTTGATGTGGTTTGAAAAATTGGTTTATCTGTTTATTAATTTGGGTGATGAAAAGATGAAGGGAAAGACAGAAAGAGAAATAGAGAGAGAGAGAGACACAGAGAGAGAGAGAGAGAGACAGAGAGAGACAGAGCGAAAGAGATAATTAGAAAAAAGAGATAGAGAAAGAGATAGAGAAAGAGAATGATAGAGGGAGACAGAGAGAGAGAGAGAGAAAGAAAGATAATTAGAAAGAAAGAGAAAGAGAATGACAAAGAATGATATATATATATATGTATATATAGAGAGAGAGAGACGTATAGAGAGAGAAAAAGAGAGAATGAATGCATAAACATGAATAAAAATAGAACATAAAAATAAAAGAGCAGAGAGAAATCAAACAAAAAGGACAGACACTCAGGGATATATAAAGGGATATATAAAGAGATATAGATTCTTTTGAAAAATAGATATATAATGCCAAGGTCATAGTAGAATTGACGATAGTTAAATTGCAATACATGTGATAAAGATCATACAGCCTGCAATAAACGGGCAAAATGGGGATGTGAGGAAGCACGAAATCAAGATGCTATTCACATAACAGACACGAGAGGATCACCTTCTACACAAGCTAATGGCAAAAAGGTTGTGTGTATAGATTTTCAGGAGGAAAGTCCCTCTACACATTTCTTTGTCCATAATGTGAATTGAGAGATAGAGAAGGATGATCGCTGTATTTAGGTTAGGCAGGCGCTGGTATAAAAAATCTATCTTGTCTCAATATGGAGTGAAAGGGTATATCAATTTAAGAGCAGCTCTTTCGGTTGATTGCCTAAAATGTAGCTACTTTGTTTACAGCTTAAACAAAGATTGATGCTATAACCTGTAGTGTTCATGATTATTTGTACCATATTGAATCATGAGAACAAATTTATTTTGAATTCATCCTTCATTTGTAAAGATGTTGCTGGCGTGCTTGCTGAAAGCTGTTTTATAACATACGTATTCATTAATTAGGAGGGCTGTGATGTAATAAGGGTAATTTTTTTTTGTGTTGAAATACTCTGGACAGAAAACAACATTTCTACAAGTAGGGCAAAACAGCAATATTGTATTTATGTTCAGGGTACTATTAAACATATGACAGTTAAATAAAGATGGTGGAATTATCATTGTATTTAAGAAATCCTCAAAAAGACAGTTTTGGAAATTTCAAGGAAGGGAAAGTTAACATAAATGTTAAATGAGGAGTTAGCCATATTTGTTCTATATTTTGTTGATCTGTTTTGTTTAATATTCCCAATGTCTAAGTAGCTTAAATAATACAATTAAATGCATGGGGGCCAGGATGATTTCCATCCATAGTGATTGAAAAGAAAGGGGAAAAGAAAAACTTCCTGTAGGTTGCGATGCATGGAATTGATAAACTCTGTATATGACTTTAGAATAGACCTTAAAAAATATTTTTCTTTTTTTATCCAGCATCAGTTCATCTCAGTTCAGTTCAGTTTATTATATTTTTGCACGGCACCGACTTCAGCCAAAGGCTCTTCTTCCGCAGGTCCGTGTTTATTCTCTCTTCTTTCTTTAAAAAAAAGGGAAAAAATGTAGGTTGAGGGGTGAGAATGCTCTCCTGGCTTTCACAAGCTGATAAAGGGTTAGAGAGGATGGAGCTTTTGTGTATGGTACGGCGCATTAGGAGATATCAAGTTGATCTTGAACACATATCCCCCAGAGCAGAAAACGAGAAATTTACATTTTATTGATCTCTAGGTGCCAGCAGTGAAGGAGCTAAGAATGCTCTGAATGTTTTGGGATGTGTGCATTACAGGGAGAATGTCAATATTAGAGAGGGGCTGTTCAGACTCTAGAGATAATCATGTTTTGGTAGAAACTGTGAAGGAACTAAGAATGTACTATATGTTTGTGGATCTTGCATTGAAAGGTGAAGGAGCTAAGAATGCTCTGAATTTGTTTGGATGTGTGCATTACAGGGAGAATGTCAATATCAGAGAGGGGCTGTTCCGACTCGGGAGATAATCATGTCTTGGTATAAACCGTGAAGGAGCTAAGAATGCTCTGAATGTTATTGGATATGTGCATTACAAGGAGAATGTCAATATCAGAGAGGGGCTGTTCAGACTCGGGAGATAATCATGTCTTGGTATAAACCATGAAGGAGCCAAGAATGCTTTGAATGTTTTTGGATGTGTGCATTACAGGGAGAATGTCAATGTCACAAGGGGCTGTTCAGACTCAAGAGATAATCATGTTTTTACATAAACCATGAAGGAGCTAAGAATGCTCTGAATGTTTTTGGATGTGTGCATTACAGGGAGAATGTCAATATCAGAGAGGGGCTGTTCAGACTCAGGAGATAATCATGTTTTGGTTCAAGCAGTGAAGGAGCTAAGAATGCTCTGAATGTTTTTGGATGTGTGCATTACAGGGAGAATGTCAATGTCACAAGGGGCTGTTCAGACTCAAGAGATAATCATGTCTTGGTATAAACCGTGAAGGAGCTAAGAATGCTCTGAATGTTATTGGATATGTGCATTACAAGGAGAATGTCAATATCAGAGAGGGGCTGTTCAGACTCGGGAGATAATCATGTCTTGGTATAAACCATGAAGGAGCCAAGAATGCTTTGAATGTTTTTGGATGTGTGCATTACAGGGAGAATGTCAATGTCACAAGGGGCTGTTCAGACTCAAGAGATAATCATGTTTTTACATAAACCATGAAGGAGCTAAGAATGCTCTGAATGTTTTTGGATGTGTGCATTACAGGGAGAATGTCAATATCAGAGAGGGGCTGTTCAGACTCAGGAGATAATCATGTTTTGGTTCAAGCAGTGAAGGAGCTAAGAATGCTCTGAATGTTTTTGGATGTGTGCATTACAGGGAGAATGTCAATGTCACAAGGGGCTGTTCAGACTCAAGAGATAATCATGTTTTTACATAAACCATGAAGGAGCCAAGAATGATCTGAATGTTTTTGGATGTGTGCATTACAAGGAGAATGTCAATATCAAAAGGGGCTGTTCAGACTCTAGAGATAATCATGTTTTAGATGTTGCACATGGATGACTGCGATAAAGTTATATTTCAGTTTGAACAGAATGTACATGTGAAGTAGAGATGAAGATCTTGGGTAGATGTGGACTTAGCAGAAATGATAAATGTGACCCATTTTCAGCTTTTCTTCAATCTTTTTATAAACATAGATAAATTATAGTGTACCATGTCATCTACTGAGAACTAGAAGGGCATTTAACTCTTTTCTTTTAACACTGCGTTGATGCCCTTCTTGCGCTCAGCGAAGGATGTGTCAAATTATTAATGGCATGTAAGGTACTAGCAATTGGTTTAAGAGTTGTGAGAGGGCAAGAGAGGGAAATGATGTATCGTCTGTTTGGAGCCAGAAGGGCATTAACGTATATCATTCAACACAGAGTGAATGCCCTTTTGGATCTCAAAAGATGACATATTATTCTGGATGTATTGTAGGTAGGTGCTTCATATTCTTACACTTTCATTAAAGCCCAAGGTTGTAGTGCTCAGGTTTAGCTGTCACATTGGTCATAAACTTGAGTTCTTCAAAGTGACCTCCATTATCAGCTTCCATTCAAGTGAGCAATAGCCTCCAGAGATATCAGCAATAACTGCTATGTTATCGTCCTTTCGCATTTCATCAGTTTTTGGAGCCAGAAGGGCGCTAAGTCATCTACATGAACGTGTACTGTATCACAGAGTTCACACCCTTTTGGCTCCGTACAGATTTTCTGCAGATGAAACTTTCATTATTACTAAGTCCCTTGGATAGGATTTAAAGCTGTAGGTCCTCTAGTTGCACACCAACAAACATGTAATAGTTGTGTTAGCAGTCAGTGCAAGTGAGGTTATCATCATTGGGTTGGAGTTGTGGCATTTGCATTGAAGGCTGACACTCATGCAACATCTCTGTTTAGTACAACCCACAGCTTTTATGGAGCGATGCAGTCTTAACCAAGAGAAATATCAGAAACGGTTTTTGATGCATTGTGGTATTAAGACTCCATTTTGCCTGGTAGGGTAATGCAAGTAAATGTTCTATAGCTATGCAAATATAAGACTAGTGGCTTTTTGTCCTACCTGAGGGACATGCAATAAAAAATAAATGATGCTATCCATCGCTCGAGGCCGGATGTAAGTAGAATCATAACTCACTACAGCTACTATTAAGTTAAACTATCATGTTCCAAATATTCTCGTTGTCAAAATGATCTTTTTTCCCCATTCATCAAAGTGCCAATTTGAGTATAAAGGGCACATCATCTGTGAGAGTAACAAGAGCAGTAACTCGTTATTAACCCCTTGCGTACTGGAACCGGGTGTTCCCTGTATTAAGCCTATGGCAATGAATGAATTCATTAGTCTACGGGTTAAGTGATTTAGTTAATGCCCTTCTGGCTCTTCGAATGGCAGACAATATAATCATTCGCCCCCCCCCATACAAATTTAAGTTCGTCGCGAACTCATATTATGCTCGTGGTAAGCTTAATAAGATCGTTTTTTAGGCTTTAAGCTTGTAACACGCTTCCAGGACGCTAGTAACGATCTTACAAAATCTTGGCGAGCTCGTGCGCGAGTTCGTCACAAATCGTCTTCTTTGTCTAATAATTTAATGAAACATCAAAGCTTCGGCGCTTTGCGGGAGGAGGGAGGGGGAAATCGCCCCTCCCTGTGCACCCCCCCCCACTACATCAATGCAGGTCACCATTATGTACTGATAATTTCAAATTGGGGCCTCCCTAAGAAATCCTGGATCCGCGCCTGGTGTAGAGCCTCTCAAGCGTTTGATGGTAAAACTTTAACATGTCTCAGCAACAATTTTTTTATATTCTCTCAGCAAAATAAACCAACATTTCAAATATATACAGGGCATCTATAGGCTTTTTTTTTGTTAACAAAACTTTAAAAAGTTATGCAAAACGTTGTTTGAATATAAAGCTAAAATCTGACCGAACACACCGTTTGGAATAGTAGAATTGTAAGCAGGTAACCTTAGGTTCTTGATTAGTGCACGACAATCAAACCTTTCTGATTATCATAATAATTAAAACACCATATGGAATAGAATAGTAAACAGGTAACCTTAGGTTCTTGATTATAAAATTGTGCATGACAATCAAACCTTTCTGATTATCATAGTAATTAAAACACCATATGGAATAGAATCGTAAACAGGTGAGGTAACCTTAGTTTCTTGATTTTGTGCATAACGATACAAACTTCATGATTAAAATATTACTACAAACACCTATTTTACAATCTTTTTAGGTGCTCTTCAAAAAAAAAAGATTAGAGAGGTAAAAGTAATTATAGTTGTACAGGTTAATGCACAGAGAAATTTCAAGTCCATTGAATTGAAAGAGTGTATAAGCAGGCTAAGGTAATGAGAGTCTTATGGAAAGCATATTATTTAGGAACTCTAAAATGCAAAGACTCTCCGGAGTCATACATTTTGGACAATAGAAATTTTAGTTATTTTGTGGAAAATTGTTGGACACCAGTGGTGGATCCAGGAAGGGGGGGGGGGGCTGAGCGAATTATCGGCCGGCACGAACTCGTTGGCGAGCACGCTGACGAGCTCGCATGTAAGTGTACTGAAATTTGTATAGGGGCCCACCCCCTCTCCCCCATTCTAATCTATTTGTTCTCACTAGCACATACATATAGACCTAGTTTCATTAGGTTCGAGGCCATTCCAATCACTTTGCTATTGTTCAAACTCCTACTGAAATTGAAATAATTATTTCTCAAACAAAGAGATGCATGCCTGTAGGATATTAGGTGAAATAGTATTGAACAAACATTATGATTTTCAGGTGATGCGACATTGAACATGGATAAGGATTTTAGATGATGTGATATCAAACAAGGATTTCAAATAAATGTCAAATATTTAAACAAGAATGTCAGAAATAAGTAGTTTTTCTAGTAAACATATGCATCATGATTAATCGTGTCTTTACATGTGTTCAAAGGCCATATGAACATTATCTACTATTTGCTTGCATGTCAATAAACTTATATTTGTTCAGGTAAAATCTATTGATACTTGCAAATCCAATACTATGTTAGTAGATTTTTTCTCAAGGAAATCACCCCCTCTATGTTCACACTGATAATGGCACGTCTTTATTTTGAGTTATTTGGGAACCTCGGTCGTAAGGTAGTGATACCAATGAAAAACAAACAACACTAGACATATAATACTTGTTTGGAACAAGTATAGGTGGGCTGGTCAACTTAAATTTGAGACAAAACAGAGCAAAAATAAGCGAGATACTGCTTAAAAATTCTTAAAAAACAATATCATGTAGTTTCATGACGTGAACGAAATTCACCTTCTACAGTGTGTCCCGAAAAAAACTATACACTTTTGAAATGGCTGCCGAATAACAAATATATGATTCTAGGGGGAAAAGTTATATACGTATGGAAAGCTCATATACTCAACTTTCATATGACACCAAAAAGTTTGAAAATAATTCATGCTTGGGTGAGCACTGCTCTCTTTTGTAAAGGGTATGGAAATTAGGTTGCGCAGGAATTAGCCTTCCAATTTGTGAGAGGTAAATCCTTTGGAGCTTACAACATTGAGGGTGATATGATACATTCATGATTTGCTGAGTGAATTTCATGGTTTATTAAACCAAACTTTTATGCACGGAACAGGAATTTAATTTTTTATTCAAAGTCACAGATGTAAGAGAATAACAGTTTGTAACATGGAAATTACAACATGTACCATCACCCCATCCTGACTCCCATAAACACACCTGAGTCTACCAGTGAAGTTACAGTGCTACAATAAAAAATGCAATTCCTGTTAAGTCATGCATAAAATGTTAATCCCATAAACCAAACATTTCACTCAGCAAACCCAAACTTATCACAATTGATCATAAATTGGTCATATCATCCTCAATTCCGTAAGCTCCAAAGGATTTACCTCTCACAAATTGGAAGGCTAATTCCTGCGCAACCAAATTTTCATACCCTTTACAAAAGTGAGCAGTGCTCACCCGAGCATGAATTATTTTCACAACTTTTTGGTGTCATATGAAAGCTGAGTTTATGGGCTTTCCATACATATACAACTTTCCCCCCTAGAATCATATATTTGTTATTCGGCAGCCATTTCAAAAGTGTATAGTTTTTTTCGGGACACACTGTATAGGGATAACGCAAATTATGAAGGCCTTTTGACATGAGGCCTTTAATCGAGATTTTCACTATGATGACGTCATTAAAATGAAAAATGGTTATTACTAAGCTTGTAGAGAATTGTCTTAGCTACAACATATCGAAATTTTGAAGAAAATTGATCAATATTTACAGAGATACAATAAATTTTCCATAAATATGCTGACGTCATAATATGCAAATTCGCATTTTGAGTTCCAAGGCCATTGTGATGATGTCACGAAACACTTAATGGCCAAATGAGACATGGAATCATATTTCCGACTCATACTCTATCTAAATATGAAACAAAATTGAGGATTCCGGTGCATTCCAAAGAGCTATAACGGATTTTGTATAGGCATGTTTTTGCCCATATATGCTATGTATTAAAAGAGCTCGCGCGCACTGACATTTATCTTGAATTTACGCTCATCTTGTTAATAATGGTCATAAAGAGATTAACATGGTATCAAATTCCTTGAAAAAATATGAGAAATATCATGAAGAAAAAAAATGGCGATTTTATGTTTGTTAATGGTGTTACGCGCGAAAACGCGCGCGCATGCTCGTACGCGCGATTTTTTATAAAATGCTTAAAATGACCTGAAACGTATGCAAAATAAATTTGAGACGATTTTGAGCATTTAAAAATTTTGCGCGCGCACTGACGCGCGGACGTACGCGCATACGCGCGTTTTTTGTCCTGAAATTGACCGGACTGATATTGACCTTGATCATAATAAATATGAATGAGAAATGGATTTCAGTTATGAAGATATGACCATGAGTTGATTTTCAGAAAATTTCACAAAATGGCGTCTAGATGACGTCATCAGTCAAGGTCAAGGTTGAACAATTTTCTGTGCTTTGTTCTAATGCCTATACATATGTGTGCTAAATTTCAAGGTATTTGATTGAACCGTTTTTAAGTTATCTTGCTCACAAAAAAGTGGGTCGAAATAAGAAAAATAAAGAAATAATAATAAAGGCAATTTTAACAACATTATAAGGTGGTCTGTATTAGATACAGCCCACCTGAATATGTAATCATTCATCAGTTAAGTGTAAATATAATTATAAGTTGTAAATCATACGGGACACATAGATAAGTATGTCTGATTTCAAACCCCCCACCACCAGCAAATCTAACAAATATTAAATTTGCACACAAGTATCAAATGTTCAATTTGCTCAATCTTTAGTGCGTTTTGTACAGAAAAAAGCGGGATTCTCTGTGAACTAAGTTAAACCAGTTTTCACTCGTTCCACCTTTCTATTAATACGAACCATTAATTTTGTCCTAATTGAAATTGAATAGACACAGAAGGACACAAATGTTAGAGTGACGATCTCATAAAATGCAGTACCTTGAACAAATCTGTGAAACACCATTCTCCACATACTGCATATTCCAATCATACTAATGGCCTGCGGTTCTATATTATTTATTTTTTCTATGATCATTCTAATTCCGATCCCATGCATAATTTAGAGAAAGTGGGCGAGAGGGCCGAAAGAGTACAGCTAACCACAAATTCATTTTTGTTAAAAAAAAAGGAAACAGAGTTGGCAGGGAGTTTTTGTAATCCGTTCTTCAGTTTCGAGTGCTCTGTGGGGGAAGAATTGGTTTGAGGTTGAGAGGGGAGGGGGAGGGGGGCAGAGACTGTAGCCTATATCTATATCATCGATATTCTGCAAGCGCAGACCCGATTTGGTATTTTAACACAATTCAAAGTTACCTGCATATATTCAAGTTTAAACTGTACTGTCAAAGATATCCTAACTGTTTAGATAATTCGCCCGCAGAGAGAGAAACAATGTGTACTCTGTCCGACCCTTTTGGGGAGGTGGATGGAGAGGGGGGGGGGGGGATTGGGGGATATGGTGGGGCTGGTGAATTATATTATGTTAGAAAGAAATTTGATGTAGTTTTTGTTTGAATTGATATAGATTTTGCTAAAACAACGTACTTGTGTTTGGTCTCAAATACAGGAGACAATGTTAAATATCTCCATGATTATAGCTTGGGAATCCAACATTTATCTATAATCTTACATACTGCCTAACAATAAGAGGGTTTTGTGTGGATGAACAAGATCTACCATGTTACTGTAGAAATAATAAACATGTTCCAAGACAATGGTAGCCTTACATTGTTTCAGTTGGTTTAACCATGAACTTTAAGTCAAAGTGCAGAGCCCATGGGAGCTCATAACGAGACCCCTCTGACTGAGTCTGGGGTGACTAATGAAGAGAAAAGAGAAAACTGAACATTATTGATTAGATTCACTTTAACATTCAACTTTGAAGAGAGAGAGAGAGAGAAAAAAAGGAAACATTTGAGGTTAGACAGTTCATATATTTATGTTGGATACTAGAAACAATTATGGATTTTGGCGTTTTCGTTGTTGGAGGGGGGGGGGGGGGGCATGCACCATGGATAAATTTGACAGGGAGGGGGGAGAGAAGAGATCTAGCATGGGGGAACAGAGGGTATACGGGAAACCTTGGTAAACTAATGGCTACAATCAATTTTATTATGCTGTGATTTTTCCCTCTGGATGTGGAATTTGAAACCAGTAAAGAGGGGAAAATAATTTACATCTTGGGCCGAGACATGAAATAGCCATGTTCAACAGACTTGTTTTCACCAGTGAATAGTTGTGTGTATGTGTACAGAAATGTTGGGACCTCTGTGAGAAAGCAGTCGGTGTACTTCTGTCCAGGCACATGCCTCGATTTGGGATTCCTTTCAGAAACTTTCATCGGAACTCATGGATGAAACGTCAACATATCTGACGTTTCAATCGGAACTCACTGACAGGGCATAATAAACCATCTCACACATGTATCTTTTCATACAAGTGGAATGATATTCAACTAATTTCCCTTTTGCTACCATAATTAAATATTATTTCAGACAGGCAATGGTATTATCTTCCATTTTCTTCCCTCTATTCGTATGCTAAGCATCCCACCTGCTTGGCTAATGGTTTCTCCCTCCTCCCCACCTCCCTCATCTTCTCCCCGTGATACTCAGTTGGCATTGTGCCTGATTTTTTTTCTTCTTCACTTTTACTTCTCCCAAGCGCATTTTCAACCTCAGAATCACGTTTTGCCCTTTACTGTGCTATTAGGAGAAATATGAAAGGAGAGAACTGAAGAGAGCAAGGGAGAAAGAGAAAGTGGCAGAGAAAGAGAGGGAATCAAGAAGGAAGGGGAATAATGAAAAAGAGAGGATGAGAAATGCTTTGATTGTTACAGTGTAAATCAGCAAAGCAGATTATCTAAAAATGCTTTCTATTGTGCTCCCTAATAGTAATACATCATAGGTTGGGAGAGAGAGAGGGAGAGAGAGAGAGAGAGAGAGAGAGAAAAGAGGAAGGAGGACTTTCAAACGTTGTTGCTGTAAGCTCTTGCTGTGCAGATGACCAGTAGCTAAAACTGTTGGAGGCAATACTCGCTGCGTGTGAAACAGCCAAACATCAAATTACAGCACGGATGTCTAAGTGGATATACCAATTTTTTCCCCCTCGAAGTCAGCGATCTGCCTGCTCTGTTTAGTATACCATTGCTCACCGATATCGAGTATAATATTTTATGATTTATACATTATAACCAGTTGCCACGGAGACAGGATTGGTAACATTCGTCTTCTCTGCCGTTGTTAACCTTCGTCGTTAAGCCTACACCAAGTGGGCGCTGGTCGACCAGGCAGCATCTTGACTTGAGGGCACTGGACTTATTGATCGTGATCTGTGTTGGTATGGAGTGTTTTCCTGACAATCAGGGACTTCAATGGATGAATCGTGCAGATTTAATGAGGTGCAGATGATAAGCTGGGTTGTCGGTTGTCGAGGGGGTAGCTGCCCCGCAGTTGAGATGGAATAGAGATTTAGCGATAGTGTTGTCATGTGGAGCTAGATCTTTTCTAAGATTTGCCAGTATTTGATTGTTGCCTTTAGAAATCATTCTTGCTGTCATCATAACCATTATCCTCTTTCTCCTCATCATATTCATCATCTCCATCTTCTTCATTGTTTCTATCATCATCTTCATTATCACGATCTTCATTGTTATCATTGTCTTCAGCATCTTCTTCTTTATCATCAGTATAATCTCTATCCCTATCATCATCATCATCATCATCATCATCAGTCATCACCACCAATTAAATCATCATCATCACAATCACAGTCATCTTTTCAATTCACTCACCACCACCACCACCACCACCACCGTGATCTCAGTCACCATCATCAATCATCACCAATCATCATCAATCATCATCATCATCATCATCATCATCATCATCATCATCATCACCATCATCACCATCATCACCATCATCATCATCATCATCATCATCATCATCACAATCACAGCCATCTTTTCAATTCACTGTCTTTTTTTTTAACCACCACCACCACCATGATCTCAGTCATCATCACCATCATTAATCATCATCATCATTATTATTTATAATGAAATACTATAGCTAGAAAATCTGAATTGTATAATCAGGACTCAGGAGGTCTATGACGATACATTGATGTGGGAGTAAGGGAAGACAGAGAAAATAGAGGTTGTTAGATAATGAGAACCCAAAGCAAGTCTGTATGCTTTGGTTTATGGACATTTCTTTTTTTTCTTTCTCTCTCCCTCTCTTTTCTGTAACTGACGGATATGCTCTCCCAATGATTCAAGCATGTAATAGGAAACATTGTATACTAATTGATTGCTCCTTGAGATCTGTTAGTCTTGTGATACAGTATTTCTCTGCCTCCGTCATCGTTGCAGCTACAAGAGTGCCAGCGAATGTCTTACTCTGATGCGGATGCCCATCTAATTTTATGTGGCGGTAGGTGATGATTTTTCCTCCTCTTGTTGCCACCATCACCATCTAACTCTAAAGGCATCTTTGGATTCTCTAGGAAGAGACGTGGATGATTGCTATACATCAGGTTTAATCGGCTTGTGGTTGAATTGACGGCTACTCAAGCTGATTTGCTCTTAATAAGACGATGATGATAAAAGCTTTCTGATTACCACACGATGGTCCCTCTCTTGCTTTCGAGGTCCTTAGGATTTTTAAAGATGGTATCGAGACTGAAGCTGTAGACATTGGCATCAAGATGACTCTGGATCTGTATTCATGTTATGTGTGGTAAGTGTATTGATGTTGGAGAGTTATGTCTACTTTTATATCAATATATATATATATATCATCTTTGAGATTTTTTAAGCTTTTCTATGTACACTGTTATCTTTACTCTCACACTCCATAAAGAATCTCTAGCCCCTCCCCCATTCTCCTACGTACCTTATCAAATGCTCCTTCCTGTTCATCTTGTCCTCTCCTCCCCCTTCTCTTCCCCTCTCTCTCCTCCCTCTCCCTCTCTCTCCCTCTCCTTCTCCCTTATCTCTTCCCTTCCCTCCCTCTCTTTTTCTTTATCTCCCCATTTTCTTTTTGCTTCCCTTCAAATTATCTAATTAGAAAAACAGTTGAAAGAGACGAAATATTATTGTCTTTTACTTTTTCAGCTGAATCGGTGATCATGCAATGTTAATCATAAATTACATTTTTTTTAAACATGATCATAAAGACGTTCAAGAAATCAACCAAAGGGCAAAGCCAACGCCCTATTGTATTGCTAATAGAATTTGAGAGATTATGTAATAGGTACGTCATTATACAATTCTGACATTTCTAAAGGTGATGCACAATTAGGACATTTCCTTGCGTTGATGTATTTTTTTAAATCTTTGTGATCGTTTATACAATATTCACATTTTGATGGACTGGATTTTATATGTCAAATAAAAGTTATGTTTGATAATATTCCACCCCTCTCTTACAAAAGACTCAATTCACAACTTCCTTCTGGTAGCTTAGGTTATTCTGCTCTTGAACCTAGAAGTGTTATCTCAAGCGGACGATAAAAGGAAAGAGATTAATATTATTGCTAAATATGAAAGGAGAAGTGAGAAACATATATATTTGTAATCACAGTCCAAAGAGTTCTTGCAACCCAATATTTCAGCTATTAGTATATTGGCTTGAGATGTATTGACTGTTTGTATCCAGAAGATCATTAATTTGTAGACTGAACACAGACCTAATGCCCATTTGGCTCTGAACAGACAGAACTTTCATTGCAACTCTCAAGGATACACTTATTTCATTTTGATCACTTTTGCATTTTTTTCTATTCACTCTCATGTTTCAACATCCAAGATAAAAAAAACCCTTGGCAAACCGAGAATTTCTTCTAATATTGGATTTCATTTCACCTATTTCTCTGGAGTTTTATTTTGATTCGATAATAGATGAATGGTGCGAGTGCAAGGTAATCAAATTTGAGAACCAGCCTTATTTCTTTGTGATTGCACAATAGTACTTGCTTGATTTGGTACATGCAGTTTTCTTTACACATCACATTGCCTTTTTGAGAGGCAGAAAGATGTTAACGATGTGTTGATGGATATGTGTTAACGTCCTTCTAACTGCCAGTAGACTACATGCAAGAGTATATGAGTTGATACTAAATGAATTAGTGAAGTTGAACATGAGCACTAAATCCTTCACTACAACTTTCTATTTTCATTTGGTGTAAAGTATTGGCAATTCGTTGCTGTTTTCACAAAGTGATGGTAGTGAAAAAAAATTGCATTCACTTTGCGTGGCGATTTTCCTCACTACCGTCACTTCGTGAAAATAGGGATGAATTTATTGATTTATTCCCTTGTGTTTTGTTTGAAAGCTTCTGTACTTTTGCTTCATAGACTCTTTTTAAGAGAAAACATCAAATTGTAGAATGGAAAACTAAGCACATGGTATGCTTGTTATTTCTTTTTTTTTGGATGTTGTATAGATCCATAGTAAGGTGGAATACTTACAATAGTGTCTTCTTTTTATAAAGATACTTAAGAATTTAATATTTTAATATGGAAGTAGTTTTGTTTATAAATGTACCTTACAATGAAAGAAACATTTCCTTAAAAATATTTGATACAATATGTTCAGTCTGGGGAAAATTGATGTCCATTCTCAGTAATGATGATAGGGGCTGTATTTGTAGGACTATACTTACAATTGATAACTACAAATATATAAAATCATTAAGGAAAAGTATGATTTTCACAGATTCATCATATGATTCTACTTTTTTTTATATAGTAAAATCTCTTGATCAGGGTTTTATCATTAATAGTTTTTTATAATAATTTTTTTAATTTTCACCTCATCAGAATTGTTTCACAACCATATGTTCCCAACCTCCCTTTTGACCTCTTGTTTTTTAATCAGAATTGTTGCACAACCATGGCTATATTTTGATTGAGTAATGCCTTCAGTCTTAGTGCATTGCCATTTTTATTACTTCGTTATTATAGAGCGCTCGTTGCAGTACTGTTAAGGGCATCTGAAATGACGTATATACCCATACTTATGCGCGAGGGTTCAAGTGTTTTATCTAAGACGAAAAGTTAGAAAAATACTCATATTTCTGACTGAAGCATTGAATTGAACACCGGCCTAGGTGCTTGAGATTGCAAATATCATGATCATTTCTTTTTCATTTCATTTCGTTTATTTCCATTTCCAACAAAATAAATAAAGTACATGGGATTGCATCGTGCATAGTAAAACAATGAAACTTAACAATATATTTGTCATTGGTCCACAGTGTACAACAGGCATATAAAACATATGTGAATATGCTTATATACACCATGTACAGGTTGTTAGTTTACTTGTTTTCATTCCCGATTATTAATACAACTGCTGCGGTTAGTGACGTGGTTGAGATTTGATTGTGTATCCAACTCGGTGATTGATTGCTTGTTTCACCGTGCACACTATGCTGGGTATGAATGTTGTGGTAAAAAGAAAGCTAGCAGTGTAGAAAGCCAAATGTAATCATCCATATGGATATATTAAAAGATTTGCACTTGAGCAGGTATCAGTTTCATAATCAACATTGTTGGTTTCTAAGGCTGAGCCATAAACGATATTACATCTCTGTCCAATCTTGTATTTTGATTTAGTCACTAAAAAGTGCATATTTTACTTTTAGAGGGGAATTGTGTGAAATGTAATGTGTCTTATTCTGCTGCGCCAGCTTTTCAAGGTGGTTTAAAGCCCCACTGCACTACTTATAGCTACTTGCCCCCTCTATATAGCAAACAATGCCTAAGCGGTACCCGTTGGTCCCCCATGATCCCCTTTTTCTTATGTTAATTGAGAGCTGATTTGATGAGATATTCAACCACCTGTCAGTGACCTCGCAGGGAGGTATAATCCCTCCTGGTCAAACTAGTACAGAGGGGCTTAAAGCATCATGCAGGCCTTAAATTTCGTCATTTTTAGGGCAAGGCCAGTTTGGCCTCGAGTACCTCATATTTTTAAGGGCACCAAGGCCAAAATATTTTTACAAAAAGGGCATCGAGGCCAAAATATTTTACAAAAAGGGCATCGAGTATGAGGCCAAAAAAATTGATTCTATTTTTGTTAGATGTCATGTGTATTTTATGAAACTTGTGCAGGATCAATTTCCCATGACTTTTAGCACCAGCTTCTTCACAGAATGTATAGAGGTCTACGGTACATACAAACAAGCAGGCGCGTAGCCACATGCCCCCCCTAAAATTTCCAGGATCGGTTGAAATTTTGTAGACCCCTTTTTTTGACCTCGATCGATTACATGTATGTGCCCCCCCAAACACCAAACTCTGGCTACGCGCCTGCAAACAAGGCGGCGGCCCGCAAGCCTTAGATTTAGCAGCCAGGAGCAAGGGGCAATTTTTTTTTCAAGTTGCCCTTTGCCACGGGAATTTACCAGAGCAAGGGGCAAGTTTCCAAAAACAGATAGGCCGCTTATCTAATCATAAGTTCAAAGAGAGTCTACAAATGTTAATTTCATAATGTGAATAGATCGAACGATCAATTTAATAACTTTTTAATCTTAACAATATGAACAGGAAAGATTGATTAAGAACATCAAACTTGCACATTAAACAGTATTTTAAAGTAACTAAAAATATTGATGAGCAAATGAATAAATAAATTGTCAATTTCACAAACATCGAAAGTCAGAAGGACTTAATTGGCAAGTTTACCGGGCCGGGTATTCCAAATCAAAATCGCACCTCACACACAAACCTTCCGCCACTCTCTCGGTAGTAGGAGCAAATTTGAAGAAATTATCTTTTTAACTGTTGGTCTACATAGGCCTAACTAATGAAATAAGATGTAAAAATGTCCTTATAGACATTCGACAGCTGAAAGTGACACGCTCAGCTCAGTTGCGTAACGTGCATTCACGAAACCAAAATCGTTCCTCGCACACACACTCTCGCCACTTTTGGTGGGAAGCTGTCGGGCTGGAAGTTTGCCAGCGAAACCGATGCACCCTCGGAATTTTACCGGGACTCGAAACGTTCGTCTTGGGAAGCTGGCGGGGTAGCTTTTTGAAGCGAGGTCGGCTGGTGGCAAAATGAGAGTAACTACGATCGAGAACATCGTAGGTGTTCTTAACTTATTAATAAGATAATTCTAAATTCTATTTGAGATAAAATAATAAACTAGGCCTACAAACAAACCTCGACAGATCTCTAATGACTATTTGAATGCTTGTTTATTTCTCCATTTGACGATTTGTTTTCTTGATCCTGGCCTTCGACTTGTACGTACGTGCGTGCGTCAGTCAACAGCATGCACCATATGCATATCATGCGATCGCATAATATGAACGTACGTACGTACGTGCGCTAGCGCATTGCCGAAAATTACGAAGCTAGAAGAGAACTCGTGGGCGGCAAACTGTTCGTGATTCGTGTATTTTTACTGTTCTAATAATTTATGGGCGCATTTTCACGGAAAACACTTGCGCCTTGCCGTCTAGTTTTAGATGATTATGGGCGCAATTGGTGGTTTTATGTGCGCAAATTTAAAATAAAAAGGGCACGTCCAGTTGGAAAAAAAGGCACGTCGGCCAGTTTGAAAAAAAGGGCACGGCCTTTTTGGCCGTGAATATATCTTTTTTTGGGAGGGCACCGCGGCCAGTCATAGGGGCATCGACGGCCTGGCCGTCGATGGCCGTCGATTAATTTAAGGCCTGATCATGTCTGAACCTACCTACCTGAAATTCAGTATAAGAGAATGATCTCTGAAGTGTGAACAACCCCATTGTTTAGCTCTTACCTTGAGTACATTTCAAATAAGGCATTCGCATTTGAGGTTATCATTCTCCTCTTACAAATGCGCTCAATCCTCCCTCACTCGTGAGTATCATTTTGTTGTTGCAATTATGAATTCCATTATGATTTCAAGTGGGTGATGCCTTGAAGTTGATGTATACATCAAATCGTCTGTTTGGAGCCAGAAGGGCATTAACTTGTAACATTCTAACAGAGTTAATGCCCTTCTTGCTCAAAATAAACAAAATGAGACACACAGATGATGACTTTTCAATAACTGTATGCATTTGTAAATGAATTGAAAATGTAAAGGTCGTATTATTGATATGAAGCTTTCTGATTGCATTCAAATGTCATAAACATGTATCATATAGTATTATGATATTCTGGAACTGACATCTTATCTGCCACACTTTTATACTTAGCAAGATTTCAAGGAAAATAGGAAAATGTTAGTTTCGCAATTTAAATTTAGTTTCATTAACAATGTAGTCATGTTGAAAATGAAATATCAAGCTGAAATGATAGAAATTGATTGATGATATGCGTAAGAAAATGAATAACAGATTGGGTAAGCTAGAATGTTTTTGTGACCACCAAGGCTTTATGATTTAAAAATGAATTCAACTTCCAAATCCAAATATTATGTTCTTTTAAAATGTTCTACATGTTCTAAAATGATTTGCTGGCACAGTTCAAAATATCAATATTGTATTGCATCTGTAGGGAACTAGAAAGGGATGATATTGTATTGTAAGCAGAGTTCTGTTTAAATCTATCACATATTAATGGCATTGGAATTAATCTCAACCGATTTTGCTACCTTGATTGTTATTGAAATGGAATTTCATCCGCTCAAAGCCAGAAGGCTGTTAACTCTGTGATTAAAGGCAAAATATACAAAAGCCTAGTTTTATATGATTACTTAATAACTAGTTGCCTAAAAGCCACCACTTCATCCTCTTGGATAGTCTCTGTACCCGCCCGCCTGCCATTACACCGAATCCCCCTCCTGCGAGCCTCTAACGAAAGCTGCATTTATCATCTAAAAATAACTCTCAGCTGAGCTGAAAAACAAGTGGATTTTTTCCCCTCCACTTTCCTTCAACACTCGATCTGCCTCTGTCAATCCATTTTCCCCTTTTGCTTTAAAGACGACGTTGTCCAGTGCTGGTCATGTGAGTGCAGTGCGAGGAAAAAAAAAGGCAAAAGGTTAATGAGGAAAGCAGATTATGTACAACATAATAATTTTGTATTTTGAAGGTTTTAGAATCATCAAAATTGTGATACACAGATCTGAGTATGTGGGACAACACTCCCATATGGCTTAATTTTTTTTCTTCCAAAGCTTTAGTTATTTCTAGTTAGCTTTGAAATACAACGGCACTTCATATTTACTGTTTTCACACTACGCAATGGAGCGTATCGCAGCTGGCCAGATGCGAAGTAAGGAGCCCACTGTCCAATCATAACATTCACGATATCCGGGGCTAACGAATTGCAGTGAGAACAGCGTGAATTTTCTTATTCCGCAATAGGCGCTAGTACGGGACTAAAAACAGTGTGTGTGAAAAGCAAAAAAAAATAGTCCGGGGTTAAGGATAGTACGGGGCTAAGCAAAGTACGGGGTTAAGCAAAACCAGTGTGAAAAGAGTAAAGGAATCCTTATATATATATATATATATATATATATATATATATATATATATATGATTGCTTCTATGAAATTCTTCCATATGGAAATAAATAGGATAAGAAATCTGACAACATATTTTTGCACTTTTACCAGAACCCAACCTTCACTTTAAGGAGACTATAAATGCATGTTTTTAGCCAAACTGACGGTGACCTTATAATGGCAGAACCAGGTATCAGTCTTTAGCGCCCGCCGGAGATCAATATTTCATAGAGCTTATCACGCTTTGGCTAAGGCAATGATGAGGATCGAGTCAATGTGACCAAGATTTTTGTTGTTGTTGTTGGCTGTTATCTGTTCCATGTATAGAGGAGATGTGATGTAAATGGAAATTGAGAGTTGGTTTTATTTTAATCTGCTATTCTACTTAGCTGTCGTACCTTTCCCCCTCCGTTCTTGACACTTTCATGGATTTTTTTTTTGGATTTTAAGGGCAAGTGCTAGTGAGCTGAAAGCTGAAGAGCAATAAATGTGATAAATTGATAGATTTTATAAGGCTGCCCAAAAGGCAACAGAGCTGGAGAGAGAGTGAGTAAGAGAGAGAGAGAGAGAGAGATAGAGAGAGAGAGAGAGAGAGAGAGAGAGAAAGAAAGAGACAGAGAGACAGACAGAAAGAGACGGAGAGAAATAGACAGAAAGAGATAGAGAGAGAAAATGAGATAGAGAGAGAGAGAGAGAGATAGAGAAAGGAAGAGAGAGACAGAGACAGAGAGAGAGAGAGAGAGAGAGAGAGAGAGAGAGAGAGAAAGAGGCAGAGGCAGAGGCAGAGGCAGAGAGAAAGAGAGAGAGAGAGACCGAGAGAGACAGACAGACAGTTCCCAATTATAATCAACTTGAGTAGCCTCTCTTTCCATCCATGTGGTGCCATACACATCTTGAGATCACTTTGACGAGCCTTGATTAGTCTAGTGCCCCCTTGTGGTAACATTCAGTAAATCAAGCTGTTAGTTGCCTTTCCAGACAGCACCACTCGAAGAAGGCTAAATGGTCACTTTGATATTAAAAAGGATATGAGTAAATCATTTATATTGTCATTCAGCTTCTGAGAAGTGATTTTCTTCCTGTTGTTGTGAGCTTAGCTTTGGGTTGCCTTCTTATTTGACAATATGCTTTTTTTCCTCCAATTTCACTTTTTATCTTTCTCTTAACATAAGTCATAAAAAAAAAGAAGATGTATCTGTGCTTTTTTTCATTATGTATATATATAGCATGCCTAGCTTATTTAAAATGATGAAATTAGACGTTTGTGGGAGTGACTACGTTAAGCATCAAAACGAAAAGTTCACACATTATTTGGCTTAAAATTAGACCAATTAATATGTTGTCTGTTGAGAGACAAAAGGTCATTAATAACTCCAAATTAATTAGTGCTTGTATGGCCCTCGGCAAAGTGTGACATGCGACCCTCTCTAAAATGGTTTGCTGCCACCACAGTAATTTTATAAAGTTATTGAGATCTTGAAATCGCTAGTAGATCCCATTGGGGATAGTGTGTTAATCAAATATACTGAATGATTATGTATTTTTCAAGGACAAAATGTCAATTTTATCAGCCCCATTAAATGGATTCCTCGTTAATGAGTTTGGCTGGATGGATGGGTGGATTGATATTTTCTTTGTTTAATTGGAAACATAGAGAACAAGGACAATGACAGATGTGTTATTAGTGGGTTAGTGTTCATGCTATAAGTCATTCATCCGAAGAGCAATTAACAAGATTAAAAAGTCAATTTTTGTAATCACCTCCAAATCAATCATTTTTGTATGTGCAAAAAAATTGAAAATCTCACTTATGAGTGAGTTTCTGATCAGAATTTCAAGTGCTCTATAGACAAATGCTCCAGGCTTTATTTTGTATAATGTTAGGGTTACGCTTGGGTTTTAGGTTAGGGTAAGCATTAGGATAAGGCATAGTGTTTGGTCCACAGTTGAAGTTAGGAATTCTGTTGGAGAGCGTGTTGTATATTGACCATCCTCATTACTGGCACATCTGTACAGAACAAATATTTATGTGAGAATGGGGTTATTGTGGCGTCGCTTAGCATGGGAATGTACATGTGGAGACAAGTCATCTTGATTGGGAATCACAAAGGGGACTGGGTAAAATGAATTATGAGAAGTACTTCTCACTCATCAGCAGACAGAGGTCCACATAAAGTCTGTTTGGAGCCAGAAGGGCGTCAACTAATACACTTCTAAACACAGTTAATGCCCTTCTGGCTCCAAACAGATAATAAACAGGTACTGAGAAAAATTGTCATCCCACTCTCCATTTTGTGATATTCCTCTCTTCTCCTCTCTACCTCTCTCCCCCTCTCTGCCTCTCTACCCTCTATCCCTCTCCATCTTTCTCTCTTTGCCTTTTTTCTTTCTCCCTTTTTCCCCTCCTCTCACTTTCTCTATTTCCTATTCTCTTCTCTCTCTTTCTACCTTTCTCGTTCTCTCCCTCCTCTACCCCCACCATTATCTTTGTCTTTCTGTGGTTCTGTTTCATTACATCTTATTAAGAATTTATCATATAGAAAAATGTTGATATTGGTTATTTATAGTGCACTTTGAAATTAATTGCTTTTAAACAAATTGAGCTTTTTTTCCAATCAGATTTTAAAAAGTGAGATTAAACCTGTTGTGTCAACTTTTGTGACATATGTCAACTTTTGTGACGTTTGTCAACTTTTGTGACATTTGTCAGATTTGGGGGCATTCTCCCTAAATGTCAATCAAATGGTTTTGTGTTAGTCTTTGAGGGTCAAGGTCTCAGACTTCATTTCAAATTAACAGCATGTTTAGACTATAGGAAAATTTTTTTATGAACTTGGTACAAAGAAACGTCACATAAAGAATATTGCATACAGACTAGAAAATAACATCTTTAATAAAAACGTCATATAAAGAATAGAGCGTACAGACTAGAAAATAACATCATCTAAAGAATCGTCATATAAAGAATATAGTGTACAGACTAGAAAATAACATCTTTTATAAAAATGTTGTATAAAGTTTTGAAGAGGATTAGCTGACTAATCATCCATCAATGCATACTCACGATATGATTTTCATATGGTTCAATATGTCCCTGATTCTTTTACCTTTATCAAGCTTTAGTTTGATACGATGCTCAACCATGCGTTTTGCTCTGTTTCTTTTTATGAAGTTCAGACGAGAGATAATCACTTACTTATCGTACAGCTATACAATGAAATTGGGTAGACTGAATGCAGGGCAAGTGTTAACTTTTAAAGCCCCACTGCACTACTTGTAGCTACTTGCGCCCTCTACATAGCAAACAATGCCTAATCGGTGCCTGTTGGTCCCCCATGGTCCCCTTTTTCTTATGTAAATTGAGAGCTGATGTGATGAGATAGCCACCTGTCAGTGACTTTCCTGGGTGGTCTAATCCCCCTGGCCAAACTAGTGTAGACAGACTTTAAGTAGGTTCATTATGACTGCACAGTGTGTTGTTAGTCTGGCAGGTAGACTATATTCCTGCATTCAATCAATGTCAAGTTCATCAATCATTACCCTAACAGGTGGATCCCCCTAAATGGGGCACCTTGACCTTTGACATGTCATGACCCTTTGGAGAGAGACTGCTTGGAGTTTCACAGATTAAAGCTCATGGAATCATTTTTGTTTTAATTCCAGGAAGTCACAGAAATATGATATCTATGGGAACAACAATGAAATGAACTGTGGCTAATAAAAAAAAAAATTTGTGAGTTTTATTTGGGATGGATACACTTTGAAAGCATTTTATTAGCTGGTCACACCTCAACGAAATCAATAATAAAATGCATAATCCTCACTGATTTATGCAAAGGAACTAGCGTTCAGCACTGATTTACTGAGATTGAACATTTCCTATAAGGCCAAATAATAAAAATGAAGTGTTTCTCGTCCCTGTACGCCTCCTTTAAAAAAAATACTTTTTACTATTCAGAAGGAAAAACGCCAAAGAAGCCAACAAAAAAAAGAAGCCTGTGATATACATTTTTGCCTTTTCTGCCCCTCCCCCTATTCATATTTTGTATTCTCTTCATCTTTCCTTCCCCCCCCCTCTCACTCCCTCCACTCACACCACCCCTATCACCACCCCTCTCACCTCCCCTCTCACCTCCCCCTCTAATCTGGTCTCTTAGGAAGGGAAGCCTAGATATTGGGGTCATAGGTTCAAAGTCGGAATGCAGGTGGAGAGGTTTTGATTTGAACATGCTCTTTGGCAGAAGAGCCCCCCCCCCCTTCTCTCTCTCTCTCTCTCTCTCTCCCTCCCTCTCTCTCTCTCTCTCTCTCCCCCCTCTCTATGGATTGTCTGTCTTTTAAATAAAATAACAAAATCACCCCCCCCCCCCCGTTTTCCCCATGTCCCCTCTCACTCACGCGAGTGACTCATAATCTCACAAAAGCCCTCTTTACTGCATTTTCTCTTTCTACCTCTATCTCCATATCTCTTTTTTTTTTCTTTCTATTAACTCTTTCTCCCTCTCAAACTTTCTTTCTCCCCCCCCCCCCTCTATTTTCTCTCGAACTCTCACCCCGCAACCCTCTTTTCTTACCTTTCCTTTCTCTTACTCCCTCTCCTGCCTTCTCTTTCTTCCTCCTCTGGTTCATATTTTGGACGCCATCGGTTACAAATCAGATCAATTTAACAATAAATTGTTTGCAGACCTCACATTCCCGTGTTTCTTATTTACTGGGAAATCTGCGATAACTCTATCAAAACACTTCTCCAGTCGTTCTCTTATTTCCTCCCTCATTTTGGGAGACCGCTTGTGAAATGTCACATTCTCATTGCCATGGCAGACATCATTCTGTTATTTGCAAAATGTTCTTGAAATTCAAGTTTTGGGTCAACGTGGGTGGAATGTATTGTTGAAAGATTTAGGACTGTCACTGCTGTTTACAATCAAGACAAAATCAGATGAGAACTTTAACAAAACAAAAAAATGTTTATAATAGGAATGCATTTCTTTACCAGAAATATTTGGAAGAAATATTGTCACTTGTAGTAGTACCCTCTAAAGTCGTTTTTCAAAGTGATTGAATTCCAATTTTAAAAATGATTTGAAAATAATTTTGTGTGTAGCCATTTAAGTTCATGAGATTCTGTCATTGTTAGGGAATGGATACCAGGCAATTGTAAATGTTGTTCACGACAGAAGATAGCACGATTGATATTGTTCTTCTTTGTTCAAGTTACTTTATCAGGTCATGTCACTTTTTCAGGTCATGTTACTTTTTGACAATGCCATATAAGATTTCTAGTGAAATCACTCTTGTATATATTTATTTCCAATATTATTTACTCTAGGATGGCCGCTTCAGTTATCTACCTGCTACATAACAAAGGGTGCTGGGTAAAAATAAACACATAGGCCTGAATGATATACAAAAACAGAAAAACAAAAACAAACCAGTAAAATAATTATTAACCTTATTAGACTTATTTTAGTAATTTTACCCAAAGTTTTGTCTACAGGCCAGAGAGCTGAGACCCTGGATAAATAAATGACAATGGTTTACTTCCGAAAGTTAACCTTTGGTGTATTGATATCTGTCCAAGGATAGATCAGTTGTCACATAATGCTCAGGAGTGAATTTAGCAGCCAGTAACTAATAGATTTCTAACCTAATCACTTCCTAATCAGCAGCCAAACGACCCAGTTTTCACTCAAATGGCGGCATAATGTAAAAGTCATTATCATTATCTGTTTTTGACACAGTTCTGGAGATAATGAACATTTATGTACTTACACCCCCTCCCCTTTCAAATTGTGAAATATACATGTATATATGTGGGATGATAATGTTTCTGTAAATATCACTTGACATTTCTCACTTTTTTATACAATTTTCCTCTCGTGTGAAAGAGACCTTAAACAGAATGGGGATATCGGTCACGATGTTATTATGGAATGATCTATTATCCTTATTTGATAAAGAGATGTGCGATACAGTAGGCAGAAATTGGTAATTCATTCAAAATGATCAATGTGTCTTTACTGCTAATCGAGATAGAAGCCATATTATTCTGGTTTGCCTAATAAATATCCTGTTGATTGAAAAGCATATGATGACATATGATATTTGATCATCTGTTCAGAGCCCGGAAGGGCATTAATTCTGTGTTAAAGGATCTGAATAAATACCCCTCTGCCTCGCAGCAGACATTTTACACATTATTTGCTTGATTGATAAAGCATAACAAAATGTCAAAGCAACCTTTGTCTGGAAAATAAACATATTAGAAAATTTGTATTCATTATGAAAATTGCATATTGTTGAATTTCTCTGTGGGGGAAGGGGGGGGGGGCACCTGAAAGTGCATTGGCCTTGGAAAGGTTGTTCTCATATCATGTTGTCATGAAGATTAGGTGTAGTATGAATATGGATGTATCATCGTCACAGTTTTTTTGCATTGGCCAACAGCCAGCATGTAGACGTGATGACCACAAGGACGTTGTCGGATGAGGGTCGGATCAACATCTCATACTGCGTAATATATCTGCTGTTATCTGCTTGTGAGTGTATGTCATGCTTAGATTTCAGTGAAATTTAAAACTGCGGAGCCGAAACCAGTCTCACTCAAAATGAAATGATCATTATGATGATCATTTTTACTCTCATTTTTCAAAACATGAACATGATAATATCAAGTGACATCCCCCAAATATAATAAACATCCTCTGTTTTAGACTTGAATGTTGCTTTGATTATCAAATAGAAAGTTGAAGAACATGAAAGGTTTTGTTAAACTTGGCAAATAAAGGGGCAGGGTAGGTAGATTAAAAAAGACATAAATTTGGTTCATGCATACTTAGAAGTCATTAAAATGGCACTTCATACACCTGGATATCATTACAAACAAATATTAGATTATTTGTCATTTTGTATTGAGATGTATGGGTGAAGATTAATACATTTATTGATAGAGTCATACGGAGTAGGATCATGAAATCATTAAAGTCTGCCGCATACGGATAGCATTACTCATTAGATATAAACAAGTACACTCTGTGACACACTAACATGATTTTGAGGTTAATATTGATGTCAAATCTGTGAAACGGTACCCAGATTTATATTTGCTTTCCCCTCAAATACATCTGTCCTGTTTGAGGCTGTTTCCTCTTGACGATAAAGCGCTGCGATACTCAAATGGGGTCACTGCATTTTAGAACTACTTTTTTTCCTCTACGGGTAGAGTGCACTTGAGCTTTCCCTTAATGGCACACTGAGTACTCATGATTGCCCAATAATTTCACCCAAAATTAGCCACGGTCAAAATGGGGATGATGGGAGCAGGAGGTAGGTTGAACACTGCCCTCTATGTGACAGTCGTGCTCTCTAGTCTTGTATGATTCAGACTCCATTATAGAAATAATTTAGAACTACTAGAATGACAAAGAAAGTGTTGATTGATTGGCATATATTGGGTTTTGTGGCTGTAAATAATGAAATATCATATCGTATATTGATAATATTGATGATATTTATAAAATTGGTTATATTGATACATTAAACTGAAACTATTGATGATACTATCAAGGCGAAATGAAAACTGATTTCAAATTTAGTAAATGGGGAATCGCCTCATCAAAGAAAATATCTGTATGAAAAACTAGGAATTAATTTTACTTGCCCTGATGTAGTCTTGAATTTACAGCCTTCTCGCATTCAGCAGTCATTTAAATGATTTTTTCTGAAAAGTTTACTGACTACTACTCCACCCTGGAATGAAAAAAGAAAGTTGTAACAAAATATCTTGTATGGTATCTTTTATCTGATATTACTACATTGGATATCAGGTGGAGAAGACAGGATAGGAAGGATGAGGAACAAAGTGAAGAGTTAAAGATAAAAAGAAATTATAGTATTGAAGATGAGCTGCATGAGATTTATGAGAGGGAACGTCTGTCAAAGTGTATACATTACTACACCTGAGTAAAGTGAAGCAATTATATATAAAAAAAATCTTGTATGGTTGCTTATGGCACGTTTGTGATTATATTCCAAGTCTATGGTATTTTTGTTTATCCTGTGAAAGAGTGAAGATTTAAAAAAAGATTAAAATAGCGAGGATGGGATGGCGATGGGAGGGGATGAAAAGGTTGAAGAAGTTGAGATGATGAAGGAGCTGTCACATTGGAAATAGCTATGAGTGGGAGGAAGAGACACAGGTAATCTTGCTCCCAGACTTGAATGTATAATTTGTAAAATGTCATGTTTATTTTCAGGGAAGCTTGTTCCAATCTCTCTTACTCCAGCAAAATAATGCACAGTGATGGTGTGTGATTGTGCTCAGGGTAGCTCTAAAAAGAGCTAGAGTAAAAAAAAAAAAAAAAAAAAGCGACACAATTCACACAAAAAAGCAACCAGAGTAACAAAAAACAACAATAAATGTATAAAAATGGTATTGGAAAAAGAAAAGAAAAATCAAATTTTTCTTTTTCTATTTACATATTCTATAGAACCTTTCTTGAACAAAAAGGAAAGGAGAAATAAAGAAGAAGAACAAATTATTTACTTTGTCTCAATACAATTATTATATAACAACTGTTACCTCTCATTTCAGATGAATTTGTTAATGGCTCATCATTCATGCCCACTCTACTAATAGTTGTGTGCTCTTAGCGCTCATGAATAAAGAAGATGAAATATCATCTTGGAATAAGCTCATTAGGCACGCCGTTAATGCTAGAGAGATGCGCGTGGGTCTACGCCGCAAGCCTAGGGACAACCCTTTCCTGAAAGCTTAATTTCCTGTATGCCTGAGTATAGCCCTCTTGCTCACTTCCGCTTACGTTTCCGTTCTCCTAGCTGCATCTGTGTTCTGCGGTGGCTGGCTGCATCACTCAAGCTCTCTCTGTTTCTGTCTCCGTCTCTGTCGCTCTCTCTCTCTCTGTCTCTTTCTCTGTCTCTTTCTCTTTCTCACTCTCTGTCTGTCTCTTTCTCTCTCTCTCTCTCTCTCTGTCTGTCTGTCTGTCTGTCTCTTTCTCTCTCTGTCTGTCTGTCTCTTTCTCTTTCTCTCTCTCTTTCTTACTCTCCTCCAGATGAACCACCTTGTTGACATGCTATCTCTTCCCTGTTAGTGTCTATTATTTTGTGCTCTGTTATCCCAATCTATTTTTACCTCCTTGTCTCTTCTTTCTCCCTCTCGCTCTCTCCCTTTCTCTCTCTCCCCCTTTCTATCTCTCTCCCTTTCTCTCTCTCTTTCTCTCCCCCTTTCTCTATCTCTAAATATATGTCTTCCCTTTCTCTCCTCTCTCTATCTTTCTCTTTTTAACTTTCTGTTTTTCTCATCTTCCCTCTATTTCTCTTTCTCTTTCTATCCATCTCTATCTGTCTCTCTCTCTGTCTGTCTCTCTGTCTGTCTGTCTCTCTCTCTCTCTCTCCACTTGTGTTATGAAACTGTTGAGATGCATTCACATATTTAGAAACGCCTCCCTAAGAAGTTACACTCCACCAAATCGTACCAATTGTGCTTCTTTGCTGCTTGTTACTGTCTAAGACTTCATTCACACAAGAGGAAACTTAGTCTAGAGTTGATGTAACAAAATATATAAAGGTTCGTATAATTATGATAACCAGATAGAAAAGAATGGCATACATTCGAGATACATACATGTACATGCATCGTACTAACAAACCTGATGTGTAAAGAAGTGCACAGTTGTGTTTAATTCTCATACTTCAATTCATTCATTCACTCAAGAAACTTTCAATTAATTCTCTATAGCTACCGGTATAGGGTTTTTACACAAACATATATCTGAATGGGGAGGGGGACAGGGGTAATATCTTGTCACACTCACTACCGGTACTCTTTTTGTGTGCTGCAGCCTTCATTTCAGGAAATAAACGTTCTGTTTGGACATTGCTTTTGTGACTGTGAGTAGTTTTCCTCTTAATACACAACAACAACTCTTATTGTGTCTAGACAATGATTATCCTGTTTACAAACCAGGTGGGTCTCTGTGCTATGACTCTCCTTTGTATCATGCTGTGAAGAAAAGGCCAGTAGTGTGTACCTTGAGAAACTGCTATTTTCTACCTGACCACAAAGTAAGGAAATATAATAATTAGATGATTGTATTGGCTACTGAGTTTCAGAACCTCACAAGCATGCTATTTTTATATGAAGTAGATTTGCTTGTTGTTAATTTTACGTTGGATCATAAAACACCAGAGAGTGCTGTAGAAAGATTCTACTGTAAATAATGGGTTTTGGTAAAGCAAAAAAACAAAACAACATACAAAATTGGTATGAAATTGTTACACAGCTAAGTTATTTGAAATATTAATTCTATGTTTCGGTTTCAACTAAGGGGCCTACAGCTTTACATCCTATCCAAGGAACTGGTTAATTTTTAATGATACATGTATGTTTCACATGGGTCTTGGATCACTGACTTTGTTCAATTTAGAACCTCCAGGTTTTAAAGCCGATAAACCACTTACCTTTTGGTACCCAAGTCCATCCTCATTCCAAAAGGATTGTCTTGATTTAAATGTACTGAACAATTTTAATGACTATAATAAATCTGAATAGGCATGTCCAAAGTATTTCACATTCCCTTGACGTCAAATGTTATTGATTTTTTTTCCAGCTGATCCATTGTTCAAGTGTGCAAATAATTTTAATGTAGATATATCATCACCTATAGATCTGTGAGATTCAAACATATGGTGGACATGAAACGTCATATCAACATATTCACATAAAAGTTGGCATTGAATTACCCTTTTGGATAAATAAAAGTGTGAACATGGATCTAGACATATTCACAGTAAAAATTGCATTGAATTGCACTTCTGGATAAATAATAGTGTGAACATGGATCTAGACATATTCACATTAAAGATTGCATTGAATTGCTCTTCTGGATAAATAATAGTGTGAACATGGATCTAGACATATTCACATTAAAAATTGCATTGAATTGCACTTCTGGATAAATAATAGTGTGAACATGGATTTAGACATATTCACATTAAAGATTGCATTGAATTGCTCTGCTGGATAAATAATAGTGTGAACATGGATCTAGACATATTCACATTAGAGATTGCATTGAATTGCCCTTCTTGATAAATAATAGTGTGAACATGGATCTAGACATATTCACATTGAAGATTGCATTGAATTGCACTTCTGGATAATCAATTGTGAACATGGCTCTAACAAATGAGATAGCATCTAGACGGGGTCGTTTGCTCCCTCGTTTAAATGTCTGTTTGCTCCCTCTTTTAAACGTCTGTGCCTTGATCATGGCTAAAAGACGTCATGCCTTATCCTCCCTCGCATTGAAAAGCAACAAAATTGGCTATTCTCTAAGCGACGAGGTAGTGACGTAAACTCTACTGTGACCTACGCGTGGCATTTATGGACTCAAGGCGCAATCAATAATTTCACATTTCAATCCTTTGTGTGGAAGAATAGTCAATTTTTAGCTGGTACATTAATTTCATAATTCAGGTATTTATCACACACACTGTTTGTACTGTGTCCCAGTGCCTATAAATATCATTCAGGAGAAACATAGGAGAAAAGATCTTGCATTACTTATGATCTTATATTAAAAGTAGTGATATTATTTTCATTGCCATGGAAATTCAAAGGTATTGATGATCTGAAATGCAGTATGCTCTCAGCTATTCAGTATCAGATGATATTAGAAAATCTTCGATTATGCTAAAATATAACATACACATTATTTTTTTCTTTGTTTGAATTAGATATACAGTATAATATATATATATAATGATAGTACAATAATAGTGTAATATGGTAATAATGGGATAAACAATAATATCATACACTTATGATAATGCACCAGAATTACTCCCTACTCTATATATCAATATCCGCTATCAATTTACCCCATGGCCTTGTATTGGCAGATTTACAATTCTTTTGTCCAAGCGTGATATCAATTTATTCTTAATCGGCATGATGAAAGTTTGTGGATTGTGAAATTGATAAACGGATGATTGATGCTTTGGATATAGGTCCCTGCTCGTCGTTCTGTGTGTCTTTAGATGCCTTTATGATGGTTTGTTGTGATTATTCATGCATATTTGAACAGATGGTTATGGATCTTTCCATGGATTTCCTTGTCTCAGACATGATCAACTTTTGCATATGATCTGTTATTCTGTTTGGAGCCAGATGGGCGTTAATTCTGTGTTCAAAGATATGACTCAATGCCCTTTTTGCTCTGAGCAAAGGATTTTAAGCATAACGTAGTAAGTTGTATCCCAAACGTACAGAGCAATTTTTATTGTAATCTGTGAACAAATAAGAAGGAAACCTGTGATTGGTCTCCTTTAAAGTAATTCTTCATTACGAAACTAATGTGAGTAATAATAGTTGCTTCTTGTAGGTGCTCATATCTAACAATACATCTTGTTAATGGTACTTAACAATGTTATTTTAAACCACACAGTGTGTGATAAATGGATATAGTATAAAATCATATACCTATATACATGTTTAAGTCCTATCCTAGAGACTTCAGAATTTGGGATTAATGCTACATCTAAGAACATTTTAAGCATGTTGACTTGGGTTCTGAATCCACTTGCTACCACTCCCAATCACAAGACCTATGCGCTAGTACCACTGAACCATGAAACTCCCTGACTTTTTATCGTTCAGATGCATAAGACAAGGACATTTATTCATGAATGTAGCAACACTATAGTGAGATAGACGCACTTCCTTAACATATATGATCTTATGCCCTCAGCATCGAGTTGTATTACATTATTACGAGGTTGAGAGGGAAATTTGATACGTTTCTTGCCTGCATATTTCTTCCTGTTAATGTATCATGCATACACATTTATTTTCATTCTCTCTATTGACTTTCACACTGTACATTGACTATTGCGATCCGATTTTCTGACATTGTAGAATTTGCATCTTAAAGGTAAAGACCAGTATTGGAAATGCCCCAATTTCAAAAAATGAAATGGAAGCTCTTAATACCAATCATGTGAAAGAATATGTTTAGAATAATACATGATGATTAAAATTTTGCCGGGAAACCGCCTACTAGTTGATATATTTTGTAAATTAGTTTATCGGTGTGTGAGAGATAAAAACGCACGTGTGCGTAGTCCCATAAACATCTTTCTGTGTACAGTGCTTGTAACTTTATGAAGACTGGGCCAAATTTCTTATCATTTTGACGATTCCAAAACCTTGCAGTACATCTATGCTAGATGATCAACCTTTACTGATCGATTTCACAACGTTTCTTTCACAATGCAATCGCATGACAATAACTGGTCTTTATCTTTAATATTCACAGTAATCGGGCAATAAAAAAACCCTATTTTTTATCACCTTTATTTCATGTCATATACTCTTTTCACACTGGTTTTGCTTAACCCCGTACTTTGCTTAGCCCCGTACTATCCTTAACCCCGGACTATTTTTTTTTGGCTTTTCACACACGCTTTTTTTAGTCCCGTACGAGCGCCTATTCCGGAAAAAGAAAATTCCTACTGTTCTCACTGCATTTCGTTAACCCCGGATATCGTGTATGTTATGATTGGACATACTTCGCATCTGGCCAGCTGCGATACGCTCCATTGCGTAGTACCGGACTATTTTTCGTTTCTGTTCTCATTCATTTGCTTAGCACCGCAATTGCGGGGTTAGCAGGAGTTAGCACCACAATTGCGGAGTTAGCCCTGCTATTTTGCAGGGTTAGTTAACCCCGTACTATAGGTGGGGTTAGCCAACTTTAGCCCACTTTGGTAAAAACCAGTCTGAACAGAAAGTGGAATAGGCTTAACCCCGTACTATAGGTGGGGCTAAGACCCCCCCTTAACCCCACCTATAGTACGGGGTTAAGCAAAATATTGCCAGTGTGAAAACAGTAATAGAGGACTATATGTGTGTGAGTGTTAAGGGGGGGGGGGGGTCTTCCATGTACTGTACAAACTACAATTCCACATCTGTAATGTGACTTAAAATTTAAGTGGTATATTCATCTTCACACAATTGATAATTCAGTTTTAAAGATCATGTTATTGATAAGATGATTGAATAATAATAATAATAATAATAATTGTGATTTATATAGCGCATAATAATCATCCAAGACAATCCTCTACGCCCTTTACAGTAAAACAGTAAATAGGGTCATGCCATGTCAAATCACCCGATGGGTTTCATCCAACAATTTTTTATTTTGGTGTACTTCTTGGGTGTTAACTCACACCACCAAATCTCAAATTGTAGGTCAATCGGGTGAGGGGTTTAGGAGATACTTAATCTTTTCATGATTTTGATAAAATACTTGTGATTTGGAAAATGGATATTGTGTCATGATGGTCATGATGATCATCAAACGTGGAGCTGAGAAGAGAGCATTTTATCGTGACTTCCTCTCTCTACCCGAGGGTAGAGGCATTCCTGGGGTCTGTCCACTCTGTTAGTGGTGGACAGGTGGAAGGCACCAAGAGGAAGTGCTGTAGGGGGTTTGGAATTTGGCTTCTGTTGTGTCACCCCACAGAACTCAGAGGGTGATGACAGGATATCGGTAATGTAATATAGAAAAAATAGAACCCGAAGGCAGGGATATGGAGAGAGAGAGAAAGAGAGAGGAGAGAGAGACAGAGACAGAGTCAGAGAGAGAGATAGAGAGAGAGAGAGAGACAGAGAGACAGAGAGAAAGGGGGGGGGGGGCGTTGATGATGAGTAGGTCACTCAATTATGGCATCTATTTTTATCTTTAGGTGGTCGCAAGAATTGGTTTATATTGGAATAAGGGCAATTATTATTTGAAGTAGGAGTCTGATCCAGTTGGCCGGAAAAATATAATAGCGGAGGTGAAAATGCTGGATAATTTTGCTCAGAGAAAAAAAAATGGAGATTGAGATTTAGTAGGCCGATATATGCAATGAGAGTTAGAGCAAGTAGGTCCATGGTTAGAGAATGGAGGAGAAAAGCATATTTTATTATTTATGCAAGTGTCATTTGATTGAGTTCTAGGTTCCAATTTGCTTTGGGTGATATTTAGGATAAGCCTTTGTTGATGTGCAGCTTGACGGCATAAAAAATATTCATATGAAAACTCCTTTTTATATATTTCTTTATAATAAGGTGTGAGGTTTTGTCATAACAATGTAATAAACAATTAGCTCATGTATAATTCCTGGACTCGTCGTTGGAAATTGTTTGAAGAGAAATGTACCCGGCAATCTCAGGTTCTCCTGCAGCTGGCCAGCCTTGATTGAACAGCCCCTTTCAATTTCACCATATATATTACATATGAACTCAAGACATGGCACCAAGATCAATGAAGTTTTCCTCTTAAAAGCCTAGGTGTATTATAGGGATATAGGTTGGCATTAACATCAACATGATTAAGAAAGAAAGCTAAGGTGTAACATGACATTAAAACTGGAAGGCATCGTGCCAACTTGGCACACAAACAAGCAGTGAGAGAGACTCCTTTTTATAATTAGATTTAGGAGAACATGTCCTTTCTAGCGATTCCAAAAAGAAAGACCTTTTCATTCGGGCGTAACCACTGACTTTTTTCTCTAAATCAACAAGGGTAGAAGTGTACCAGTTCTTTGTCTGTCTGTTTGCAGTGAGCAAACGTTTGGATAATACCCGCCTTTTTGTAAGCTCCACTTTTTCTTAACTTTTCCCAGGGAGTGATTTTTGTTGGGTGTCATTTGTTAGTGTGAAAACGGTGCCAGATGGTATGATGGTGTGTATTGTATTACTGTGAACGGTAATAAATTATTTATGCTCTTTGAGATGAATGTGAATGAGCGGATTGTGTTTGTAGTGGCTAGTGAAAAGATTGTACTTTACACCTCGTTGAGCAGGAGAATTAGAAAAGCTACTATTTACCCTTTTTAATGCCTCTCCTGGATGGTAGCGAATTCATAATTATCTTTTATTAAAATATTGGTAAAAATTACGAGCCCGTATTGAGCACAAGAAAGGCAGCTCAGGAGAGAATTTCATTTTTTTTCTTCTTTGAAATCACAGAGAAAATGTTCTACTTGAGTTAAATGCAATTTATCTACATGATTTAACTTGTGTTTATTTGTTTGTTTGATTTTTGAATTCATCCTACTTCTACTCTCCATTTTGATTCTACTATTGAGAGTACTCCTACCATGTATACATCTTCATACTCTTATGCTATCCTTGTTATATTAATAACCCTTGGTGTCAAATAATTGTCAATGGTGTAATTGAAAAAAAGATAATCACTTGCAACCAAGTAGGCCCGATTATTAATCTTATTTTCATTGTTTCTTATTTCCCCCTTTTATTTACAGTTTGAGTAATGACCTACAGCTGTCGGATGAAGAAAGTGACAATGAGGAGGTAAGCATGCTTAAATAAGATCATATCGAGGGTTCAGTGACTCAAAGACGTAACTCCATATTTTGCCAAAATGAGTATTTGATATCAGAATGTTCAGAAAACTGGGGGCTTTCCAGGAAACACAAAGACTTAACTCTACCCAATCCCCCATTGAAGTCAATGGCTAGTGAAACATTGACTTAATTTAACTCCTTAAGGCCCAAGTGCTCAGTGACACATAAACCACTTTTTCTCAAAATAGCAAAAATGAAGTTACGTCTTTGTGTCACTGATCCCTCGATTTTAGATCATTTTGACAGGGTTGTGCCTGCAAATTAGTGAGCTCATATGGGGTGGGGGGGGGGGGGGTATACTGAGGGGATTTAGGTCACAAGTTTGAAGTAGGTCTCCTTCAAACGGCGGCAGTCTAAATTCAGCAACACTTGTTCACGTCAACCACTTCAAAAACAAATCGACACATGGAAGTGGGCTTAATGAATTAATTGCTTAATCAAATTTAATCCTGATCCTTTGATAGTGTACAACCTTGATACTCTGTCTCCTTTGCACTAAATTCCCTAATTATACAGTGTGATGTCCAAACACAAAGCTTCCTTCCTGTACATTAGGTACATCAAACGTCGGTCACCGGCGTCCATATTAAAGTTCATGGTAAAATTAACAAGTCAGGTACAGTAGTTAAATCAAGCATTACTCTAATAAAATATATCACATGGTGATCCTGTAAATAATTTGCCCGTAAAAGACAACTTCTTAAGCTGTGCATTTCAAAAGTAACAGAATTACAAAATTCCCTCGAAACAATACTGAAGTGAAATCAAATTCATATTTTGTATCTACAATGTGACTTTGTTATTTAGATTTTGGTTCTTGACCATGCATGCCAAACAAAGGATGCTATTTATCGATTAGAATTTTGATGAAGTGATGTTTCACAATCATTTATAATTTTTAAGGCTTATTCATTATCATTTGCACAAAGTAATATCTTTAGTTCTAGTTGTTTTTTTGGAGAACTTTTTGTTATAAGAAAAGTTATGTATTGGAGTGGAGAGCTATGGAAAACTAAAAATAGCTGTGGAAGTAATAAAGAAAATACAACAATGAGGAAATTTCAATTTGTCTGTAGACATTAAAAAAAAAAGAAGATAATAAGGGCTTCCCACATTTTTCCCACTGTTTTTAAGGAAAGGGGGGGGGGGGGGAAGGAGGGGAGGGGTTCCATATTTAACATTTTTAAAGTCTGTATGCATGATCAATTTGTAATATAATTGACATTTGGGCGATCTGGGCCCCCTTGCATAAAACTTACCATTGATGGTAACTTTGCCATCAATGGCAACTGCCATGGGAACCTTGATTTAAATGGCTGTTGAGCCCTGTTACCATGGTAGTTGCCATTGATGGCAGAGTTACCATCAATGGTAAGTTTTATGCAATGGGCCCTGGACTTATATTTTAGGTGACTATATGTCCCAGGCACCTTGTACTAGTGTCAAGCTCTATATACCATTATTAGCGGTGGAAGTTTGTATATTGATCAAACTAAAAAAGATTCTTGATAGGTTGTTACAAAGTACTTCATAATAGCAAGAAATGTGTTCCAGTGAACTACACAGCGGAAGCCATTGATCTGTCACAGATTAAAACTGAAACAATAAAAGGGATTATCGTTTACTTGAAAAAAGCAGAGTAAAAGTAATTATGAGAAAGATCATTTCAAAGCCAAATAAATTGTGATCATCACTTGGAAATTAAGTATTCAAGAGACAGTTAAACGATATTGGGACCCTGAAATGATAATTAACTTAACACCTAAAGGGACTGCCAAGTTAATGGCATTTGGAACAAAATTGTTGGGAAGCCCTTCTTATTAATTATTGATGGTTTTAGTAAATGGCACTGAATTATGCATGGTTGTGCTTTAATCAGCGGAATCCCAACAAAATTTTTAAAAATCTTGTTAAAAATCATGCACACTAGACTACTAGCTAAGAATTATAAAACTCTCTGTATTACTGGTCTCAGGCATTCATGTCGATGTTTCATCAATGTATAAACAGAATTGGTTCAAACTATTTGTCATTTACAATTGTTTGTTATCGAACAGAACACTTTTTTATGGGTGAGGGGGCATGAACATGCTGCTAGAATCTCTATAATTGAAATGGTAAAACCATTTCCCATTATATTGGAGGAGACCAATTAAAAATAATTGTTATAGACACTTGGTATGAAATTGTGCAGGTATAAAATTGTGCAGGTTGTTGTGCACCTTGGCTAGTTGGTAATACTGACTGTGCTTGGCTTTTGTGAAACATTCAGCCCATACACATGGTGATCCATAAGTACTATGGATAAAATAATTGTCATATTATTTAGAATCCCTTTTCATATCAGACTTGGTCTGCACTCAACCTTCTCGTCAAAGCAGGACAAGATTGATAATAATAATAAATAAATAATAATTAAACTGGTGCTTATAAAGTGCTTACCACCGAAGTCTAATAATGTTACATCTATAAGCGCATTTCATTAGTTATAAAGCACATAAACAAGAAATATTCATAGACAAACAAAGAAGAAGTGCAGAGCAAAATGATGCTGATACTGTTCATACATTATTAGCTCTTTAGGCTGCATCAAGTCCAAACCTGACCCTTTTGGCAGTGAGTATGAAATTGGTATCAGAAACGGGTATAAAACAGTCTGATCCCTTAGCCTAGCATGGCTACATAAAATCAGGGTTGGGAGGAAGTTGGATATATGAGGTGGAAGGGGTTTTGACGAGCAAGCGAGCGACTTGCATTTCAGGCCACATTTCCCAAGATTCACCGCAATTTGCACTAATAATTCCTGATTGTGATGTCATCCCGTTCAGATAGGGTTATGCATGCGTAGATATTGATGGAAACAGGCCAGAGCATGTCGTGTACACAAGGGGGAACCTTGTTTTCATATGTTCAGCGTAGTTAAATCATGGAGGAAATTTGTCATCTATCGGGCTGAATAAATTGGCTTTTTCTCTTCAAGTTGGCAACATTTACATGATGCCGTAAATTTAATACTGAACCTTTTTAGTGAACATTTCAATGATTGAGAGTTTAAATGTAATGGAATGAGTGGAAAAACCCAATCAAACTAACAAAACAACAACGTTACAAATTACAATCGAAACTTGGATAGATATTACTTTCAATTAGTGCCTGGTACATTGAAAATGCTTCAAATGATACATGAAGATATATAATGATTGGTTTGGATTGTTGGGATCATTCAAAGAATCGAATAATACTTGTGAGAGTATTTCAATTTATGTAAGAAAAATTTATAATTTTGTGGATGAAATTAAATGGCAAAACAAGAGTGATACAAAGATTCATATTTAGGACTTCTTACATTTTGTTCCCTTTTTGCTGGTAACTATAGATTGCTGAAGAGAGTAATCATTGTGTTTCTTAAAGAATTACAAGTCTTTGCAGGTTTACTTACGGGGTCAAAATCATGTTGAAAGAAAAGTGCATTAGACATCCATCGCTCTTGTCACAAAATGGCTTTACATATTTATATCCTTCATAAAATTGACACAGTCAAATCTGTGGATCATAAATCATTTCACGGGAGTTGATATGAGAGAGGGTTAAACGAGGAATGTCGATGATTAATGCCCGCCTTTCCTGTTTAGTTCCGGATCACAGCAAGTAAGCTAATGCATGATGTAAAAGTAGTAGCATATCCAGGCAGCATGTGTAATCTGTCTGCTTTTGAATAAGAAATGAAATGGTGTAATTTTTTAATGTTAATGGCTTTAGTAGTTTTTTACGACAAAGATATTGACAAAAATATAAGAGAAGCAAGCATTAAATCAAGCTCCCTTCAAACTGATTCATGAATAATTTTCATTCTTTGTTATCACCATGGTAAACAGTGTAACAACAACATAATTAACAACTTGCATGACATTTAATATTCATGGTAAAATTATCTAGATATGGTAAGAAACAGAAATTTACCTGTTGATGAAAAAAAATAATTCTAGGAGTAAAACATAAATGTCTGTTGCAAACTGAATGGGAAATTACCACAGCGCAATATATGTGAATGCCAGCTTAGCTATTAATCATAAGTATGATACTTCGTTTTTATGCTGATGTGTTTTTCATGCATTAATCAAATATATATTTTGACACATCCTGAGTTGGGGTTTTCAAGTGTTTACATGCGTGTTTTTCAATCCTTCCTTATTGTCCAGGCTATGATATGGACCAGATATTTCCTCATCATATTTTGTCAACAAGTAGTGGTGAACTGTCAACCCCCCCCCCCTCTCCCCCCCCCCCTCCATTTGAATGGCATCATTAGGCAATCTTTTTTGTGTGTGTGGGCTAACAATTTCATAGAAAAAATAGATTGTTTTATGTACTTTATTTATTCAAAAACAAGTTTGAGGTAAAAATATAAAAATATTGATTCCTAGAATATTGCCTGGGAACAAGACTGATTTGTTCATGATTAAGCCAAGGGATTATTTAGGAAGAGGGTTGATTTGAAGGGAAATTCCCCAGATTAATTGTCAGAGCCACTGGTATATAATTTTGTCTTTTATTGTGTTTGAAAGAGGAAAGATTATGGTAAATATCCCTTGCAGCAAATGCTTGAAAGCCAATAAAAAGCTTTCTAGAGCGCTACTCTGTACAAGTATTATGAATTTTATTCATTGCCTCTAATTGATAAATTTGGAGAATGCATTTGTGATATAATAATTTTTATGAAGCGAGATTCCCTCAAGTTAAAAAGTTTCTTTTCTTTTTATTGAGTTGATTAATTCAGTTGCAATCCAGGTAACTTTTTTATGTCTTGGATTTGAGGCATCCTCCCCCCTCCCCACCCAACCCCCACCCTACCCCCACCCTACCCCCACCCTACCCCCACCCTACCCCCACCCTACCCCCACCCCACCCATTAATCTCCTACTTCTCTTTGTATGGTTTCAATTTAACAGAACTGCACCAAATAATTACATGATATTGATCCTTTTAGTTTTATGTTAAAGTATAGGGACATTAATTTTGACATCATTTGTAGTTTGACGAACTGAAAAAAACGGTTATTTGATATCGATTTTGTGTAATGCGATATATTTAACATGAAGTAGTGAAACAGATAGCTCTTCAGTAATGCTATGGTAATTTGTAATTATGGTGTTAGAGTGAAGACTACCGGAGACTGGTCAAATTAGCAAGGGCAACTTCTGTATCGAAATAGACCTGTCTCCCCCTTTATGATAGTGGTAATAGCCCACTTACTTGAATCCAGTTGTGTGGGGTGTCTGTGTATGTCTGTGTGTGTCATTGAATATAGAGACACTGGGTGATAAATCTCTGGCTGTGTGTGTGTGTGTGTATGAGAGAGTGTGTATTTTGTAAGTATGGCTGCCATATTATTTGCATACGGGTTGTGTGTGTGTGTGTAACTTGAGGCCAGCCATTAGTGAACCTTATCTCATTGTCCTGTATAGCACTACAAGCCTATACAGCTGAGTGTGTGTGTGTTTGTGTGTCCATAGGCCATCCATCCACCAGCCACCAAAATCAGAGGGGGTGATAAAAGAAATAGGGAAAAAACTCAAGTATGTTGTGAGTGCATGCATGCAAGGCAATGCCCGATCCAGTATATACAGTTGTCGGAACCGAACCTGGCATGTGTTTGTGTGCGTGAAATAGACAGGGGAGAGAAAAATACATCAAGCGCAGGATCATGATTGCATGCCTTCATGCTGCGGCTGTGTACATGGATCCGTCGACGACTATCCATTCATTTGAATGAGATCGAACTAAGCACCAGCTACCTATAAACATGAACGCTCTTCTGTTTTCTGCTACCATGCCGTCCTTTCACTGGATCTCTGCCCCTCTTTGCCTTTCTGAACGGAGTAACCACAATCCTGGACCCTATTACTGGATTTATAATCGGAATTAACCAGATTTAAGCCGGCCTACAGCCTCGTCAGCCTTGCATTGTCTAGAAAATATTACCAGGAACCCTCACGACCCACTTGCATGGGCTGCTAAAGGGGGAAGGGAATAAACAAAACTCGACCCGATCAGGGAGAGAAGCTGTGTTGACATTTTTACAATGACAGAGCTATAATTATATGCAATATATCATACAAACTTCTGTGTCAAGAAAGGCAAAAGGGACAAGAAGTGCTCAGGACCTGCTTTACCTTGGGTACTTAACTCTTTGAATTCCATAAGATAAAGAGTATGTGGAGAAAAAGCGTGTTTACCCAATTGCTAGTAGTATCTGTATTGAATTACAGCATGAATAATAATGCTAATGATGTCTGCTTGTATACGATGTACAGTAAGCGTGTATGTGTGTGGGTGTGTACGTGCGTGCGTTTGTGTGTGTGAGGTCACAACAAGGACTTATGATGTTGCTTTATGTTGTCTCAAGGTCAATAAGATGCTAGATGTCTGAAGCATGATTTGATGTCATTCAACCATTTGTTTTATGATTACTCAAATTTTCTTATTTTATTTTTTATTTTTTTTTAAAAGCCTTGGCATTGTTTCCCGAAACCTTCATTAGTATGAGTTCACCATCATCCCATTGAAGCATGTAAAATTTAGTTATTTATTTCAATGGTTGTCAGCAAACTTGTACTTTGACAGTTTCAGAGATACCAAGCGTGACGTCACACATTTCGAGGGTATGAAAACGCTCTCACGCACGATGCGTGTGCAAGATTTAGAAAAAAAAACGCTATACATACGATATACCCTCGCTCGCGTGCTTAGTCATGGAAATGTCCCGCATAGCTGATCTTTGAACTTGGCGTCTTTGCAGTTTGCCCTGGTGTTTTTTACAATTTGTGGAAAAGGGATAAATGCAATTATTATGTTTCTAATTTTTGTGCAAGGTTTGCTTTAAAACTAAAAGATTTTTTGTTTATTTTAAATAAGACTTTCAATATATTTGGCATGTTTTAGGTATGTAAATCAAGGGGGGGGGGAGGGGGAGGTCTGATGTTAAATATACCCATGACAACATTAATTTTTTTTATTTGGAACAAAAATCTCAACATGAGCAATGGTCGTATCAAAGATATATTTTTATTTTCAAATTTTAAAAAAATGGATAAAAGACTTCACACCAACATTTTCCAGAATCGCAGACAATAATGAAATTCTGTTATATGGTTTCTTGTAATTAATGACTAAATTCACCCTGAATATTACCAGTAGGTTGTTGTTTAACTTGGAAAGATGGATTGAATGACACTGAGCTATGGCTTCACTTCTTGTCACTTTTCCATTATGTTTTTTTAACATTCAGTATGAGTTTCATTTAATTCTGTGACAAGTCATTTCCTTTATTTAGCTACCAAAATTTAAGACTACCATAAGCTTATACCCATCACTTAGGGGGGGGGGGGGGTATATATAGCATAATTGTATACAATCATCTTTGATAAATCTTAAAATGGTGTTATATTGGTTACCGGAGAAGGATTTGGAGGAACATAAAGAATAACATAAGAATTAGCGTGTGGAACTCAGTCAGACTCAGCTTCTTTGCCGGTCATATTCCAATGTAAGCATGTATGGGTGCGTTATGTAGTCTACCCACAAGTCTACCCACAAGTCACTTTTTATAGTTAATTCAAAGTGTATTCAAACAGCAATATCTCTTTATACAGTGCATCCCAGAAAGAAAACGAAACCTGAAAACAAATGGTTTGATTGCATCAATCCACACATGCTTCATCAAGTAACGTTGGTTTTACAATGGCTTGTCAAAATCCATTTATGCCAGATTTTGGTAACACAGTGAAAACTTTAGTATTACATGTCAGAATGACGTTAGGGACATGTAAGCATTGAAAGATAATCATGCAAGATAACCTTTGTGTGATTATATGCATTTTCAAATAGGCAGTTACTAAAAATAGGGGGGAATACCCATTTCAGGGAAGACAGGGGCGTACAAACCTCAGATTTCCCCCAAATCAACAAATGTACCTTGACCAACAAAATAGTGCCCCTTTACTGATTGAAGTTGGTGCCCATCCTAAGAGGAAAATTACATTCCGGTATTCTGATGGATAATTTTCTGCCTCATGTGCCCTTTAGAATGCTAAAAGCACTGTTTATACATGTAATAAGTGCATTCCCAATGAATTAAAAAACATTGCCCTTTTTAGTTTATACTCTCACCATTGAGACACTAGATATCCAAGATATCTTTTGTTTCATAATGATGGCTATAATATTGCCCCCATTAAAAGAAGCACATGAAATCAATCAGTTCATTTGGTTTTAAAGTTTAGGTTTCGTTCAGGTGATGTTCGGCCATGTTCACGTGTGATGCTAACATTTTCAACCATGTTCACTGTTTCACCCAAAATATGGCAAAAATGATTTATTACTCCTACTTTCTGAAAAGCAAAGAATCATATTCATATAGCTCAACTTTATTTTTTCTGGGATGCACTGTAGAAGTTACTACATGTACTTGAACTCTATTTTATTTGTTTTTTGTTTTGTTAAGTGACATTGAGCATACAGAACAAAATATTTTTGATTGGTAGGCTCTAGTAAAAAAAAAAATTGTTGTCACTTGCTAAGGCTTCTATGAGGGTTGGTCAGAGACGGAGATACTTGTATGTTTTTATGACATGCGTCATGTATATTTATTCATGGGTGTAGTGTAAATAGCAAGCCATAAAGTGTAATATTGAGACCTTGTTTCTTATTTCCTGTTATTAAACTCTCTTATTTTTCTGAGCATCACATGATCAAATGGGCATTTCATCACATTGTCAAAAAAATACCCCCCCCCCCCCCAAAAAAAAAAAAGAAGAAGAAAGAAACAATATGGCTGTCTGTTTCTATGATGGGTTTGCCACATTAATATTGGGTCACATAAGTGGGGCAGTAAATCATAATTATTCAGCAAGTTTGTTTTTATACTTTAACATGCATGGCCATGTTCCTTTCAATGACTAAATCTGTGAATGATTAATAACTATAGTGCACATATAAACATCTTGGCAAAGTACATTAGTCATTTACAAATCTGTATTGTTTTCCTTTACAGACGCAAGAAACCAACAACAGGAGTTTGAATTCCTCGAGCGAAGCTTGTGAGGAAACTTCTACACGTAGCTCTCAAAGGTATGTTATCATTTGAATTCAGTGCATTATTAACTATTTCCATTATTGTTGTTTTCTTATTCATTTGCTCTTGTATTGTTCATGTCACCCCATCAGTATTTATAGATTGTGTTGTATAACCCTTTAGTTTCACTTTGAAGGCAAAACAGTTAATTTAGCATGGAAGCCTGACTATCTGTGTTTGTCCGTTGTTGTACCTTTCAACTTTCAGAGACCATCACACTCATCAATCAATGAAAACCAACAGGAAATTCTTTTGTTTCTGAAGGACGGGGATTTTGATCATAATTCATTTCCTTGTGACTTGTCAATAACATTTCTTTGTAAATGAATTGGTTATCGTTTTTCTTGAAATTCACATAATATCCTGGGTAAATTACAGGAAGTTTACTTTGTCAAAAACCGGACTTAATAGGGTTTATTTCAGTGACGGATGCAATCATGCAAGATAAAATGGCAAGTTGTTGTTTTCGTTATTGATTTAGGTTTTAATGTAGCCACATATCATCTGACTTAGCCCTTCATGTAGCTAAAGACAAGTAAAGTCAGTGAAACCACATTAGATTATTCATTTTCCAATAAAAAAAACAACTTCATTTAGAGATTAGTTAAAACATTGTAAACATATATTGTAAAAGGGTGTCAAACAGAACAAAGACAATTAAGATAAAGTTTATAATTACCAATAAAAGTATTTGAATTTATAGATCTAATGTCCATGCACACTGATCATGGTTTGTGTAATAAATTTGACCCTGGCTTCTTTTTCTCTGAAAGTGCTAAGAGCTAGTAGTTAAACTGTTACAAAGTTAGTTCACCTTGCATATTAAACTCTTTAGAAAGAAAACAAATATGTGTAGCCTTATTACACAAGCTGAGCTATTTATGTGAAAGCCTATATGTCTGGAGAGGACAAAAGTACAAATCATATTCAGTGCATTCATTGTGCATTTACAATGCATGAACAAGGACGGCTTGTTCTACCCCTATAGTTTAACCTACTAAGAATCCATTATCCAATTTGTTGCACAGACATACATGTAACCTCTGTGACCCTGTATAACATAGAATCAATGTATGGGCAGTCAATAGTCTGTACATATCTGATTACGCTTCTTTCACTGGAGCCGCTATTGATGGGGAGGACGAAAGGGCCCTCTTATAGGCCAAATAGGCCATCAATAGATTTTCACCTCAAATTCCTGCCAGAATGCGTCACTGAGGCTTAGCAAATCACTTGTATTGTGCCCAGGGAGCGTTTCAATAAAGTCAAAGGGGTGAAGGGGCCTTCTATTATGTAATCTGTGTACCTTTGAAGTGGTAGATTAGGGGGTATGGAGATTGTTAAAAGGACCAATTGCTACTTTTGGCCCTCTCCCCATTTCAACCCCCTTCCTTGAAATTTAAATTCGGCCACACAGTAAACCCTACATGGTATGTATCATTGAGATATATACTGTTTTTCTACCATGTTTTTACTATTCTTTTGATATGGTTCTTTTGTATGCATTTGTATGCATTTAACTCTTTGATGTTGTTGGTTGAATCAATATAGGGTTGCACTTCTAGCCCCTTTTAAATCTTCCAACAAATTCAACACATTTGTTTTCCAATGAACAAAGGAGATTTGCATCTTGGTTGAATAATTGTTGATATCTGGGCATTGACGCCAGCACTAAAATACAGTTCATGTACGCTTATACTTTATAGACTGTACTTTATCCATGTATTGTAAATGAGTCTAAACAGTTGGATTTGAGCAGGTTTAGAATTCTGAATCTTTCTGTGTGGTCAGAAAAAAACTGGAAAAGAAACCGGTTCACACATGGAGGAAGGTCAATGTGTCACGGCAGTCAATGTTCAACCAATTATTTAGGACAGCGGAAATGCACAGAGAGAGAGAGAGAGAGAAAAGAGAGGGGGGGGGGGGGGGTGGAAGATGGGAGTGGAAGGAGGGTGGGAGGGAGGGGAGAGAAGAGACGGAGAGAGAAAGAGAGAGTAAGAGAGAGTAGGCTTGTCATCATCAGCACAAGATTACCAAATAGCCAGCTATTCCTGATTTGGGAAATAAGCCCGAAGTTACAAATCGCGTCTACATCGGATCGAAATTTGAATCTCAAGCTCGAGATACTTTGCTCAGCGTTCGCGCATAGTGCGAGTCTTTGGGCTGGTGGAGACGCACCGGACAAATAATCGGGATATTTTGCAAATAGCCCAAGATATCTTGGGATGATTATCTCGACCAAATACATGTATCCCGCTAATTGCAACTTCAGGCTAATGAAGACGCAAATTAACTGGATAATTTGCGATCGGGATAGTTCAAATAGCGGAATATTTGGCAATCTCAAGCTGATGAAGACAGGTCTAGAGAGAGAAAGAGAGAGAGAGATAGAGCGAGAGAGAGAGAGAGACTGATTGCCATCTCTTGTACGATTAGCCAGGCATAGCTCCCTGAGTAATTCCCACTCCATGTAGACAACCAGACTGGCAGCTAGCTAGCCAGTAGACTTGACTTTATTGGACGAGTTTTATTTTCAGGCCAAAGGTACTGATGACTAGGAAGTCTTAATTAGATAGCAAGTGTCAACACGATGCGATGGCACTTTACATGAACACATGTTATATATGAACTGCACATAGCCGGAGTCTGTCAGACAGTATGTGCTTTATGACTGCTGCATTCTGTCACCTCTAACCTCATTTAATATTAAACACAATGTTGACAACAACTAGCATTAGACTAGTAAGCTGTTGTATAACACTTTGATAATGTTATCATCCCCCAAAAGTTAGTGTGGAGTCTTGCTTACATGTACACTGTACAATATGCCTGGTTTAATATATTTCTTCTGACCTACATGTTGGCTATATTTACATTTTTTTTGTGGCCATGTTGTATCACTTTAGCGTAGTTGGATGGTTACATCGGAAATGTTACACCAGACGGGGCTCAAGAGGAATCTGGCATAGTTGATAAATTTGTTCCTGCGATAAGACACAGATAGGGACTGGAAGGAAGTGAGCAATTATTTGATGCACCACCGCATAAAACAGAAGAGATATCTTGTTATGCTTCCAATTGTGTTTCTCATGTATCAAGTAACTCTTGACAAGGCTACCTATAACATTTTATGGAGATAGGAAGTTGTACATCCTTTTTTGCTTTGTTTGGAGGGTTTTTATTATCATGCATGTTGGTCTTATGATTGCTTGAAATTTAAGATGAAACTGATTACCGATAATTTGTTTCTTTTTAAAAATATCCTTAAAGTGATCCCTTCCAACAATTTTATTTTGTAATGCTGAGTCAATTTATGACTTTCAGATGTACATGTATATATGCATGATAAGTTTTGTATCCCACATTTGTATTGAAACAGTAGATATAGGGTCTATGGAAAAGAAGGATGCAAGAATGCATACTACTCACTATTAATACATGCATTGGTATAAGGTTTTATTTATATTTACGGGGGGGCTGTATGAATGAACAATTCCCATTCATACAAGAAGCAAGTGTCTCCATTTGAAAGGCAATGAAAGATGAAAACTAGGTCATCTTATATAGGCAACTTTTCAAGTATGATAAAACGACAACCCTTTTTATCAATAGGAGCTACAAACACTATTTGTGGGGCTCACAAAACTTTAATTATGAAAGGGAAATCATGCATAGAGCCTCTTATAATATTGTCCTGTTGTAGACACTGCTGGACATTAGTTACAATGGAGGCGACCGACAACCTGAGAGCAAGACTGTGTTTATTATCCTCCCCCGTTCACTGTTGCCAACTAATGACGCCTGGCCTGGCTGGCATGCAGACATGATGCTTGGAGTCAAGTCTCACATAAAGTGTTTGATGGAATGAATGGCGGGCAGGTCAGTCAGGCAGGCAGGCAGGCAGGAAGAAGGTTGCGGGACATACGGGCTTTCCTCCATGACCTTGGTGTTAGTCTTCAAGGTCAGACTAGATTGAACTTGGAAGTACAGGTACCTTCTGGCAAGCTGAAGGAAGCCGCCAATGAGTTACAATTCTTGTGATAATAGAAAAAGAAATCACTCATGATAATGAAGAGATTTGATAATCTAATTTCAGATATTTCTTTAAAATTTATTCTGCTCCTACTTTCGTCCCACCTTTCAAAAACTTGTCAGTGTCAGAGTTAACTCTATTTCCATTTTTGTTTGTTCCTTGATAAACAATTTAGACAAAAAAATTACTGATGAGACACACCATATTTCTATATGGCTTTCATAAGCGATTACAATAGTATTGCTTGTTTGAATGGATGGGGGAGGGGGGGGGGTAGTTATATTTGTAACGAGATCTCGAGTGGTAATGCATCAGAAGTAACCCTTCGTGAAGCAAGCTGACTTTGTAACGTGGGTCTGAAGTTATTCAGACTAGTTGTTGGGTATTGCCAGGAAAGTGATAAGAGAGGTCATCCAAGGTTTGTACAGGTCTACCTACCAATGATTTGATTGCTCTGTGAGCACTAGCTGCTCTGTAATACAGGATGCTGTCATGTTTACATTTCTATCCCCCAGATGTACTACCCAACTAGAATATGGCAAAAATTCCCACCGTTCGTTGAAATAGACCTTCTGGATTCTCGTTATTTTCTCTTTGTCTGTATTAATGATGATGCAATATTCGTTACTTGCTTTTTTATTAATGGGGATGTGTGCATTAGAAAGGTTATAGTGTTGAAATGCATCCGTTTGTGATGATGCAGTGTAGGTCTACTGTACATATAGATTTGTTAAAAATTATTGCAATTGAATTTTTAAGAGTGAAATTTGGGGCCCACATCTTCTGCTTCCTCATTGAATTAGGCTTTCAATTTAATAATTAGCACAATTCATAGAATGTAATCTAGTAGGTATTCTTTTAGAAAGTCAGAAATATTCTTGGGCAGTATTTGCCACATACAGTACATATGTACATGTATATACCATTTAAACTAAGGGTTGAATACACAGTAATTATTGAATTTATTTCCACAGTCATTGTAGGTTTAGAAAATGCATATCACCACTCCAGAGTCCAGACACTTTGCCCAATTATAGAAATAAACAGATCGTAGTCAGCTGATTAAAAAGATAATATCTGTAAATTGTCACAAACATCAATTTTTGTGTGTATACCGATCAAGTGAATGATATTTATAATGAAAATTTGATTAAGAAGTAAAAACAAAAATTATCACAGTTAGTTGGAAATTAGAAATGATGTTTAGAGATATCATTTTTAGTATTCTATTTTTTCAATCATTTATGAAATTAGATTTGAGTAATCTCTTTGTTTTTACCTTTTGTATTGACACTGTACATGAGTGCATAAATCACATCTTTCGCTTTGCATTCTTCAAATACCTTCTGTGTTAGTTTCAGTCTTTTCAATACATAAACATGTAAATTTCTGGTCAAAGGTTATTTTACAAACTGCATGAAAATAACAGTTAAACGGAGCGAGAAATGCTTAACGGTTTTGATGAATGCGGTCGTTAAACCGTCGGTTAAACTCAGGCTCAGGCTTACATGTGTTGTGAACTTGACATGCAAAGTGCGATGCTCTAATTATGCATGCATGTAGTTTCAGCAAAGAGAGTGTTGGTATCTCTTTGGTTTCACTTACAAGTTAAATGAATACACAACTTACAAACTGTTAATGTCTATGATAAACGTTCCACTTTACAATGTACATGCTGAGCTATTATACAATTTGCCATTGATAAGATAGATAAGCACTCAAATTACAGATACATCTAACGTACATGTAAGCCCTAATTATCGACAAGTCTATCTTTTGAATACAGCAAATGATGAAGGTGAACAAAGCTCATGAGTGCGTGCCTTTCATTGTGAGCAAACCAATCTCTAAACCGAAAGTATTTCCATACCAGCTCTCAGCTCCAAAATAGACCTCCCAAATTGAAATTCAGGGCATAGTTGTAAGCAAGCCTTGCTTGTTGATTCAGTTAGAAGGAAAGCATGCACTTTCAAGGGCAGTATGTTTTCATTGCCTGTCAGCTACATGTATGTATACTGTATGATCGTGGAAGGTATGATTGAAATGAATCATGGATATTATTCTGAGTCAACAGCTTCCAAAGCCCAAGGTCTATCCTGGTATTGCTTTGACTTAACCTACAGTACAAACAGCAAAGCACACAAATGAAGTGTAAAGAGCATGTAATAATGACAAGCAGTAATTGATAGAAAGTTAAATATACAGCTTTGGTGTCTACAGGCAGAATTTCCACAGATATGATGCATTACGTTTTTTTTTTTTGGGGGGGGGGGGAGAGCATGTGGTGCCCCCCCCCCAAAAAAAATAAGAGTATGCCTACACTAAGGTAAAATAAAATAGTGTCTCATATGGATTTTTAGAAAATGAAGAGGAGCTGTTGTATGTAATGTGATGTGATGTTTGACACCCCCCCCCCCCTATACATAAATATTATGGAATCGATTTCAGCAAAAATTTCCTTGACAGAATTTCATTGGTCCATACACTGCTAAGGCTCAAAGCAGGGTGAAATTTTTGTATTTGTTCTACAACTTTTGAAATGTGTAGACTTTCCCAGATTCTGCTCCTCATCAGAATATACAATATTATCAAAAACAAGTAATAGAAAAGAAAGAAGAAAAACAAAAAACAAATTCATCATGCCCATATTCTAAAAAACTCTTCCTTTCAATAGAAATCAGATATGTTCAGTACTGAACAAAGAAGCCTTGTGTCATGTATTCTTAAAATAGTAACTCATTCTCTATTGTTCTTGAAACTGATCCCAACTTTGAAAGTATCATACATTATGACAGGTCTTCTCTAAGGCTCAAACTTTGTTTTTCCTTTGTAAACTTTAGATCAAAGTCCAAAAGTCACACCTGTCACTTGAAGATTAATTATTTGGCTTCATGACTAGAAGGCATATTTTTCTGATCAGGGAGAGGGGTTGTTTTGTTGATATTTTACATTAGTTTGGAAAAAAGTCATAATTCATAAGGTTTTGAAGAGCTTCACCAGCACTTGGTACTTTTCATAGGTCTCCAATTCTGATAAAAAAAAGTTTCCCCCTCTTATTCACCATTGTCAAAAGTGCGATGGATTCCACAAAGTTGAGTCATCCATTGTGTGCCTGTAAGGTGATACATACTATTCATTGACGTGCAGCTTAACCGGTTTTCATTTGCCACATATTTCAATTATGAGTCGTATAAAGCTGACCCTAGATTCATATTTATTTCCTTGACGTAAAGGCCTTCATACATTTATTTTTATCATTTGATCAAAAAGAATCCATGCAAGAAAATTTGTCATACATTAGAGTTTAAAAAAGGTTGTGTATGCGAGACTGAGTGTATGCAGTAGGATAGACTACACAGATAATATGTTCATGTAGTTGCCAAGATGGAGTATGAGATAATGAGCTGCTTTTTTGTTCAACTTACCTCAAAAGCAGCTTGTACATTTACAAAATTACAGAAAGCTGCTGCATGTAGTGACCCTCAATCTCCAACAAACACAGTCACACTGCACCAGTTCTTAAAGCACTCCATACATACGGTATTATTTAATTGAAGGATTGATTGTTTTCCTCAGAAATTTAATTTTCATGCCGTATGTTGTTTCTGACAACCATCATTTGTAACTTACCTCAGACCAAGGAGATACCAGCATAATAACTCCTTGCTGAAACCTATTATTTTATAGAATTCTACCATTTTCAATGTAGCAATATTCTCTCATTCTGACTGTAAATCTTTGCTTTATGAAATATATGTATATCAAATAAGAAGCTTGTGGAGAGAGAATATTCTTGAGTTTTATCTCCCCCATCAATTTGGCTAAAGGATCCCCCTGGGAGTAGATATCCAGACAACCTTTGACCTTGACCCTATTCAGGGGTCGTGACCTCGTCAGTTCATCGATCTATAATGCACATGTGAACTCTCCCTCAGTTCTCCAGGGATAGTCTATGATATGTAGTCACCGTCATCCATCAAGCAACCCAATTTTGTCTGGGAAGAATTTCTTTACAATGGGGTTAGGACTGGATGGGATGGATTTAGGGTTAGGATGAGGATTTTCAAAGCTGTATATCTTATTTTAAGATCTATCTATCTGACATTTACGTTGTTGAACTTCATTTGAAGACAACTGATTTGTGAGGAATTTCTTTTAAAATAAAGGTACATTTTGAAAGAGGTTGCTTTTGTAGACTAGGAAAGTGTTTTATTAAATTTTGGGGATGGAATGTGTCAAGTGGTTTTATGTTTGTGTTCAGTTTGAGAGTGATGGTGGCTGACAGACCCAACAAGACAAAACTTTGACCCTGACATATTACAGCAACCCCCCCCCCCCCCCCCCCCCCCCCCCCCCCCCCGGAAATCACCCTCTACAAACGATGGTGATGGGAGGTTGAGATGTACATGTTTCTCATACAACCAGTTTTATTGAATTGAGCAGGAATGTTAGATTGCCTTCACAACATAATAGTTTTATTATTTTGTAAGAGATTCTAATTTTGAGATGCTAAAAGTGTTGCATTTTAGCGCTTGCACAATCATGTCCATGGAATATGCTAAAATATTGCATAATTCCTGTTCAGTTCTCATAACATACATGTACATTTATGTGTAGCACTGTAGGTCGTATCTTTCATTGCAACACCTGAAGCCCTTCATATTCATGATTGTAAATATGTACTTTTTTTTTTTTTTACTTGCTGGTATTTTAAAGGCAGTGATAAAGATGCTTTGTCTGTTCATGCTTGCAAAGTACCTACTGTAAACAAAGCTTCTTTTTTTGGAGGGAAGGGATGCCTAATCAGCAAGCACAGACTCAAATTTTACGCTGGTAGTGGGATTCAGCAGCAGCAAAATCATGTTGACAAGAGATAGGAAATAGGATACAAAATTGATTTCAAGTATAATCAGGAGAGAGAGAGAAGAAGAAAAAAATGCGGCAAAAAAATTATCATGCATTTGAAATTGTTAATTCTTTTGTGTGATATATGATATTGGGTGGAGTATAATTATGAATAATGTAATTGAAGTAGTGTATGGCAACCATTTACTTTGGAATTTGCACACATGGGAAGGTTCCCACACTATAAAGCACAGACAAATTGCTGAATAAGCAGTAATAAAATGCTTTTTTGGGGTTGTTGGCCTAATGCCATAAACGTGTCCCAGTTTGAATTTTTCATTTTGTATAAAACAATTTATAGGGTACTACATCACTGTAGCATTAGAAATCTGTAAACAAACAAACAAACAAAAACAACATACTCCTCAGGCTTGAGGTTCCTGGAATACCTGTAGAATCAATGATGAAGGTGCTCTCTGAAATGGAAGATTGCAGATTCTTTTCCAAGTATTCTTGTTAACTACGGCTATGCTTTGCTACAATATAGGCAAACACTTTCAGGCAAACGCAACAAAGTTTTCTGACAAAGATTTTTCCTGTAAGGGCAAGGGCTTTCCTTTAACAATCACATTTCTTATTGTTGTGGTTTCTGTTGATAGATGACTATCATTGTAGTATCTCCAAGCAAAATGTGCTGTCACCAATTTCATAATAGGCGTGTTGCACACATGCATACATTTACTTAATACGTTTGATTTCATAGGTTGTAGGTGAACGTGTGCATGTATCGAATGCTTAGTGTGAGTGCCATAAATAGTGATAATGAAATTTCAGTTGGTAACACGAGCCACTGTACATCAAGAGGTCTGTTTACATTACCCGCATTCATTACTCTGGTCAGTTGCCTGATGCCATATTCTGACGTCCATACCCTAAATTATGGATGAATATATTTTGCAATTATCGCCTTTTCGTAGTGAATTTAATGGTTGCTTGGTTAACCTTTGATGTGAGCCGTGCTATATTGATGCAATAAATAAATAATCATTGGTAATGACGCTATTGGTGCTGTGTTGCATGAATATTACCTCGTTAATCAATCAGTCATAATACTTGATAGTGAGAACAATAACAATGTCCTCATATGAGACTTAACAGAGATTTCAAATAGTCTTGTTTAATTTCTAATATGAACAACGCCTTTATATACATGTAAGACTTAACAGAGATTACAAACAGTCTTGTTTAATTTCTAATATGAACAACGCCTTCATAAGACTTTACAGAGATTTCAAACAGTCCTGTTTAATTTCTAATATGAACAATGCCTTCATATACATGTAAGACTTACAGAGATTTCAAACAGACCTGTTTAATCTCTAATATGAACAATGCCTTAGTGCTGTTCAAGTTCTGATATGAACAGTGGCTTATTGATCAGTCTTCATATAATAGTGGCTTTATGAGCGCAACGGATAGTCACCTTCTGTTTCGTCTGTAAAACCTCAAATCAGAGCCGGAGCTCTGACGTATTCCGAGAGCTCCGTGACGACATCACTCCTCCCTCGCTCGGTGTTGTTGCTATACAAGATTACCAAGCCAATACTTTTTTGTGGATGACACGTCGTTGTGACTTCCAATATGCAAGTAATAGTGCACTGGATAATGCTAATCTATCAAATCATAATTCCCAGTGCTTTGAATCCGATATACTGTAGGTAGGATTAGGTTTTTCATGAAACCGTTTATAGTCGCTTCAGGAGACATTGCTACGATTGTCACCTTGATTTGTCTATCATTCTACACCTTTAAGTGTTTTTTTTTTATTGTATAAACATTTGCATGACTACTTTTATGCATGGGTGTAGGCCTGTAGGCTCATATCCTGTTTGATTACATGTGTTATTGAGGCTTAACGCTTCTACAGGTACATGTAGCTGAGGGCAAATTGCCTTATAAACTTGAGAAAGACACTTCCATATTAACATAAAATAGGTCAATTACATTCATGTAAAGTATGACCCCATCAAATTCGACGAGTTGTGCTTAAAAGTTGTCCCCTACAGAAGCTTTCAATTAAAATATATTTATTCCTTCCATAACAATAGTATTTGTATTTAAAAATCCATATGAAAGTACATCCAAACACCATACAGCTTGCTTTGTCCTGATTACTTTTTGGACATGAACATGTATGAATTTGATTGTTGATAAAGATACAGGTAAGGAATGGAAAAGAATTGATTTTTCTATCTCACGCATAATGGTTGCACAAGCTTACTGGTAGCCCTGCAATACTCGGTTTAGTTTCCATTGATTGTGCTTAGATCGACCACACTGGGTGTTAGTAACTGTGAGGTATCTGTCTCTTCTATTTTTCTATTGTCACATTTCCAATGGCAGGTATTGATTCGTAGTGAATTCTTTTCTTCTTTTGAGGGGTTGGGGATGGGGTGAAAAGAGGGATCAAGTTTGTGATGGAACTGATGGGATTTATTTTATATCCTGTATTGGCAGTACAGTGCATGAGCAGGTATACACAAAGAAAATGGAAGAAACTTCTTCTATTTTTATGGCCTGAAGTGTACCAGTGGAAGACTGGTACACTGTGTTTCTGTTTCATCACCTTACCCAAACAAGTACAAACTTTAAATTGATAAATATAAATAATATATGTAGATACTATCTTGCACTCTTTGCCAGTTATTTTTTTTTAATCACATTTAATTACCCAAATATATTTAATCTTCAAAAAAACACTTTAAAATGATGTTGTTGCAAACTTTCTTTTTGTACCAGTTTGTATACCTTGCAGGAGTTTTGCAAGTTATACAATCATGGATACTTTTGTCTTGTCATTTTATTATACTGTTTTTCTAATCAGGTACATGTATGTATGTACATTCATATCTAAAAAAATTATAATATTGCAAACACTTTAGTTCAACACAACTGCAGAATCTGAAATTATAAGGTAGACATCTTTATCTTAGTCTGACACTCCCAAAAAAGATAATTCAGTTATATTTATTTACGAGTCTGAAGATGACTATAGAAAGAAATAGATCAATAAATACCGCCTACCCATGATAATTTTCAGTCTCTTGAAGGAGACACATTTTGTTTTAGGAAACAAGTTGTCTTCTTCAGTCCAACCCACTCAATCACACGTCATGTTATCTAACAGAATACTTGGAAAGAGATTGAACAATGACTTTAATCAGATCAATATGTAGTTCGAGGATTTCATCATCAGATACGATATTTATAGATGAAAAATATTTGTTTCCATTTATGGCCGTAAGGACTGAAGTTCATTTTCACATTACACAATAATACACTTATATAAATTGTATTGTTTGTGATGAATAATTCCATGTATTTGTTTGAATAGCCTGTTTAATTAATTGTTTGCTTTTCAAGTGAGACCCTCATGCTGGGACACATGTGATATCAAAGATAAGAATGACATTTGATCTTCATTGTTTGAACAGAGCTTTGACAGGAAATACATAATGACATTCAAGAGCAGAAATAAAATATTCATGGAAGGAACAGAATAAGTTATTGCTGAAATTGAAGTGTGTGAAGGAGACTTTGTGCATTACGTTACATTTTTTATGGTGCCTCTCAACATTCAACGGTTTAGGGAGCGAATTTCAATATAGCTATGTTTTTTCAGTACTCTGTTTCTGATGGTTAATTGTTGTGAAGATTAGTGCTGTAGTCAAACGTTTAACCGTCCGGTATCCGACCGCCCATGGCGGATTCCGTTTTCAATTGGACGGTTTCGTTTTCCCGTTTTTTTTTTTTTTTTTTTTTTTTTTTTAATAATTTTTTTTTTTTTTTTTTTTTTAATTTTTTTTTTTTAAAGTTTCGATTTATGCCCCTCCACCTGGCACTATGCCTGGCAATGTCTTCCAGCTCAGTAATCGGTGTGATGACTTACCACTTGGAAACTAGAACAACACTCCAATTTGTCTGTCATCTTGGTTTGAAAGTAATCTTTGTAATAGATCTCAATATATATTCATCCAAGTTAAACACATGGTGTACCACAAGGTTCTATCCTAGGTCCTCTACTGTTTTTAATTTACTTTAATGATCTTACATATTATTCTAAAACGACATTGTTACTATTATTTGTGACTAGTTCACAAGCACAAATCGGCGCCTTCAGTTAAATCACCTTCCTGCTTTTTCACACGGCCAAAAAAAAAAAAAAAAAAAAAAAAAAACGATTTTTTTTTTTTTTTTTTTTTTTTTTTTTTTTTTTTTTTTTTTAAATAAATCGTTTAACCGAAAACCGTCCGGTTTTGACAGGCGGTTAAACGGAATTGGAGATATCCGTGATGTTACAGCACTAGTGAAGATGACTACAAATCGATTTCTAAATAACTCTACTTTTGATTTTAGTAACCACCGAATTTATTAATGAATTATTTTCCATTCAAAATGAAGAGGAATAAGTTGTATAGAGATTTAGACATTTAGTTGTTGGCGTATTCATACATTCATGCAGCCTTTTTAGAGGAGAAATGCATGGCTGAAAGTGCATGTAAATTGACACAAAGGCAGTTGAGCATATTCTTGGTAGCCAGTGGATCATGTACATGTATGTGGGTGTCCTAAAGTAGTTCTTATACATCTATCTCTGACAGGTAAGAGCCCTCGAAGATGTTGACCTTTCTTTCTTTCAACCCGACTTTTGAAGGAAAAGGGGGCAGAATATGGGGGAGTGAGTGCCCACGTTTTCCTGTGAGGGATGTTTACTATTCAATTGTACATGTAAATATATGATGTCATAATCAAGATATTGTCTGCTAAGAGTAATAACTCATACATGTACATTGTTGTTTGATATACATGTAGAGTTAACACCATTCTGACTCTCAACAGAGGATATGGTATGTTGGAGAAATAAGATGAAGCTTCCTTCTAATGCTAAAAGTTGTCCCTTTTCCGCTAATGTTAATCAACTTTCCTTTTCTTGACTGGAGTCTGCACACTCTTAGGAAAATGTTGATAATAACATTTTATGTTTTATTCTGTTGACTATAAAGAGAAGCATAGGACCTTGCTCCCCATTCTCTTTTGGACTGAGTTTTTCTATGTTTTTAAGTTTTTGATTGAAAATAAGGAAATAGTCACTTCAACATTTTGACTAGAATTTTGCACCTGCAAGAAATATGTAGATGTTTAGAAACAAACAGGCTAATTTTCACCCATGCACCATCCATATTCTCTGTTTTCTCCAACCTCCAGTTTCCCCTTTCCTTTCAGAAGCCGTTTTTCTAGCATATTCATAAAAAGTTTAGAGCTAAAGAAAGGACAATAGTTTGATATTCACCCCAAACAATAGAGCTACCAAAATAATTGTCAAATAACCTATCAATCAATTTCAAAATGATACAATGCCTGCATGGCTCACCAGTCATCCTTGAACTGTATGAGTTGGACAGAATTAATCCCTCTAGAAAAGTCATGTGTTTGGTGCCAGAAGGGCGCTCACTTTGTAGCAGACTACATGAGATAATGCCCTTCTGGCTCCAAACAGACGATATCTAGAACCAGGGGCTTACACTTTTAGAGCTTTTGTGAACAAATTTCTTTTGACTGTCCTCCAAATTCATGCTCTTATTGCTACTTTTCTGCCATTTGTTTGATTAATATTATTGCTTTCAATTGATGTCATTTCTTTTCTATACTTTATTCTCTTTCCTTCTCTCTGTCTTTTAAATGAGTTTCCCTCTTTTGAAATATATATATATATATATATATATTGCTCTTGTTTATCCCTCCCCCTCTCTTTCTCTCTCTCCCTTTTCCTCTCCCCCTCTCTCCCTTTTCCTCATTCTCTCTTTTAATTTTTTTTAATTTTTTTGTTTCTTTCTCTTTATTTTCCACACCTTGTGCACCTAATCCCAGTAACAAGCCTCCCATTCACAGTACCAGATAAATACAGTGAAAATGGGAAGAAAAGGACATAATGTATATAACCTTTGCGCTTTTCATCACAAGCCCCTGTGCAAACAAATGTACCGAAGGAAAAGGGCCTTTTTTCGTGGTGCGAGACAAGTTGGCCTGGTTGGATAAAGCACTGGTCGTTGTGTCTGTGTGTGACCTGCATACTTCAAATTCTATCAGGATATGTAACACTTTGCAGAACAAAATGGGAGGGGAAAGAGCAGGAAATTTGAGCTCTAAATGGCACGTCTGACGATGTGACGTGAGGGTGGGGTATCGGTATGACAACGGAGGGGGAGGGATTCTGTCATTTGTCAATACACGCAGACTTCGTTACCTCTCGCTTGTTGAAATCATAGGAAGTTTAACCAACTGAATAAAAGGATAAAAGTATTATTAAACATTTTGATATGACTGTGAAGCAGTTTTTATTAATTTTTTAGTCTGTTTTCTGAAAGCTGTAGAGGAAAAAATTCAGTGATTAGTGACCCCCCCCCCCCTCCCCGACCCTAGTTTTTCCACCTTCAATAACCATAATAAGCAATCTTAATGGTAGAGCAGTATGAATGATTTTAAAATCGAAGTACAGGATAACCTCAAGGTTTAAGACCTGAACTTTAAGTTAATGGACCATCGTGGTCGTCGTGTGAACCTAACTTGTGACTATAAGGTCAGTTGGAATCTGTAATTGTACTTTATTACTCGATAAGCTAATGCCAATGAGTTGCAGGTTATTTTTACCGGCTTGGAGTGTCTGCACATGATGGTTATGAAGTGGCTGTTGTGTGATTTGATGAATTTCTGCCCGTCATTCAGATTAAAGCCGAGTCACAGTCGTCTGTTCATTCACCCTGTTTCTCTCCAAGGATGTCTCTTTCAGCTGAGAACCAGAAGGGTGTTTATTCAAATCATAATAGAGTAATAATGCCGTTCTGGCTCTCGACAGAACTTGAGAAGATTATGGTCAGTTTACAAGTAGCATCTCCACTGTTTGATGTTCCTATTAATCGTTAGTTAACCAGGTGCGATTTCTTGATATTTGATCATCTGTTGGAAGCCAGAAGGTTGTTAGCCTTGCGTTTAAAGTATATGAGTTATAATACCCTACTGGTTCTCATCAGATGATATAGGCCTGCAGTTTGTCATTCATGAATCTTTTGTCCTTTTAAAGAATTGTTATCCAAGTAGTAGGCCCATGGACATGCACTTTGCAAGTACATGTACAGTCAAACCTGCCTATAAAGGCCAACAAAAGTAGGGGGAGTGGCCACGGTAGACAAGTGGCCCTCCTAGACAGGTTCTGCAATACCAAATTCTTTCTTGAGGGAATATAGTTAGCCACTGTAGACAGATGACCTCTATTTAAAGAGATAGTTATTCAAAGGTTTTGATCGTAATATTTTTTTCTTTCTTCAAAACGATACTCGCCCACTTGTTTTTTCACCATTCTCAATTACAGTTTACACACAGCAGAATGTTTACTGCAGATTCTAATGCCCACTTCTGATAACAGGAAAAGAGGGAGGAAATTGACATGAATGATGAAAGGAAGGCAGAGTGGTGGGGTGCAGGCAGTGCTGTCATAGATCTGCTAAAGGAATCAGCCAAACCTATTTTTAGAGTTTGGGTCAATTATTAATTCAAGTATATGGGGGGGGGGGGGGGGGGGCATAGAAACTCTGCTATGGGCAAACCTCATTAATAAAATTGAAATAAATGGTGAAGAATTTCATCATCTTTCATGGGCCATATATTCTGAAACGATGTAGTTTTTTATGTAAGGAAAAATGATGTAAGTTGTCATAGCACCCCCTAAATGCATGGATCTGAACACTTACTATTGGTGCTTTGCTCATACATATTAAAACCAATGACTTGTCCCAATTTTGATTTGTTATGTCAATTAACATTGTTTTACCAACAATAAAAGAAAACATTGTCGAGATCAGAAAATCACCCGTCACCATGATTCCAGCTTCTTGTTTGGACTGTGTCTTGAGTAGAGCACGCCATGAATATTCATGGTCGTCTCTTGATCAGAAAGATCAACTGATATCCCACTCACTTTCCCCTGTCAGACGGCTTAATACTGCATGTGGGAGGTTTTATTCCTAATTGTGGATTTGTGCATCTCAGTGCAGACTGCGTAATGCCCACAGCCAGATCTTGCTGTTTGTTTGCGGTAGCAGTCCAGTAGCTCCTGCAGGAGAGAGTGAGAGAGTTGTTCCTTGTGTCTTCTTAGAGATGGATATAAGTTTAATGAGGATCCTTCAAGAATCTAAAGCTGTGTAGTTGTCTCACCTTGTTGTCGGGGTAAGAACCATGATTTAGGGGTTGTTGAACCATAAGTTGTACTAGTGCGACTTCTTATGAAAGAGGAAAGTGTGAGGAGTTTGTGTAATACAAATTCATGTGTTCATCTGTTCGTAGAAGTTAGTAGAAGAAATTCTGTCTCAGAGAAAGACTGCCATTTCCCAGCTCTATTGCAGGGGTCAATGACTTTCCTCTGTTCTTTATTGTGTTGTATTCAGATTTGATCAATTGTTGTGATTCCTTAAAAGAGGACTTGTAAGCACCGATCAGTCATTGTAATATGGCTTATCGACAAGGGATGATTTTCCTCAGGGTATCGTTTATTATTCTATCAAAGCGATTTGTAGAGGTGCGCAATTCTATTCCATCTGCTGTTTCATAGCATTGTGATTGATTTATAATTTATATTGAAATACCAACATTTACAAAGTCTTAAGCTCCCAAACTTGTTAGCTCTTTGAAATTCTGAGAGATTGATGAGTCATTTTGTTGGATCACAGTAATCTTTTTGTCCATTGTCTGATTTGTCTGTCCATCTGTCAGTCTATATTTTGCTGTCTGTCTTTCTTTCTGTCCGTCTGTCTGTGTGTCTTTCCATATATTTGTTTGTTTGCGTATGTGTCTTCTGTCTCAGTATACATGTACGGTATGTCTGTCTGTCTCGCCATTGTCTCTGTATTGCTGTTTCTCGACCTAGTTTTACAGCAAAATGGTTCAATATCATCTTTGTTTTGACATATAAAATGCAATGCCCTTTTGGCTCCAAACAGGCAACATGTAGTATCAAGTTCACTGTAACGTTTGTGCATCAATCGCCCCCTTTATGCTACCTTTGTCTGTTCCTGTTCTAGATTTTTGTAACCATCAATTTTCACTCGAGGCATATTCCACCCCCATTAATCTTCCACGTGGGCTGTATTGTAATGTTTTAACTTGTATAAAAGGAGCGTGAATGTTTTAAACATGTCAAGAACCTTTTTTTCTTGCTCATATTGACAACAAGTTTTTAACAGCCTCTTGAATTTATTTCATCTAAAAAGACTTTTATGATTATTTACGTGACTTTGTAGGTGTTTTCTAGGAATGACACCCACGTTTTGAAATGTAATAAAATTGAAAATACATGTACTGCTAATTTTAGTGCTGATGGAAAAGGCTCTTGATAGCTGACAAGGTTTGAACCATAATTTACATGTAGTCTGTCGCCACAAGGTGAAGTATCAAACAGGTATAAATAAGTAAAATCAGCATGTTTTCTTGTTTCCACGAAGAATGATCTGAATTCTACAGTAATTTTTATGAACAATTCTTCCGATATTCTCTACAAATAGGCCCACTTGTGATATAGAAACTGACGTTATTCCTAAGGTCCTACATCATACATGTAGCTTTTGAACATCATAATCATAAGTCACGCATTGCAGTTCATTTGTTGTAGGACTTTGTACTCCTGTAGTACAATCACATTTGTGTTATGTTCTGGAGAGGTCAGTGCACTTTAGTTTGAGTGATTTATAAACACCTTGTGATATATGATATATCATTTATGTGTAATACAATTTTAGAGTGACGAAAACCCCAGACCTCAATGTTTAATTGCATGTTCATGTATGTGAGAACCTGTTGTAATGTTCCATTCAAGCACGAATATGTTCCGTCGAAGACAAGACTTTGCATTTTGCACCCTTTGAAACTTGTAGGCCTACATGTATGAGAACTACTAGTGATGAAGATACTTAAATAGGGTCATGTCATTTATTGCAATTACCAGTGGAGACAAGGCTATATGTCTTGCATTCCTCCTTGAAACTTGTTCTTGTTCATGTAATGATGAAGATATGTTACAAGCAGGGTCATGTTGTAAAGTGCATGTTCCAGGGGAGACAAGACTCTGTGTCTTTCATCTTCCTTGAAACTTGCTAGAGGAACCTAGAGTGCGTTTGAGGCTCATCTTATTCATCACTGTGAAGATGGTTCATAAACCCTCCCACAATACTCTGGGTCCCGTATAACATTGGTAAAGTGTTCCTTGATTCCATCCCAAAATGGAAATTCACTTCATTCCTCTTTCTATTCAACCTTTTCTTGGAATATTTAACAAAGCTAATTAATTTTGTCTTTCTTTTTTGTATCGCCCTCTTACAGACCATCATCTGAGATGAAGCGGTCAGACATCGAGAGCTCCGGCAGCGAGTCGGACGCGGAGAACACGTCGGAGAGCGAGAGTGAGAGCGAAGAGAGTGATATTGATGAGACTCCACCTCCATCTCCTCCTCCTCCTAAGGTAGTGCTTCCTTCTCCTTTTGTGTAGTTGTATCACGCGATGACCCCAGTGACAAACTAACACTGTATGCATTAAGCTGTTATTGTATTTTAGTAGTCAGAATGCATGATACATACCTGATTTGCTGCAATGTTGGGTTAACCTTGGGTTATCACTAGTACCTGAGGGAGCTTTTGATCTGGTCTATGGTCTAGAGTTTTAAGTTGACAGGATCTATTCAGATAAAACCATTATATATTTCATAAGAGAAGGTGCAATACCATACCGATGTGTTTTTACAGAGATGCATAGTAGTTTGGGAAATATTCAATGTTGTTGATCCTGAACGATAGTGGCAAATGGATCACCAGTCACAGTCGACGTTGACCTATCGATACAGTTGGTTTAAGATTTTAAGAAATGAATATGCTTATAAATATTTGTTGTATTGATAGCTGCCTCAAAGTGGTACATTTGTAACCGAAAGCAATATATGCATTACTCAGATTTAACGCCATGAACTGTATCTCTTTATGTTTCAGAAGAAGTCATACAGCTTGATGAACCAGATCCGGAAGGTGCAGAAAGAGATGCCCCAGATGGCACCAAGTACTCCTCCAATCCGTGGACCACCCAGCGTAGAGAACCCACTCTCCAATTCCAGGCTAGATCCAAACGAAGGGTCCAAGCACCCAGAACAGAGCGCAGAAAGCGGGGACGACAACGATAACTTCAGTAAATATAACAACAGCCAGCCTCCCACCTTCACAGATTTCCATCAACTCTCAGAAAGCTCGCACGAATCCAAAGCATCTCCAAGCTCTGTCAAATCAAAAGGAGGTAGCAAATCATCGACGAAGCCGTTGGGCAGTAGTAAACCGACTGTAAAGCGCCCTCAGTCACGGACAGACAACTCAAGTAGCTCCAAAGCGAGCAGTGCGAAAGACACTAGCAGTTCACCCAGAGTTAAACCTGAATCAAATTCTAAAGAGAGCACCAAGGCTAAGAGTAGTAAACAGTCCAGTAAAAGTGCTAGTAGTGGTCAGAACAAAAAGTCCCCTGGACCTGGGGCTGGAGCAAAGTCCAGCAGCAAATCCCAGGAGAAGAAACCTGGACAGAGGGCCAAGACAAGCGAGAAGAAGAAAAATATCAAGCCAATTATCAAGTCAAATCAATTTGTTTCGGACTCTGATTCCGAGGATGAAAGGACTCCATTGCGGCCGTCGTCCAAGGCGGCCATCAACACTAGCACGAGTAGTAGCGGGAGCAGTAGCTCCAGTAACTTGGACACCAGTTACCCTGTCAGGCAAACCAAGGTTGAACCAGACAGCGGCAAGCGCATGCCAGGTGTAAAAAAGGGCGATAATAAATATATTGTGAAACCAGAGCCCCTGGATACCTATGAACATCGGAGACCACCTTTTGATGACTTTGCTCACATGGACCCTATTGTTTCCCCGATAAGGGCAGACTTCATTGATGAGCAGTCGCGTCCTCTTGACCGCCATCCGGAAATCAAGTTTGACAAGGATGGCAAACCGTCGGTGTTTGTCAGGTTAAAGCGGGAGCTCTTTGATCACTTGCCAAAGTCTAGTGTGATCAAGTTTGAACAAAACGTTCCTGGAACTTCAACTCAGAAGCGGAAAGACTCCAACGACCCGCCTGAAAAACCCTCCGCAATCGTAAAGCCTGTCAAAAGGAAACAAACTGAACTTGAAAAGGAGGTTGGTTGTGCCAGCTTGGCTATTTCAAATGTGTTAACCTGACTACTGTTAGAATATCAGTTTGATAGAAACTTTATTATTTTTAAAGGTTTTGATGTTCATGAAATGAAAGACAAATAGAATACTTCCTAAAAAAAGGGTCCAGAATTTTGTTATGACCTTGTTGATTTGTTTCTAGAAAACCATCAGCATTTATTTTGTTGTATGTCGGGCAGAAGGGACAGATGAATGTGTGGACATTTGATGTATACCTCGATAAAAATAAAAAAAAATTAAGTTTGAGCTGCTCTTTGAAAACATCATCACAATACTTTTCTGTCCATACATCGTCCAAATTGTTAATAGTAAAACGATGAATCAAAAGAGTTTGTAGGAAACAAAATACGAAAAGTTGTATTTTCATCCTTCTGCCGACACAATTGTTTAATTTCCTGGTATAAACCAAAGATATCTTGTTTTTGCATGATGAAGCTCTGTATCCCTTGTAATAAATATCTTGTATTTTTGTTTCAGAAATCTGGGAGGCCGGAGAACAAAAGATCAAGAATAGAGAACAAGTCACCGAGGAGGATGAGAGAAGAAGCTCTGAGGGGTGTGAGGGACGAGCCCACCGAGGCCCTAGAGTAAGTCCAGTTTCAGAAGATAGGGAATGGATGCTCCAGGGACAATTGCTTCAGGCATTAATTTTTTACCAAGATCAGGGCTAGGGATACGGTAGTGTTTGGGTATTTAGGTTAGGTTTAGGGTTAAAATTAGGGTTTGGTATGCTGTTATGTCCAGGGTTGAAGTTAGGAGTTTGGTTAGTGTTGGACATTAATGTGGAGCAATTGTTGCAGAAGCTAGTTTTGTACAACCTGGGGTATGGGATAGAAGTGGGGGAGCAGAGGGTCAATTTGCAGATCACCCATTACAACAAAGAAGTTGTAATTTCCCCCTTAGTGAAGGAATAGAAGATAAAGGGGTTTTGATAGGAGGTTGTTTGAAAAGTCAAAATGCAATAGAATGTTGATTCAGTCATACCCTTTGCCCATGTTATGATAAAGATAGTAGTCTGGAGGAGAGTAGAGTCAAACATTGTTTGCTTCTGGCCCTCAACAGATGATATCATTCAAGATGTGCCTCATATCTCTAGTGTATGAACTTAGTATGACCATCAACAAGAAGTAAACTGTGGGATAGTGACACTTTCCGTCATATTACATGACTTGTATTTACAAGTATGTTTGCGTTTGTTTGCACATTTGTAGGCCGTTTGTATCGAGTGAGAGTTCACTAGACAGGCGGCAGTCTTCAGACAGGAGAGGGAGTGTGTCAAGTATGACCAGTCAACAATCCTCACACAGTAGCAGGAGAACCAAGAACGATTGCGACCCCCACCATCCATCCAGCCGCTCCAAGCGGGACAGCAGCCGCAGCCGAGACTTTGCCAGCCAGCGCCTCCACGACTGGACCAGCCCCGAGCGCCATGCTGATAGGTCAGTGGAAATGCCGCACAATGTGGCCCTCGGAGGGGGCGAGGCCGACCCAGCCGCCTCCTCACACCGCAACGGCGGCCTCTCCCACTCTCATTCTCACTCTCTCCCTCCCCACGCCCACCATTCCACCGCTTCTCACCCCCATAGGGGTGTGGAAGGGGAGGACTGGAGGGTGTTCCCTCCTGCAGAGAGCTACCAAGGTTATGGTGAGGAGGCGCAATCCAGGCACAGACTAGAGTTGGACGAAAGGTGAGTGAGTTCGTCGATGCGATTAGCTCGCTTGTCTGTTCCCTTTCGTTCTCTCGTTGTTGTTGTTGTTGTTGAGCCCTTTCTCGATTACCTTGCTTTTGTTGAGATTGAGTGTTCTTTGCTTCATTAACTCATCGCCAGCCTAGAGTCTGTTCACAAGCACAGCAATAAATACAGTTTGAGGTTGATGGTGTGATGTTTGTATTGGGTCTGATCTAGTGCTTCTGGAAGATCATGGCAGTGTGAAATGGTCAGTTTAGCAAAGTATCCTCATCAGGCATGCAAAGCACCTCACAAAGTACAGAGTTCTCGCTCCCTCGCACCTTAAGCCCAAAGGAGAAAAGATCAATGACCGCTGTGCCCTTCAGCAAGGCTGTATTGATATGTCTGACAGCTGGTTGTTGAGTGGTACATGGAAACTCATGAGTGAAGATTGAATCAAGTCATGATTCAGCTCACTGACAAATATACTCCCATGTCATCAAAAGCCCTTCTCACTGCCGTAGTAGACACGTAGTTCAGTGCTTCACGTCCTCAAATTGTATATTAACACATAAGCAGTCATCATCTAATTAGCAGTGCACTAAATATAGGGGCTATGAGAACACTCCCAAATGGATAGATAGTGATGAATATTTAGATCTGTATGGTTTACAGGTTTTGATATTTAATGTGTTTTCTTTCTTGATGGCATATCATATTATATCTTTGACCCTTGTGTAAATTTGTGATCGAGAATATTTCCCATATGTTATAGTTTTGAAGAAAACATTTCTGCCAATGACACACGTCTTTCAAATGTCTTTGTGATTCCTTTATTTTCCAACTTGCATGAAACTGTGGATGTTATTTTACTGGTTTTACCTTTTTAAATGCATGCTCTTGTTTAATTTGACGCTTCAGTTTTACAGGTTTTTGTGTATAAATGCTAAAATTTTGAAGGTTGGATGGATGGAGAGATAGAAGGGGGATGGAGGAGAGGGAGTAAAGGAAGGGATGAAGAAACTAGAGACAAGATGAGATTAGAGGAGAGGTAAAGCAGCAACTATAAAAGAGAAAAAGACACATGAAGAAGGGGGTATTGGGTAAGCTTAAACGGGAGGAATAAATTCAGCAAAGAATGAAGTGGATGATATAATGGCAAAGGGAAGACTTAGAAAGACTAAAGAGAAGAGAAGGGAAGTAAAGAGGAAGTTAGACTACTCAATGAAAGTCTAAGAGAAATAATTTCATTTAAATAATAAGGAAAACAATGGCTGAAAGAAGAAATTGTAGTAGAAGAAGCCATTTGGAAAGATAAAGGAAAGACAATGGACACCTACAATCCTTTCATCTGAAAACAACATGAGAAGTGCTTAAATCCATACAAAAAGGTTGGGATGCAAGATGTACTCTCCTTACGACTTTCCCCCCAAGCTCTCAGGCAGAGCACTCGATAGTATCGGGTTACAGACCGACCCTGCGCAAAATGAGAAAAGAAAGATACACATAATTGGTAGTAGCCACGATGGCTCAGGGTTTTTTCTGGATTACACCCACCGGGGATTCGCCGTGTCTCCGATGGCCCATCAGAATCATCGATCTATCGGTAACTTGAGATTTGTACGGTGGTTGCATTATCACTATTTTTAATGGGATTTAATATCTGGAGAAGAGAAAAGAGATTTCAACATTTGAAATTGGTGAAGAAAATGTACCCAGCTTGTATGTTTGTAACCTGAATCCATAGGGTAGTAACATTAGTAGTGCGCTTCATGAAAAGATGTTTTTGTCTTTGAAAATGGGGAAAAGGATAGTGTTGTAATGGAATAGTTTTCCCTGTAGGAGTATGGAGGCAAGTTTTATGGGCTGCATCCTGTTCAAGTGCATGCCATCTATCATGTTTGTTTCAAGACTTCATGAGATTCGATGCAGAAGGGAGAGAGAGAGAGAGAGAGAGAGAGAGAGAGAGAGAGAGAGGGGGGGGAGGGAGGGAGAGATAGAGAGAGAGAGAGAGAGAGAGAGAAAGAGAGAGAGAGAGAGAAAGAGAAAGAGAAAGAAAAGGGGGAGGGGAGAAGGGGGAGTCATTGACAGAAAGCATAACATTATTTGAGTCATATTTAGTTTTAAGCCAAGAATGAATGGGCAATGGTGATATATAAAATTTGGCACTATGTTGGAGAGAAAAAAAAGTGGGAAATAATCATAATTTATGATGTAGCTGCATATACTGGTAACTTGAGGCAAACTGGATAGCGTGACATGTTTCTACTTTTGACATTGGATGAGAGTTGGTTCAATTTGGTTGATATTTTTCCCTTCTACCGGTACTTTTAAGAATAGTTTCATTGTCTGACTAAAAATTGGTTAAACTGGGCTAATCACTTAATTTGCATTCATGATGTATGGCAATGGTGGAGGTGCTTCCATTATCTATCCATCCTGGGTAGCTGATGAAAAATCACCCCCCCCCCCATCAATATTAATTATTCTCACCAAAATGATATAATTTAAGCCACTTCTGTTTGATATTATTCACTGTCCTCTTAATTGATCATCCTTTTTCATGCATAACTAAGAGATATTGATGAAAGATGACCAATGCATGGCTTTATTAATCGTAATTAATTCTAATGTTCCATTTACTACAAAGGAATTTACTTCCTTGCTTTAATTTGAATTACATGTAGTATTGAAACGGAGCTTGCTAGAGCAGTTTAATTACTAATCACCAGATATTGTAGTATGCAGTTCATCTCAGTAAAATGTAAGTCATATGTAAGTGTCAACTATTGGTGATTATCTATGTGAGCCTGTATGGATGCATCAGCTAGTCTACTCAAAAGTTGCTTTTTTATTTTGTGAGAGTGTATTAAACTTGCAATACCTCTTCATTAGAAGTAATATTTGGTGCTATCTTCAATATAGTATAGTGATATGGACCCCCTAATACCACATAAATATTGCCTGTTTATATTCACAAGGGTGTTAACTCATATACTTTGGCCCCAAACTGACAAATAAAGTCAGTGATATTTATGACCTGTGGTGTTATTAAGAATGAATATATGTACATGCCGGATCTATTGAAGTATTACTTTAGAGAACAAACAGCAACCGGCAGGAGTTAAAATTAACCCCAGAAATTAGACACGGATTCTGACCTCGATCTCTCCGGTCCAGTCATTCCTTGAAGAGAGTCAATTTCTTTGTTTCAGATCACAAATTGATGCCATGCATGATTAATTGAACCAGGGGAACACCTGCGTCCCCCTAATTTGGGATCGCTGGGACGAAAGGGATGATTACTCGCCCCTCTCTCTCTGATGAAGCCGAAAGAGAATGAATGGATAGGATTAGTTGGAATTTAAAGATGGATAGAAGGAAAAAGAGATGGCATAAAATAAATGGATTTTGATAATTCAGTAGCTTTTGAGAAAGCCATACATGAATTCATGTTTACTTGAATTTGTATGAATATGGAAATAGAGAGATAGTTGATGAATGGATAGATAAATAAGAGATTGCGAAAGGATGAATAATAGATGGTGAGAGGATGGATTGATGGATAGCAAGATAGGTAGATAAATAGATTTTCCTAGATAGATAGATGGAAGGATGGATAGATATATAGATAGATAAATACTTGCCAAGCTGTGACACAGCATGAAGCCAATGCATTGGGAAAATAAGGAATGGAGAAGGTATGGATAGATGGATAGAGAGATGGACAGAATAACTACATAGAGGGGCAGACAGAAATGTATTTGTTATTAGGTTAATATCAATAAATAGATACTTGAAGATAGATAGGAAGAGAGAAGAAACCAAGATAAATTGGTAGTTGGTAAATACATGGAGGTTGATTAAGGATTAGAAAGATAGTTTGGTAAAGAAATAGTTATAATTTGTGTATAGATTGAAAAAGGGATAGATAGATAGTTAGTTGGATCAAATAATACATGCGGAGGTGGATATATGAGTAGACATATCAATGTGATAAAAAGGAATTGATAGACTTAATTAATAGTACATATAGGGTGATAATACTTATAGGGTGATATTAAACATAAACAAATATAAGAAGGGGTACTAGGAATTAGACCCACCGCTTAGTTCTTAGAAAAACATATATCGATTCTGCTTGTATTTGCCTTTCTTTGTAACAATAGATACTTTACGATAAAGAATCTTTGAAACCAAACTGCCTAAAAGCACACAGGGCACAAAGATAGTATAAAGGTTGTGATAGAAAAATGATATTGAGGATGAAATTGTGCTTACAAAACCAGGAATTTAATCCTGAAATCAATGCTGGCAATTCCTTTCCTTTAATAGTGCATTTGGGAAGCGGCTATTCAATACATGCATGAGCAATTAAGATGAAGGAATCTGAAAATGACAAAGAATACATAGAAAATCAATAAGGCCTTCATCTGCGGAGAATGAATTGATGAAGTTGTCATTGTTTGGTTGTTAAGAGCAAGAGAGATTCACAAGATTTCTCTCGTAAATAATAAAGCACTCTCCTTTCTGCCTTTTTCCGGCTGGCTCCAGCATGTTGCAGAAATGAATAATATATCGGGTTCGTGGAATGCACCTTCCAATGCATAATGAAGGGATGGAGACACACATCTGCCCTTGCCCGGCTAAGGGGTAGACAGTGTGTGTACAGCGTATGTGTGTGTCGGCTTCTATCCTGGACTGTCTGCCATTTTATTGCAAAGTAGACCTCTAATCACAATATGCCTATTGATTTTTTTTTTCTCTTCCCTTCTCCATCTCTCTTCTTGGACGACAGAAGTGTATTTCATTTTAGTGGCAAGGTTGCCTCACCAGACACTGTTTCTCTAATGCGATGACATAAGCATTACCTGTCTCCCTCGCTAAGAGGGATTGTTTAATCTCTTGTAAAAACAGGGATATATGGAGTGTAGGATAAGATTTTAAGTGCGTACCGTGCGCTAGAAAGGATTTATTTATTTTTAGATGCTAAGGTCTGTATGATATATATGAAACAATCCAAATATGCTTTGCGAATCCATATGTTGCTTTCATTAACGGGAAATTTGTACTTATTAGAGAGAAATAGAAGGAAAATCACATGTACTGTAATTAAAGTTATATTGTTGACCTTCTTTCTCTCTCTCTCTCTCTCTCTCTCTTTCTCTCCCGCTCTTTCTCTCCCTTTCTCTCTCTCTCTCCCTTCCTTTCTCTCTCTCTCTCTCTCCCCCTCCCCCTCTCTCTCTCTTTCTGTATCACTTGAGTAGTAATGTCAGAAAGATTCTGGGATACAATTTTTCTTTGGAAACCTTTCTGTGTTCTAAATTTTTGAAATAAAAATTGAGGTTATAAGCAGGTTCTCTTGCATATTGAATCATGAATTAAAAAACTGAAATTCATTATAATATACTAACCTTGAAATATCATAATCTATTGACTAAAAGAACAACCCAAATGAAAATGTATTTTCCAATTTCATCATGTTCTTTCATTGAGAATACAAAAGGCAATTGGGATGTTCCATGTAGGCTACTCTAAATACATGGATGTTTTGTTGGGTAGAACGATAGAACGGTGGGATTCTGTTTGTCTGGGTGTGTGGCGGGGTGTTTGTCTGGGTGTGTGGCGGGGTGTGTGGCGGCACCAAGTACGTTCACACCAGTGACACCTGGCTTCCTCCATCTAGCTGTCAACAGCTCTCCCGAAAAGAGAAGGGCAAAATATCACTCAGATTTAGTCCCTGAAAAGAAAGAGAGAGAGAGAGAGAGAGAGGAGAGAGAGAGAGAGAGAGGGGGGGGGGGGAGTGAGAGGGAGAGTGATATGTTTGCCTGTGTGTCATTCAATTTCCTGCCAATGTCGAGATTTATCCATGGTGATAGTCACAACACATCTCGTTGCTATCTCAATACTGTAATGCGACAAGTGATGGCTACTCCACCAGCAGGCTCGTTCGCTCCTGAGTTTCATCTGCGGCGGCGAGTCGGTGCAGATGTCTGCGAGGTGAAGGTGGCACGGGATGGGTTAATCGTCTTTGAGCGTCTAGCTGTACGGACGAACAAGCTTGCTTGCTTGGTATTTTGAGATTGATTAGATTCTTGGTATGCTGTCAGAAAGGAAGAATGTCAAATTGAATTTCCTGCATGTCATAAAGGTACGAGCGGGAACATAAAATGTGGCGTGGATTTTCGGTCCGGTGACCTTTAGAGAGGCTTTGGATGCCTCCAGGTTCTGAGATGCTAAGGGACTATGCATTCATCATCAATTACTCGTTGTCCAGATGAGCCATAGATAGGCACTTCTGGCACATAAGATGCTGACAGTGACAGGCATATGAGTTGAATGGTATTGATGTATATTTTTCCCAGTTGGAGAATTGATGCAGTATGTGCATCGGGATGCGATTAGCAGTGTTTCCTTTTTAGTACACAGGTGAAATTGATAGGGCTGTTGCAATAACCCCAATGTGACATTTCTTCTTAAAATGTGGCTTCTTGATGAACTTGCGGTCTTTCTCTCTTTTTATCTCTGTCTCTGTATCTCTCTCTTTCACTGTCTGTTTTGTACATCGGATCTATTGCTGTCTTTCTCCCTGTATTGTCTCTAAATCTTTTTTTTCTTTCCCTTTTCTCTTTCTCGCTCTCTCTATTCCCCCTCTCTTTATCTCACCCAGTTTCTTCCTCTCATTCTTTTCTATCTCACACTTTGATAGTCTTTGTAATATTACCCCTCGTATCTTTTTCTTTTCCATCTACAGTCTGTCTACCTATCCCTCTGTGACTTGCTTTTCCCCGTTTATGTAAGCTGCTTCATGAATAATTTGTTCACCTGTGTCACCTTCCCATCCCATCCCGCTAGTCACCCTGGCGCCCTGTTTTAGGTTGCCACCCTCCCAAATTACCCCACCCCATTGTTCCCCCTCCCATTTATCCTGGCTCCATTGCCTCATTGCCCTCTAATCCCTCTGGCTCCTGCCTTTGTGTCCCCCTCCCCATTGCCCCCTCACTCATTTTGTCATGGCACACACCTTGTCAGCCCTCCCTATTGGTATTGCCCCCTAGTTTGAAGGCTCACCCCCTTGTCAGCCGTTATGTGTAACAGTGTCTGCATTATGAGACTACAACAGGGTCTGTACTTCAGCCACTCCTGTTTTGTTCGACACAACCAGGAACTGACAGATCTAGCCTCTGCTCAAATCTTTATGAATCGTGGTTAAGTATCAAAGTCTGTGCTTGCAGACTAATCCCCCCCCCCCTCCACTCTTCCTCTCATCCAACCATCCTGACCCCACCCACCCCACCCCAACCTACCTTAGTATTCTGCTTACCTACTTGGCACTGATTCTATCTGCAGTCACCTCATGTTCACATGTCAGTCATCAGATGAACACAAGTTAGGGTCTCTGGTTTCAGCCAGATTGGGGCCTCCAGGCCAGGGGGGGGGAAACAAGTCAAGAAATGACGAAAAAGATAATACATTCCGACTTTACTTTCCTCTCCCATAGACTATGTAGTATTTCTTGCTGCGCTGCTTGTTGCACTATTTGCACCCGAGCCCAGTCTGCAAGTACAGACTCTATATTGGTGCATCAATAAATATTCATAGTGGATTAAGATTACTAGTAGCCTACATAAGTGCATAGGATCTGTTCTATCGAAATGTAGTCTACATCTTCAAAACATTGAGTTCAAATCCCTCCACAAACAGTACAGCTAGTAATAATAAGCAATCTTTATCCAGACAGAAAAGAAATAAAGAACAATTCTTTGGTTATTTCAACATTTAGAAATAATATCTCATACATATTACCAAAAATTGATGTACCTAGATTTTTACATCAATGTAGTACAGAACTTCCAGTACCAAACTTACGGACCCATATGGGACAAGCCTGCATTAGTTAGATGATTGCGCTACATGTATGGGAAATAATCATATCAGTTTATATTTAGACCTTAATTGGAGATATGAAATAACCAGTTGCCTTTCAACTTGACACTTCTTGGCAACATCCTGGCTATGATTAAGTTATTTTGAAGCAATGTTTACTGCAATACAAGGTAGTTTGAATCACAGGAATGACAACAGAATTAGTTATGCATCAGTTAATAAAGGGGGCACAGAGGAAAACCATCAGTCACAGGGTTTTGGGTTCAAATCCAGGCGTAAGTTTGTACTTGTGTCTAAAAACCTCAGTCACACCACCAAACTGATTCCATACTGACCGATTCTTGACCATTTGGTGTGTAACTATTGGTTCGATCTATCGTCGGTCTGGTGTTGGTCTTGCCGGTGTAACTGGGGTATTACACAAGGTATTTCATCTGCAGTTGTTGTGCTCGGGTGTCGCTAATTTGTACCTGGTAGGAAGAAATACCTTGAACGTTTTCAACCATTATAGTTTCAGCTTGATTAAAAGCTAGGTAGCCTTTATTGAAAGACATCCTATAATTCCAATTATGATAATTGTCAGCATTCATGTGATTTCCAGTTGATTAAAGGCACAGCTCAGAACCAAATTACTAAGCTCTCCTCCTTCCCTCACCGTCATCAAGGTTAATTACTTATTACATTACATCGTGTCTACCATAAAGTAGAGACAAAAATGTGCCTGGATGTTAATGAACGAAAAAATAATAGATCAGCTCATTAGTGGCAAGCATTTCAAACTGATTAGAATTCATAGAAATAGGGTAGATCCAGGAGGGGGTATTATGCTAGAATTTTACCATGTAGCAATGATCCTGTATGAATAGAACATTTCCCAATCTTGTCAATGTTGATTACCGGTATGTGTTCCATGCACATTATGTTGGCTATAAAGCGGAAATTTTAAAAATGTGCTTTGATGTTAATGAATAGATAGTAGATCAATCCATTAAACCCTGAGCATTTTAAAATGATTATAGTTTGTAGAAGTAGCGCTAGGTGGGGGCATTGAGGTAGATGATAAATGTAGCAGCAGTAAATAGATATCATAATGTAATTAGAAGTTCAGAATGTCTCTTTTGTTCACGCTTTTGAAGGTTAATTAATTACTTTTATGTCGGCTTATTATCGTACCAGCCATAAACAGGTGGGTAAAGAAAAATTGTCCCCGGATGTTCCCCAAGAGATTATAAATCAATCCATTAATCATGAGCAATTAAACATGATCAGTAATTGTAGAAGGAGGGTAGATGTGAATTGTGTTAGATCGTCGACATCTAGAAACACTAATGTGTAAATGTTACATGTCATTGAGACAGAAAGTAAACACTTACAAAGATGATGGTGATAATGATGATGATGAATGATGATGATAAGGAACATTGATATTTAAATGATGAGCATGTCAAGCTAATTAGAATTTTTAAAAGTAGGGTAGATGGAAATTGTGCTAGACCATGAATACTAACAGTAGTGTATAAATAATACACATCGTTGAGACAGACCGTGAATACTACCGATGATGATGATGAATTCATAGTCGACTCCCCTGGGAGGACAAGCCGGATAGGTTCTAGAGATGAGCTTCTTCAGCTCTCCCTCTCCCTCTCCCTCTCTCTCTCTTGACGAAGTAGACGACTAGAGGGACTAGAGAGCTGGAAATTAATCATTTCAAAGTGCCAGGAACAATTTGCGTGCGATTCATCATAGCATGACAGTCGACCCTTTGCATGTTAACCCATAGCTGCTCAGTGATCCCTGTTTAATGAGTAAAATACAAATATTTTGATCTAGAATTCTATGAATTACACATTGTACATGAGCAGGAAGCGCAAACAATGACAGTCTCTAAATTCGCAACATGTTGTGAAATTTGTAATCACTATTTTAATTAACAAATGGGCAATGTTTTGTTGATTTTGGTCTATTTTTATTCACATTTTTATTTAAAAAAAAAATCTGTGAAGGAATGGAAAATCATAATAACTGTTGCCTATTTGAGGAGGTAGAAGTGATTTATTTAGACCTTTAAAATACTGTGAAGTGATATGGGTTAAAGGTATTATTCCCCTGTGCATCAATCGACTGCATGCTGATGAAATGTTCTTGTTAGCATTCTTTCTTCACAGTGATGGAAACATGTCTGGCTTGGATCTCATCCGAAGGAGAAAGCATAAAAGCATTTGAAATTGTTTGCAGGCTTCATTATGTTGTTGGCTTACTCTGCTCCAAGCACTTGATGGGGATGGGATTGAGATGTTTTAGATTATTGATATTCATTTTTGAGAGATTATTGAATGCCGAGAAATGGAGCAAAATCTTTTATAGTAAAAGTCGAATGTTTATTTGAAAAATGATAATAATTACATTTGATAGCTACATATGTAAATAGCAAACCAGATTATGCTATTACCCCTAGCAACCACTCCCTTACTGCAACCATTAGCCCCCTTGACTGACAACTCTCCTTGCCCTTCTTCTTTAAAATTCCAATTCAAACAGTGTATGAATGGCCAAATATACCCCACTTCTCCCTGACACCCCTCCCCAGGTCCTCATGGTTGATTATTATGGAGAATATTGTAAGACCCTAATTTAACAAAATATTCAAATGAAATTTACTATTACTCAAATTCAGCAAAAGTATCATAATACAAAATAAATTGAATCACAACTTCAAATTTACAAAAATGGGGAAAGTTTCTGGCAGTGGAGATGGCCGCCATTAATAGTTTGCCGAAGTTCCTGGTTTCACAATAATCTTGGCTAGCTAGGTCTGAGACATCCTGGAGGTATTTGTGCATTGTTTGAAGACAGGTTTCCGTGTTTGTTTGGGATGGATATTCCCTTGCTGCGCCGTGACCTTATGGAGAGGTTTGACAGTTTGCCAACCTCCTGCCTGCCTGCCTGCTTGGTGTGTTTTCAATACGAGTGAAGAAAAACTTCAAAACAAGGGCATGATTGTATTTATGGGGTTATCGTTATGTGGCATTGCTAGCAATATTATGATATTTACACCCCCCTCCTGCTTTCATTTCTAGTGTAAAGGAACTTCAAATCGAGGGCATGATTGTATTTATGGGGTTATCGTTATGTGGCATTGCTAGCAATATTATGATATTTACACCCCCCCCCCCTCCCTGCTTTCATTTCTAGTGTAAAGGAACTTCAAATCGAGGGCATGAATGTATATTTGGGTTCTATATTTGGGTTCGTTGTGACAGAGTGAGCATGATTCAACGCATGATTATAATATTTAACACCCCCCCCCTCCCCTCCATGTATTTTGTGGTTATAACACTAACAGTAGAGGATAGTAGAACCACTGCTGATTTATTGCATAGAGATACATGTACTGAGAGCCAGAAGGGCAGTAACTGCACTCAGCAGATATGATATTTCATGAATTTTAAATGAAATATAACACAGTGACAGCGAGAGAGTTGTTTTGCTCAGTCGTTTTAGTCACCTTATACCTTACTTACAGTTTTATGCAAACTACTGGAAAATGTTAAATCAAAAATTTGGTATGCATTCTATTGAATAGACTGCAAGTTGAATGAGACCCTTTAAATTTCAATGATGGATATCATATATTACCCTGTATGTAAGTTGTGATCTATTGCCTTACATCAGAAGCAAAGTAGTTATTGATACTATGCAAAGAAGAAATAAGGGTCCAAACCAAATATCCTACTGTTTGTCTAATTGAGATGAAACCTATCGAGTTGCGCTGAGGACATCTGTGCTTTTTGACACGGTGGTCATATTTTCTGGAATGAATTGGAGTAATAGAGATCTACTTCAAATATCATATTGTGTGCGTTCTTTGTATTACCATGTGGTTGCCATAGGAACAGGGCATTCTCACTAGAGGAAATTTACAAAAAAGAAGCGTTTAAAGAATCATCACATACATGAACACTTATGTATCAAGAAATGTTGTGTTGGGGTGGCCAGCTTACATCAAGTTTTAAGTGTAATCATGTAGTGTATATATCATGGACATAGCTCGAGGGTACAGTAACTTGCACTGGTCATTTCAGAGAGCACTCATAGTAAGCCCCACCCAATTATTAGTTTTTAGTTAGATATTATGTTCACAACTTCACATAGGCAGTGAGCCATGATCAAAGTCTTCAAGCTTTTGAACAAAACTGCTGAAATCTCATGTTTCATATGACTGTATGATATTTTACTCGGACCAGAAACAATATTAATTGCATTTTTATTTAACCATGGCTCTTATCATCAAAATAAGTTAAATTCATGGTTTAACTAAACAATGAATTTTGCTGGTGTGAATTGAGGCTAGCAATGAATCAATTGACAGCTGGGGCGGTGAGTTTGAACTTGTGAACCTATCCCATTGGCAAGGATGAGATGAAAACTTATCCATTACCTAGTCTTTGTGATCAGTCACCCTCTCCTGAGTGTGCTATTGTTGTTTGTGATTGATTACTTTCCTTTGATAAATATGCCGCAATTTGACTTCTATCATTTCTACTGCCATGCTTAGAAATACTTGTATCCATTCCATTTTGCACGTTATGAGAAGTACATTAGCCCACTTTATAAAGGAAAATAAACAGAATCATTGAAGGAATTGCGGCATTGTCAAGTTATTTAGAGATTTATGGAAGATACTTATCTTCAAATTCGTTATAAACTGTTTAGGTAAAATAAACTCTTGAAAAGGTATCTGCTTTCTGTTAGAAATAGGTAAAAGCTACCAGTGATTTCTAAGTCTCGGAAGCAAATATCAAAATTTCTTGAGATATTACCAATCTGTCTTTCTGTATTCATCTCTCTCTCTCTCTCTCTTCTGTCCTTTCTGCGTAGGGGGAAAAATAGCTTAAATGCTAGTCTAATGATCTTCTGCCTTATGGTGTATTGATTACCGGTAAATTAGCCATTTCTCTTAAGTTGACTCTATGTTAAAATGGGGTAAACATTCTCTCTGTCGCGTGTGAGGCTACAATTTGTCTCGGAGAAACATAGTAGAATGTTTTAGTCTGTTAGGAGTTTCATGGTCAAAATACAAAAAAATACAATGTTGATTTGATTAGTGAAGCATTAAAAAGAGAATAATAGTTATTTAAAAAGATTACTACATTCATGCAACCCTCCTCATTCTTCAAATCTCTTATCCAAGTCACATGAGCGAAACCTACTTCAAGAAAGGTATTTTTTAAAACTCATTAATGCTCTAATGTAATGCTCTAATGTAACAACTTCAAGCACTTTGGAAGTGCATTGAGATGTTGTATCATAACAGAAGAGTTAGGAAACACTACATGTAATAAGAGAATAATACATAATTATGTTTCCTTATTCTCCAGATCTTGATCTAATTAAGGGAAAACTGAAACCTCCTTTGAGAAAGGCATTTAAGTCTTTATGAATGCACTAATGCATTAAACCATTCTAACATTTTTTCAAGCACTTATGAAGTGCATGCTTAGAGAATATTATCAAAAGTAATCTGTAGGTCTTACGAGATTGCACAAATAAAAACGAGATATTATCACAGCTAATCTTTACTCGAAGACGGTCCAGGATTTTATTAATACATATCAACAAATTTGTAAACTCAATCACATACAATTTGACTCAAGATGATCTTGAAACTATAAATATTATTCATCTAATTATTAAGAGTTATAATTCCTTCCTCCTTTCCAACATCTCTATTCTTTCTTGTCAAGTGTGTGAGGATTATTTGCGCTCAATCCAATTCATGAAGCTAACAAACCACTGGTTGATAAGTGCACGACCAGTCTCGTATCTTGTGTTATCGTCGGCTCATTCTCGATTTCCCCACTTTTAGTCGCTGCCATATTAACTGCAAGATGCATACATAATTCCCTTCTGCAATTCCCAGCTAATATGAGCAGTAGTCTGCCAAGTCTCAGACCCTTTTATTTCTGATTTGGATCAGAATGGGGGTGCAGTCGTGTAGTAGTATTTATCATTTGCAGCTTTGGTTTTCTGTAATCCTTATTCTGAAAAGATGGAGATTATAATTTACCACCAGAATGACCACATGTCCAGTGTGAAAGGCTCATATTATTACCAGACTTATTTTTCACTAGTTATGAAATCAACAAACAAGTAGAAATAAATCAATTGATTAATTGTAAGAAAGAGACATTTACAAGATGAGCTATTCATCACTGTGAAAAAAATGATTTGATGTTTGATATCTTTAATTCAGGGTAATTTTAATTTGTACAAATGTAATTAACAAAAAATATGTAAATGTCAAGAAATATATCTGATATTTTCGTTTTCTTTTGGGGACTATAAGGTCTATACTTTTGCTATCTTTTCTTTGTTATCACCAAATATCTTAAGTATGTAATTACTAGGTTGTCTTTTATGTTGACATTTACAATGAATTGAAGCTTGTTATGATTTTATAAATAGTGGGTACAAAATCTGAGACTACTCTCCATTGCTGAATGCCTGGATGTACATACATACGTGTGTATGTGTGTCACATATTCTCTCTCAGTCAGTCTCAGGGGCCAAATCATGCTAATGAAAGTAATTATGTTACACAAGCTAATGTGACTTGTGGCTGCTACGTGGAGTGATGTTCAGTTGATAACATGCTCCGATGTGCATTATTATGATGATGAGACTCTGATCCGATCAAACCATATTGAGTCACTCACTCACGTATGGTGAAGGAATGAATATGTTTCTCAGAGCCTTTGTGATAAATAATCAGGTGCCAGTTATGAATTATTATTAGAAAAGGGTATGTGCTGGTTTTAATAATGTAATTCTATTCCATATGGAAATGTTAGCATCTAGGGCATGGATTGTATCCAGAGCAATTCATAAAAATATTGGGAGTGTGTAGCCTCCCCCTCTCTGGCAATCTCTCCTTTTCTACCTGTCTGTCTGTCTCTCTTTTTCTCTCTCTCTCTCTCTCTCTCTCTCTCTCTTTCTCTCTCCCTCTCTATCTCTTTTTCTCTCTCTCTCTTTCTCTCTGTATTTTCTTTCCTCTCTACCTCTTTCTAATATATTTTTTTTAATGGAAAGAGTTTTCAGCTTGTGTATTTTTATCTCCTTAAAATTTTAGTTATTTAGGCCTGTATATTATACCATCAGCTATTGAGGAGAGCCTTATAAATAAAGAGACTTGTTTTGTTTTGTTGAATCGTAGGAATTAGCCGCTTCTTTTCATTTGAACATATTGTATTTTGTTTTCTTGTGTTTATAGTCTGTTGACAGGTTTTTACTTCAGTTGGGCAATGTGGAGATCTACATTAAGCATGTCTGCATACAATATAGTCTTCACGTTAATCTGAATTGATGTCTCTTCTGATTCTGTAAAGCATTTCTACCTTTCAAAAGGAAGTTGGCAAAGTAGTGCAGACCTACCCATATGAGATATATACAGATTGTTCAGAGGTTTGGTGTACGTGACTGACGACTATTTGTTCTAAGATTAGCAGCATTCGCACTCTTCATCTTGAATTGGTGCATGTAGTTGTACAGGTATTTCTTTGTGAAGACTGTGTTAGTTGCGGGTGAGCCACCCCTTTCTCAGGTTACCGTTGACTCATTCTTCCTGCCCCCAGTAGAACTTAGACGTTTACAGGCCCTCTAAAGGTCACCTCTTACCTGTGAGTTTACCGGCCATGTCTAAACGGCACCATAGCAGTTGTGTTGATTATATCCCTCTGGTTTATCTCCACTACAGACCATGTTATGATTGTAATTCAAAGTTTGATTTGGGTCCTCATTAACACTCCATGCCCTACCATCATTTTAGTACTTGCTGGAGGCATGTCTAACGCAGCAGCATCTCATGATTGCAACCTGCATCCTCACTATATGACAAGGACATTTCTGATACTAGTATTGTATTGTTCATCGTGAAGTAGGCCTACATGTACCAGGAAAAGGATCCATATGAAGCAAATGTGAACAGCTCAATTTTTGTTTCTATCGAGTCGAGTGTTGGTGGAATCATACCCCATTAGCCCCTTGGATCTTCCTCTACATTACGATAAAGCATGATTGATGAGATATATCATACATCTATTAATTAATGTATGCCTATATAGTATCCAGGCAATATTGAATGGCTTTTAGATGATTGTGTTCTGTCTAGTTCCAGTCCGTGCCGTGGTGTTGTTTAGCTACCGCATGTCTACATGTATATATGATGTCATTGGACTTTGTAAAGATGCATGCCACTTCTGGATCATACATTAATGAATTATATTCTGAGTGTTTTTAAAGTAAATTTACTATCCTTTGCGACTCTTGGAATGCTGTTGCGTTTGTCAGCTCTCGAGCTAGTCTTTACCTTCTGACCCGATTTCCTCACGAGCCTAGAGTGTGCACCCCCTCCCCTCTTCCTGTCCCTGTCCCCTGTACCCCTCCTTTGTACCCCTCCTTTGTACCCCTCCCACCCCTGTACCCCTCCCACCCCTGTACCCCTTGAACATCCCTCATTATTTATTCAAATATTGCTGCTCCAACTCCTTCTTACAGTGTACCTCATTATTATATCCACTTTTAATTGTTTTACAAGTATCCAATGTAGAGAAATTAGCACAACTGCTCCTTAGATTGTAAAAAAATGCAAGCTAAAGCACTTGTTTAACTTAAATTGTAGACTCAGTCACTTGATTTTGTATTTTTAAGTTTTACATTCATCTAGTACCAATGATATATATTTTGTATAAGCTTGTTCTTCCAATATTTGCAGTTATTTGCATTATATATACATTTCTCCCTTCATACTTGTACATGCACTTGATGATTTATCTAGTCAAAGGGGAGAAATTTGAAGCATCTGCAAATGTAGCTAAGAATAAATCAAAGGAGCGACTTCATTTGAATGGACAATGACATTGTATTTTCTGTGCGGACAATTGAAGTATGTTATTCTTTATATTTTGCCTTTTTTTCTCATTACAGACAATTCACAGCAGACGACTACCTAGCTGAGGGCAAGAAACTCAAACACTTAGCTGATACTCAGGTAAGATCGGGTAATCCAGTGAAGAATTCATCATTACATCTATCTATTCATCCAATCCATTAGAAAGGGACAAATCAAATATAACACCAAATTTGGATTTAGGTCAATCTATTGCAAATGTTGATTTGAGGAGGGTGGGGGGTAATAGGCCATTTTTGTAATGTAATCAAGTTTAATGCAAGCACTTTAAATGCCTCATTATCAATCATCCATATATTCATATAGTATTGTGTCTAACTAGTCATAATGCAATTTGTATACATTAGATGTTGCTAGGTTGGCAGCTTGCCCTACCTAACAATATATAATGTGTCCAATTTGCATACTAGCTACTGAAACGGGTGAATGAAATAATTTGTAACAAGATTCACTCTCTATTTACTACGCCATACTTATAGAAGGAATCCACTTTGCTCAAATTTATCCTTGCTATGTCTGGCAAGCTTCAGGAGTTCTCAAAATAATCTTTTGTTCAAGAAGTATGCATAAAATTAGTCTGTAACTTTCCATCCTAACACATTCTAACTCATGACAGCCATGAAATAGCTTAACCGGCATTTTTGTATTTGTTGCTATGTTAGGTGGACAAGCACGCCAAGGCACTTACTTACTTTGAAGCTGTGGTATATCTCACATCCTGTGGCAATGTCTTTGAGTTGGACCCGCTCGTACCGGATGACAAAGCTGTCACCATGTATTCAGATACTTGTGAAATTATCAGGTAAATATTAATGTGGAATTATTTTCTTTCTTGGTCTTAAATGTGATTATTGGCAAGTACTCAAAGTCTGTTCATGATAGCCTTAAGGGCTAGGTGATAATTCAAAATATGATATTGATATCTACATGTACTAGCATTAATCGGCAACTATATACCCGTGTGAAGATTAATGTAAGCAAAACATAAAATGTGTTTGTAATCAACTATTACTGCAACCTACAAACCTTGCAAACTGGTTTCAGAGTGGAATCTTCTTTCTTCTCATTTCTCATAAAAAGCACTTTGAATAGAATAGCAAGTATCGATGGAAAAAAAAGCTGCATGCAACGATGATCCTGTGCATACTCTCATATCTTTGTGTTAAAAGACAAAAAAATATGAAGTGCAGTCAAAGAATGTAAAACCGCAGAATGTGAACGAACTTTAGATTTAATCAATTATTTAGTGTCATGCACTTCACTTAGGATCATTAAGGGTATTCAAAAACTGATGTGTTCCCTTCTGATAAGTATGATTTAATGTAATTTGTTTTAGGTATTCAAAAGGTAATTCCCCACCTACTAACCTACCAGCGGGTCAAAGAGACAGACTCAGATAATGCTTTTTTACAGAGCCAGAAGGACGTTAACTCTTTGTTTAAGGATATGAATTAATGCCCTTCTGGCTCTCGGCTAACAGACAGTATCAGATTGCTGTAAACACTCCATCCGTCATAGATAGTGGTTGCATCAAATGCAGTTCAATTTACAGGGGCAAGAAGGAAAATAGAATCAGATTATCCATCCCATGTGACTCTTTCATCTTGTAAACATGTTTATCTGTCATGCCGTTTTTATGGTAAATCATCAATAGTTGTTTTTAACCCGAGTAGAGTTTTTTTTTCTTCATTTTGTTCTTCAGTTCAGTATTTGCAAAATGTGTTATTGTGTTGCTGATATTTTTTGAGAGGGTAGGTGTTTTTACTCAATAGATGAATTTCTCTTTGTTTATCAATTTTGTTGACCTAAATGTTGGTGAACCCATTCTTCAAACTCAAAATGTTGTTGCAAAAAAGGTGGTGACATGGTTTAAAATATGTTTGTGATATTACCCTGCTGTGATTGTTTGCAGCATCAAATTAATCTATATTTTGTTCCCTACCTCTGTCTCTCGTTCTCTTTCTATATCTTCCTCTTTCTGTTTTCTTTTTGTTCCTCTTTGTCTTTCTCTCCTCTCTCCCTCCATCTCCTCTCCTCTGTCCCCCTCTCCCTATGTCTGTTGGTTTTCTACTCGTATATCTCCCCCACCTTTTCCATCTCTCTCCCCCTTTCTCTTTCTCTCTCTCTCTTCCTCTCTCTCTCTCTCTCTCTCTCTCTTCCTCTTTCTATCCTATTTCTCTCTCTCTCTCCCTTTCTTTCCTTGTCTCTATATCTCCTTCTTATTGATTCACAGATATATTCTAAAGCTTAAAGGTATTCACAATGGCCAGGAGGGGAATAGCAATGATAACAAACTAGCCGTGTTGTGGTGAGTTCATACAACCATTTTCCTGAAATTAATATTCAGGGCAATCCTCTTTGCATAAGTTGAATAAATTATTGAAAATCAGCATTGACATAAATATGAAAAAAATTGACATTCTTTTATATGCTTTTAAATGATGGTAGATGAGTAATTCTATATCTGGCTAACAAATGTAAGAATGATAAATGTCAGAGGTTGCATTTATCAAATTATCTTGTATTTAATATCATAATTGGATATCGTATCAAATTATTGGTTTCTACGATGCTTGTACACTCGTAACTTGAAATTATTGCACCATTCTAAGTGTCTTTGCAGTATCTTGTTCATACCAAAACCAAGATAACTTCAATCAAATCAAATTCACTGCAATCAAATGTGGATGGATATGAAATACTATACTTGACTTTGTTCTTTGCAGCTACAGTAGTGAAGTGCTGCTTAGCATGCTATTATTCAAGCTGAAGAGGCAGTCAGCACAAAATTACAAAATTTAATAAAAACGTTGTTCAGATGTGAAATAACCTGAGAATATACTTTTTTCACTAAGCAGCTACCGTTCCTCAACATGAAATTGTTTTAGAGGCTGTCAGTATGAAATTGAATTTCTGTGAAAACACTGTTTTAAGAAGTGAGATAAGAACAAAACCTGTACATGTATAGTGCATGACTTTTGTATTTTCTCTTTGCAGCTACCGTTGCCAAGCGTTGCTCAACATGCACATGTTCAAGCTGAAGCGACAATCAGCGATGAATCTATCGAGGGCGCTAACTGAGCATCTCAAGGGCACATCATCCAAACCTCAACCTCCGTTACAGCAGAATCCATCTTCATGGAACTCGTCTTCAAGGTACGTACAATAGGAGTGAGCTGACAATTAATGAACTCTCCTCAAGGTATATTCTACAGTGGCCATCTGACATTTTGCTCTGGCCAGAATTGGTTCAGTTTTTGAAGAGTAGAATCGGGGCGTATGTAGATAATCTTTTATTTTTCTCTTATATAGAAATCTGTGTATTTTATGGAATTGCATGAAAGACATTTTTGTTTTTAAAAGCCATTTTGTACTGGATACGGGTGTGTGAGCTGAAGACAGCTGATAAATGATTCAATTATACATTGCCAAGCTAGAGATTTCAAAGGTTATTTTCAGGAAAAGTAAAATTATTCAACAGCATAATCCAGTGCAACAGAATGGGATTTAAATTTACAAGTGATTTTTGGCTCTTTCTGCTCCTGTATTATAAGCAATTCACAGTGCAGATCAAAGGATAATGCAAACTGTCAGTAAAGGTTGACACTGCACCATGTATGGAAATTGGAAAATTATAAAGATTCTAAGGATAGAGAGATGAGGAAGGGAAGGGGTAGATTTAGACTGAGGGGAGAGAAGGTGACAGAGACAGACAGACATGGAGAACCATTTGCAGATGGACAAGCGGGCAGGTTTAATGAACAAGATAAATTTCAAATAATTGTTATGTACATGATGTAGATATTTTTATTAGTATGATTAGAAATAAATTGTAATAAAAAACCCACATAAATTGTACACTTTCGAAGGAGGAAGGTTTCTCTTTATATTTATTGTTTCAATTTATGTTGATTTCTTCATGTTGAGTGGGAGTGTGGGGGAACTAGAGCTCAAAATCTTCAATCTATTTTCATTTAATGCATCTCATTCTGCACACAATATTGAGGGTATCACATTGTCTCCTCCACCAGACCCCTAATCCACAAACACTTATTTGTCTGCCTCAAATCATAAAAAGACTTGGAAAGTGGAGGTATCAAATAAGCAACAAGCCATTAAATACAAAATAGGTTGAGAAGTAGAAGGATAAGCATTCAGTCTGACTTTCAAGCTTGAGTTTGTAATTACATGTGGCAATCTGTGCACCTTTGTGAAGTAGAAAAGGGGTCTGTTTGTATGTAGACTAGCTGCATATGTTACATCACTTAGGCTGGCAAGGAAATTTGATTTTCGTATTTCCCGTTGTGACCGTGATGCAGGCAGGAGGAATCAGCCATGGTATCAGGGTAACTTCAAAAGGTTAATCCAGGCCTCTGCTTAGAGAATTCTTGTCTTGATTTAAAGGAATATACATATGGATGATTCCTTTGTCTCATTTTCCTTTTATTTCACAAAATCCATTGTTTTTTTTTGTTTATTTGTATGGTTTTTTTTAAATCAATTTGTTTGTATGCCCTGTGGGATTTTTTAGACAGATTTTGAAATGTTTTAAAAGGGATACTAATAGGACATGATACACGCTTAAAATTCTATGTTGTATTTTATAGTCTACTGTATTTATGTTCAAAACTTGGCAAGAAACTTTGAATGTATTTTTACTTGGCCTTTTATGTGACAGATTGTAAAGAGCAAGGTATGAGGAATTATAAAGGAGAAGGAGGCAAGTCTGGAATGAGTCCAATTGGCATTTCGTCTGCCCACAAACAAGAGTGATAATTCTGTTCAAATTCTGTTACGGTATATGTATATATATATGCATTCATGTAATTTCATTAATAATAATAATAATAATAATAATAATAATAATAATGATAATAATAATTAGTAACTTCATGCAATCATGTACACTAAGATCTTTAAATAGTTGGTAGCAACTGATAAGGGACAAAATTCCTTGGGAATTGCTGGCATCAAATATCTGTTTATTCTTGAAAGCTCTCATTAACCAATCAACATAACATCCATTTTCTTTATTTACAATCACCCTTACAGGTACACAGGCACCCCGTCCCCCGTCTCTCCCACCCCTTCCGCAGCGGGCAGCGTGGGCTCGGCCTGCAGCATGGGTTCGCAGGGGAGCACGTCCAGCGATCTGGTCCCCTCCCAGACTTCAGGGGGCGGCCCAGCCCCTCCCTCCGGCCCCGGGGCCAAACTGTGCAATGGGCTGAACCCGCAGTCTTCGACGGTAGCCATGCCGCAACACATCGTCCGTATCATGTCCCAGTTCCTCACCTATTCCAACTACAGTCTCTACAGCATACAATACTGGGAGCAGGCTGATATACTCACAGAAGAGAACAAAGGTAAGCTAGTACACCCTCAAGCCATGCATTTTTATCTACAATACGTCTCTCCATCCAGGTGTTGAATGTGTACCTGTTGGGATGTGAATGTCATTGTGGTTTGATCAGTATTGTGCGATTTGCCAAAAGTATTACCGGTAACTTGTTTTGGACTCTCTCATTCTTTTATATATCACCAGCAATTTCCAATGAATATATTGCTTGTGATGTGTTTTCATACTTTAAATAATACTGGCAAAGTGGCAATAGTGTACAACTTTAGACCAAAGTTTGGTACCATATGTTTGTGAAGACCCATGCCCATATATTTGTTTGGGGCTTTCCATTGTTTTAAGTATGATATAGTAAATTTGTTATATAAGTTATTAATAATTTCAAACTTCACATCAAGTAACTCTTCGTCCTTACCCCATAATCAACCAATTAGGTTAACTTCTAGAACATTTTTCCTTTTGACGATGAACTTTTCTTTTTAAAACTTTGCATTACACCACACCTTCCTTGTACCTCTTCCACAGATTTCTTCCGGGATTTGGCGCGAGAGTGCGGGGAGCTTACACTTCACAGCAGTACTCGGGACTTGGTCCACTACGTCCGTAGAGGGCTAACTAACCTCAGACGCTTGTGAGACAGACGCCGCACCAGACTCACGGTGTTAAACACTGGTGTTAAATAAAAGAGCTATCCAAGCAAGCCATGCTATGGAGCTGGTGTATTTAAAATGGACATGGTAACACCATACTTCAGTGCCAATGCCACGAGCACTCTCTTATATGCCATAGAATGGACATCGCGCTACCAAATATATTAAGTAAATGAGTGCTATCGTCAAGAAAAAACCTGTCACCACTGTACACAGTTTCAAGAAATATCATTGTAGTCGGCAGCAGGGGATCAATCGGTCATGAGAAACCCAAGTCTCAACTGAGCTACAGAGTATTGTGCTAAAGTAACACCGAGTACCTTCTACAGATGAACAAAGAAGTCGGTGCTAGTTTCAATCTGAAGAAGAATCCTACAGTCCTGTACTTACTGATGCATTATTAATTCTCATCAATTGAGCTCTGTGGATGAAAACTAATCTGTGATGGACAGCAAAAGCATGCAGCTCAATTTTTCATGATGAAGAAATTTTTTTCTTTCTTCAAACCAGTTACAAAATTGCCTTCATTCCAGCCTTGATGGAAAATTATATTAATCATGGTTGCAGAAATGGGCTTTTATGATTATGGGGAAATAGAAGAATGGTTGTTAGTCCAAATACTAAAAATCATTGCAGGTTAAAGAAGTTATTTTTAAATCTCAAACCACAGATGAGCAGTAAAGTAAAAATAGATATTTGATATTGATTAAAAAAAACCCTGGGGAATATGTGTTTTTGTACACAGTGTTGATAATGTATATGCTAATGACAGATCTTTTTTCTTCATTTCAAGCAATGAAATCTTTCGTGTTCAGAGATCAAAATAATGTTTCATACAAGGCAAAAACAGCTGAATTATAATACGAAATTGGAGTTAATCACCTTTTTTTTCCACCTTATATATCATGGATGATTATGCCTTGGAAACTCGACAAAATTATGAATTCAATTCTTCCAAATGACCATTCTAAATAATCCTAAGAGGATTGTGAGGTCTTAAAATGATTGCATAAAATGAAATGAAGTAGATCCTATTAGGAATTTACAGAAATAAAGGGAAACATTTTTTAGGATATATTTTTATATATGACTGGTTTGGAATAACAAGTTTTGACATATACAGTTTCCCTCTTAATATGAAGCAGAAAAGAAATATTGACGAAGAAGAGCTGTTCTGGATTTTTTTTTCGCCAGTTTTGAATATAAGTAGGACTTCTACTGCACAAACATGTTTACCATTTATTTTTCTAATTTACCTTTTCTTAGAATCTTTATTGAAATATATTTTCTGAATTTGCTCTAAAAACAATGGAATAATCGTTAGAATTTTCAATTTAAATTGTTTTTGAAATTGTTATTACTCCACAATTCAATTATTTTGAAACCTGGTCTTGTTTACTCAAATCCACAGGAATTTTTAGTTTCCAAAACATTATTTTTGTACTTGTTTTTATGACGGAAAGCTAAAAGTTTTCAGTGATGAAAGAAGCCATGTCAAAACATTGTATTTTGTGTTCCGACAGCTATTAAGAGTTCATTGCTTCGTCCCAAGTCAAGAAGCGAATGGCATTATTGTTTTTCTGAATGTAAATCTCGAAGAGACTGTTGATTCAAGGGCCCAAATGCCATCATATCAAGCCATTTTATCCTTTGATAATTGGATTTTATCCTTTGATAATTGGAAGAAGAAAAAAGAAACTAACATGTTCATGAAGTGAACTAGGGCTTCCAGCCACAATTTATCAATTATTACTTCTGGAATCATCTTAATATTTCTCTCCCTCTTTTAAATGAAATATTGCCATTTCTTTAGAAGACTTACTGGAACATGGTGTTTTAATATTTGCTGCCATTACACTTATTTGGTCATGGTACATCTAGCCATACACATGGGTTTCTCATACATATTCCAAAAGAAACTAGATGGTTGCATATTTCATAAAATTTGCATTGTTGAACCAACTGCCTAATTGTTTTCAAAATTGACATTATAGGTGAGAGTTTGAGACCGCTGTAGGCTGCTACTTAAAATTGTGTCGATGCTCAAATTCCGTAGATGAGCCAAAGTTATCCCTAATCGTCTACAAACCAATGAACTGATCAATGTGTGGTACAGACTGTGTCATAGAATCTGCCAAGATAATCAAGTCAACTCGAGGAAAGTGAGGAGGAGAAAATGATCTCGTGATTAGACAAATCGCTGCAAAATATTCCGAGTGTCTCAACTCGCAAAATCATAAAACATGACATAGTCATGCCAGTGTATATTTATATTGTGAATGTCGTACATCGAGTGTGTAGAAAAGATCATTGTCACAAAAGAGAACAGAGTACGCTTTGTAAATGTAGAGATATTACAAAAAAAATCGCTTGTACAATTTTACTGTTGCTATTATTGAATAATGAATGAATGAGTATCTAATGCGCCACTGCTCTCTCAATATTGTACATATTTATTCCACATTTTTTTTAGAGAGAGGAATGGAGGGCAAGTAGTCGTGTGACGGACGGACAGACTATTGCTTCCACATTGTGCTACGTACATACGTGTAACTACTGTATTTATTGCTGTACATGGGTTGTTAATGTCGTCTTTAAAATTGTGATCAGTTCTGTACGATTCTTTCTTTTCTTTTTAAGCTATACAGATTTTTATAGAGCAGTATTTCTGAGGTTGCATTTCTTTTTCCACCTTTTTCATTTCTTGTTTTTTTAGACGCTGGCTGGTTGATGTATACAGTACAGGGTTGATGTGTACCTCTCTATAGTGTCTCTATGTTATGTATGTGCCATGATATTACCCCCTTTAAACTTATCAATCTGAAATCTATATGGACAGTAGTTTTAGTATATATAAAATTTCTGCTGAAAACAAGCAGAAAATGGGTGTTTTTAGAAGGATAGGATCAAACCATTTCTTTAGTGCGAAAGTGATGAAATACAAAGTAAGAGTTCTTCACCCATTCCAATTATTTTTTGGATTTCTGTTCATATATCAGTACATGTAAAGCACAGTACTTCTGCCATAGAATCTACACAAATATAATGAATTGTTTGCAAATTAAGAATATAATAATCACTCTACCATTTTGCATTCTATTTTCCAACTTCAATATAAAATGAACATTTTGGGTGCCTTATCTGGAAATTATCAGTCCAAAATCCTTGCCCATATTAACGACATGTGTATGAACTCTCTGAATAATAGCAATCAGCCGGTTTATGTATTTGTTATTCACTTGACACATGTATCATTCAATACCGAATGAAAAGGGGAATTCCCATTTACCTAACTCGCACTATTGATTAGCATTCAAATGAGATTGATTTTAACGCCAAGTGCACATAAGATTTGCCTGCCTATTAAGTGCCAATATCTGAATTTATACACCTATATACGGATCAAGCAGACATATCACGAAAAAAATTATGTGAAATTTGCTTGTGCTATTTTAAATAAGAAACAAAAATGGTGCCTTTTTATGATTTTACTTGTTGAGGAAGGTGGACAAAAAGTTATCAGCCAGCCAGTGAAATAGATAGATTTATATACGATAGAGTATAGAGATACATAAGAGAGTGTTGTCTATAATACTTAGAGAGTAATACCTAGAGATTTCTGTCTTTATATATGTGTGTGTGTTTTAAGATGTGTAAGGGTAGTAGCGTAGGAAATGTTCTATTGAAGAGTGCTATCGCTTGTTATCAGTTCTCTGTGCTTTGCTATTGGGTTCTTGGGGGTACAAGCCACGCCTGAAGCTGAAACATATTTTGAACTATTTTATTTTTGTGTCTTGGGGTTTTTCCCTATTCAAAGGAGTGATCATGTTCTTTGTTTTCATCTCAATATATATTGATATTCCAAACTTTTGAAAAAAAAGACCCAGCAAAGTTGTTGCCAATTTAAAGATTGTAATATCGTTATTCATACAAAAAGGGATACTGTAGATGCAGAAATTCTTCACATGCTTCGTGTATATTAATTCGTAGCTTTCTCAATGAAAAGTTATTGAACCAAACTGCAAAGTGTGAGTTCTCATCCTCAATCATGCAAAATCCCACAAAATTTACCTCCACTTTTGTTGTGGGGGTCGTGAATGCTTCAAGTGCCAATTATGTATTATTTTCTGTATTAGATATTATTTTTGATCGCCTCGGTCCCCACCTTGTTTGTGTAGTCCTTTCAATCCCTCTATTGAACTACATGATGTAGTCAACCTCATAAGTTTGCAAATTCAATGATTTCAGCAACTTAATGGTTGTGGGATTCTAGGAGTTAGGTGCTATGAGCTGTATTAGGCCTGTTTACTAATGTATTCAAATTTATGTAGGTTTCTTTCTAGAATCCATGGTGACAAGTTATTCAACATTATTTGGATACATTAGTAAACTGGTCTATTCTTCAGAAATGTGTAATTTATGAAAATGTCTAAAGAAAGTGCTGAATTGAAAATGCTGTCAAGAGAATTTGTAAATGTTATGTGGGGCGAGCCTCTGACAAAGCAAAGGGTTGCTACAGATTAATGGTTTCACCAAGAATAAGATGAAAGGCAGAGGGTGCTAGATCATGGATGAAAAAGCATTGCAACATTAACGGTGCATTAGTATCTGGATGATTTCTCTTAAATTTCATGATACAATCCTGTCGTAAATTCATCTCAAAGCCCAATTTTCAAAAATTATAGCATGTTGTAAATAAATCAAAGGTTAAAACTGCCAAATACCAATCAGGCGATCTTTTGAGCAAACATTTGGCGCACGGATGCGACTTATGCTCCTCAGATTGATATTTGGCAGTTTTAACAACGAGCTTTAATTTTTGAAAATTAGAGTGGGCTTTAAGCTCGCACACGTCTATAACAGATTTTATTTGACTAGGAGAATTAATTGAACTAAAATTTTGGTTAATATTATTTTAATCAGGAATTTAATGGTAATGAAGATTTGACAATCTCAGTAAACTAGGATAATTGAATCATACAGTATAGATACGGTGTACATGCTCCTTAATGCCTAGATTTTGTAGACATTTTCTTGCCTGTATTCGAGGTAAATAAAATATTTGGAAATAAACCTTGCAATATGGACGAATATGGAAGGCAGAATTAAAGGGAACTATTTTTGGGCGTATTACCGAGCTTTAATGTCCTGGGGTCGTTATGAGCTCTGTACAAAAACCTGCTGTAAATGTTTTATTCTCTTCTTATATGTAAAACGCAACATTACTGCTTCCTGTATATTTTGATTCTCCCTCCCCTTTATACAGCTTACATTCCGTTTAGGACAAGTGAGTCTAAGAACATGTATTTATAAAAAAAAGCTGTGACATATTTAATTTTCCCCAACATTGTATCTATGAATCTCTTTCTTGCACGTTTATTTGTGACATGTCAACACCTGTGTTTGAAAATATACTTTCACCTTATGACAAAGCACATGATCTTTTATCGTCTTCATTTTCAAACTTGTACACCTGAATGAATTACGGTACTGAGGTCGTACATTTCCTATAATGGCTATATAGAAAATGCGTTCTTGATAAACGACTTCACATGGTACGTCATGTTTTGGTGGGGAATCTTGTAGATTAATTTTTTCATAATGTTTCAGTATAATCTTGATCTATAAACCGGTAGCCATTACAGGAAATGTACGATCTCAGTAATGACCATGAGGGTATTAAACTTTGCCATCAACGGTAAGTTACAATTTCCCATTAATTACGACTTTCCCTCATTAAAAAGTCTTTCCATCAAAGGGCAGGAAAACATTTATTTTTCAGAATACCTACAATTATTTTTTGGGGGAAGGTCTTTTTTTTTTCTTTTCAAATTCTGTCATTTCAGACTGTAATCAGGCATGCATGATATATATTTTTTTTTCCTTTATTTCGGCCTCTATATTTCTGCAATATTTGCATTATATAAATTCATCTATCTAATCCTGAGAGGGTCATATAGTGGAGCTCAAGAGGGGTCATGTACTGGAGCTTGAGAGAGGCCTATGGAACAGTTTATACGTCGTATTCTTATAGACTGAAGGCAGTTCATGCATGCTGATATCCACCTTCTCAAACCCTTCTAAAAAACCATGCTGTATCAACTGAGCCATGCGGACGGTCAGATGAGTGTGCTCGTTTGTCGTAGTGAGCTCGTCCACTGGAGTCCAGGCCGCGTTGGTCAGCTCCGTGGTACAGATGTTGATGTCAAAGGTCAGAGGTTTAAGGCGTGTCACAACGTAGATGTCGGAGCGGCCAAAAGCACTGGGTACCTTGTGTTGCTGACGAAAAGCTAATACTCCCTTAAATTCTGTGACATAGACAAAGACAAATGGTCAGACAATTTTACAATCAACTCTTCTGATTATTTCTTGCATATAAAAATTGTCAATAAACAGGATCCATCATTTGTATTTCACAAACTTTACACCTAAATAGGACGTGTCTTGACACAATAACACTAGTAGTTGGCTGTAAATTCCTCTGCCATTTTAGTCAAATGAAATGTAGAAAATGCACTTTTTTTACAAAAATGGCAAGGGGTTAGTTATCATTTTGGGCAAAAAAAGATGAATTTTCGAAAAAGGCCCATTTTCATTTCTAGAAGGTGTCTATGACCCCTATTCATTCTAATCATGTAATCGGAGATGACTTCATGAAATAAAGAAAAATGCCCCTTCATTTTGGCCAAAAATTATGAATTTCCCAAAAGGCCTATTTTCATATCTTTAGAAAGTGTCTATGACCCTCGTTCATTCGAACATGTAATTTGTAGAAAATGCCCCTTTTTGACAAAAATGGCAAGGGGTTAGCCCCTAATTTTGGACAAAAATTATGAATTTTCAAAAAGGCCTATTTTTATATCTTTTCATCTTAAGGAGTTGTCTATGACCCTTGTTCATTCAAAACATGTAATTGGAGAATGGAGATGATTTCATGAAATGTAGAAAATGCCCCTTTTTGACAAAAATGGCAAGGGGTTAGCCCCTCATTTTCGACAAAAATTATGAATTTCCAAAAAGGCCTATTTTCATATCTTTTCATCTTAAGGAGGTGTCTATGACCCTTGTTCATTCAAAACATGTAATTGGAGATAATTTCATGAAATGTAGAAAATGCCCCTTTTTGACAAAAATGACAAGGGGTTAGCCCCTCATTTTGGACAAAAATTATGAATTTTCAAAAAGGCCTATTTTCATATCTTTTCATCTTAAGGAGGTGTCTCTGACCCTTGTTCATTCAAAACATGTATTTGGAGATGATTTCATGAAATGTAGAAAATGGCCCTTTTTGACAAAAATGGCAAGGGGTTAGCCCCTCATTTTCGACAAAAATTATGAATTTTTCAAAAGGCCTATTTTCATATCTTTTCATCTTAAGGAGGTGTCTCTGACCCTTGTTCATTCAAAACATGTAATTGGAGAATGGAGATGATTTCATGAAATGTAGAAAATGCCCCTTTTTGAAAAATATGGCAAGGGGTTAGCCCCTCATTTTGGACAAAAATTATGAATTTTCAAAAAGGCCTATTTTCATATCTTTTCATCTTAAGGAGGTGTCTATGACCCTTGTTCATTCAAAACATGTAATTGGAGATGATTTCATGAAATGTAGAAAATGCCCCTTTTTGACAAAAATGGCAAGGGGTTAGCCCCTCATTTTGGACAAAAATTATGAATTTTCAAAAAGGCCTATTTTCATATCTTTTCATCTTTAGAAGGTGTCTATGACCCTTATTCATTCACACATGTAATTGGAGATTATTTCATGAAATGTAGAAAATGCCCCTTTTTGACAAAAATGGCAAGGGGTTAGCCCCTCATTTTGGACAAAAATTATGATTTTTCAAAAAGGCCTATTTTCATATCTTTTCATCTTAAGGAGGTGTCTCTGACCCTTGTTCATTCAAAACATGTATTTGGAGATGATTTCATGAAATGTAGAAAATGGCCCTTTTTGACAAAAATGGCAAGGGGTTAGCCCCTCATTTTCGACAAAAATTATGAATTTTTCAAAAGGCCTATTTTCATATCTTTTCATCTTAAGGAGGTGTCTATGACCCTTGTTCATTCAAAACATGTAATTGGAGAATGGAGATGATTTCATGAAATGTAGAAAATGCCCCTTTTTGACAAAAATGGCAAGGGGTTAGCCCCTCATTTTGGACAAAAATTATGAATTTTCAAAAAGGCCTATTTTCATATCTTTTCATCTTAAGGAGGTGTCTATGACCCTTGTTCTTTCAAAACATGTAATTGGAGATAATTTCATGAAATGTAGAAAATGCCCCTTTTTTACAAAAATGGCAAGGGGTTAGCCCCTCATTTTCGACAAAAATTATGAATTTTCAAAAAGGCCTATTTTCATATCTTTTCATCTTAAGGAGGTGTCTATGACCCTTGTTCATTCTAAACATGTAATTAGAGATGATTTCATAAAATGTAGAAAATGCCCCTTTTTGACAAAAATGGCAAGGGGTTAGCCCCTAATTTTGGACAAAAAATATGATTTTTCAAAAAGGCCTATTTTCATATCTTTTCATCTTAAGGAGTTGTTTATAACCCTTGTTCATTCAAAACATGTAATTGGAGATAATTTCATGAAATGTAGAAAATGCCCCTTTTTGACAAAAATGGCAAGGGGTTAGCCCCTCATTTTCGACAAAAATTATTAATTTTTCAAAAGGCCTATTTTCATATCTTTTCATCTTAAGGAGGTGTCTATGACCCTTGTTCATTCAAAACATGTAATTGGAGAATGGAGATGATTTCATGAAATGTAGAAAATGCCCCTTTTTGACAAAAATGGCAAGGGGTTAGCCCCTCATTTTGGACAAAAATTATGAATTTTCAAAAAGGCCTATTTTCATATCTTTTCATCTTAAGGAGGTGCCTATGACCCTTGTTCATTCAAAACATGTAATTGGAGAATGGAGATGATTTCATGAAATGTAGAAAATGCCCCTTTTTGACAAAAATGGCAAGGGGTTAGCCCCTCATTTTGGACAAAAATTATGAATTTTCAAAAAGGCCTATTTTCATATCTTTTCATCTTTAGAAGGTGTCTATGACCCTTATTCATTCACACATGTAATTGGAGATTATTTCATGAAATGTAGAAAATGGCCCTTTTTGACAAAAATGGCAAGGGGTTAGCCCCTCATTTTCGACAAAAATTATGAATTTTCAAAAAGGCCTATTTTCATATCTTTTCATCTTAAGGAGGTGTCTCTGACCCTTGTTCATTCAAAACATGTAATTGGAGAATGGAGATGATTTCATGAAATGTAGAAAATGCCCCTTTTTGACAAAAATGGCAAGGGGTTAGCCCCTCATTTTGGACAAAAATTATGAATTTTCAAAAAGGCCTATTTTCATATCTTTTCATCTTAAGGAGGTGTCTCTGACCCTTGTTCATTCAAAACATGTAATTGGAGATAATTTCATGAAATGTAGAAAATGCCCCTTTTTGACAAAAATGGCAAGGGGTTAGCCCCTCATTTTGGACAAAAATTATGAATTTTCAAAAAGGCCTATTTTCATATCTTTTCATCTTAAGGAGGTGTCTATGACCCTTGGTCATTCAAAACATGTAATTGGAGATAATTTCATGAAATGTAGAAAATGCCCCTTTTTGACAAAAATGGCAAGGGTTAGCCCCTCATTTTGGACAAAAATTATGATTTTTCAAAAAGGCCTATTTTCATATCTTTTCATCTTAAGGAGGTGTCTCTGACCCTTGTTCATTCAAAACATGTATTTGGAGATGATTTCATGAAATGTAGAAAATGGCCCTTTTTGACAAAAATGGCAAGGGGTTAGCCCCTCATTTTCGACAAAAATTATGAATTTTTCAAAAGGCCTATTTTCATATCTTTTCATCTTAAGGAGGTGTCTATGACCCTTGTTCATTCAAAACATGTAATTGGAGAATGGAGATGATTTCATGAAATGTAGAAAATGCCCCTTTTTGACAAAAATGGCAAGGGGTTAGCCCCTCATTTTCGACAAAAATTATGAATTTTCAAAAAGGCCTATTTTCATATCTTTTCATCTTAAGGAGGTGTCTATGACCCTTGTTCATTCTAAACATGTAATTAGAGATGATTTCATAAAATGTAGAAAATGCCCCTTTTTGACAAAAATGGCAAGGGGTTAGCCCCTAATTTTGGACAAAAAATATGATTTTTCAAAAAGGCCTATTTTCATATCTTTTCATCTTAAGGAGTTGTTTATAACCCTTGTTCATTCAAAACATGTAATTGGAGATAATTTCATGAAATGTAGAAAATGCCCCTTTTTGACAAAAATGGCAAGGGGTTAGCCCCTCATTTTCGACAAAAATTATGAATTTTTCAAAAGGCCTATTTTCATATCTTTTCATCTTAAGGAGGTGTCTATGACCCTTGTTCATTCAAAACATGTAATTGGAGAATGGAGATGATTTCATGAAATGTAGAAAATGCCCCTTTTTGACAAAAATGGCAAGGGGTTAGACCCTCATTTTGGACAAAAATTATGAATTTTCAAAAAGGCCTATTTTCATATCTTTTCATCTTAAGGAGGTGCCTATGACCCTTGTTCATTCAAAACATGTAATTGGAGAATGGAGATGATTTCATGAAATGTAGAAAATGCCCCTTTTTGACAAAAATGGCAAGGGGTTAGCCCCTCATTTTGGACAAAAATTATGAATTTTCAAAAAGGCCTATTTTCATATCTTTTCATCTTAAGGAGGTGTCTATGACCCTTGTTCATTCTAAACATGTAATTAGAGATGATTTCATAAAATGTAGAAAATGCCCCTTTTTGACAAAAATGGCAAGGGGTTAGCCCCTAATTTTGGACAAAAAATATGATTTTTCAAAAAGGCCTATTTTCATATCTTTTCATCTTAAGGAGTTGTTTATAACCCTTGTTCATTCAAAACATGTAATTGGAGATAATTTCATGAAATGTAGAAAATGCCCCTTTTTGACAAAAATGGCAAGGGGTTAGCCCCTCATTTTCGACAAAAATTATTAATTTTTCAAAAGGCCTATTTTCATATCTTTTCATCTTAAGGAGGTGTCTATGACCCTTGTTCATTCAAAACATGTAATTGGAGAATGGAGATGATTTCATGAAATGTAGAAAATGCCCCTTTTTGACAAAAATGGCAAGGGGTTAGCCCCTCATTTTGGACAAAAATTATGAATTTTCAAAAAGGCCTATTTTCATATCTTTTCATCTTAAGGAGGTGCCTATGACCCTTGTTCATTCAAAACATGTAATTGGAGAATGGAGATGATTTCATGAAATGTAGAAAATGCCCCTTTTTGACAAAAATGGCAAGGGGTTAGCCCCTCATTTTGGACAAAAATTATGAATTTTCAAAAAGGCCTATTTTCATATCTTTTCATCTTTAGAAGGTGTCTATGACCCTTATTCATTCACACATGTAATTGGAGATTATTTCATGAAATGTAGAAAATGGCCCTTTTTGACAAAAATGGCAAGGGGTTAGCCCCTCATTTTCGACAAAAATTATGAATTTTCAAAAAGGCCTATTTTCATATCTTTTCATCTTAAGGAGGTGTCTCTGACCCTTGTTCATTCAAAACATGTAATTGGAGAATGGAGATGATTTCATGAAATGTAGAAAATGCCCCTTTTTGACAAAAATGGCAAGGGGTTAGCCCCTCATTTTGGACAAAAATTATGAATTTTCAAAAAGGCCTATTTTCATATCTTTTCATCTTAAGGAGGTGTCTCTGACCCTTGTTCATTCAAAACATGTAATTGGAGATAATTTCATGAAATGTAGAAAATGCCCCTTTTTGACAAAAATGGCAAGGGGTTAGCCCCTCATTTTCGACAAAAATTATGAATTTTCAAAAAGGCCTATTTTCATATCTTTTCATCTTAAGGAGGTGTCTATGACCCTTGGTCATTCAAAACATGTAATTGGAGATAATTTCATGAAATGTAGAAAATGCCCCTTTTTGACAAAAATGGCAAGGGGTTAGCCCCTCATTTTGGACAAAAATTATGATTTTTCAAAAAGGCCTATTTTCATATCTTTTCATCTTAAGGAGGTGTCTCTGACCCTTGTTCATTCAAAACATGTATTTGGAGATGATTTCATGAAATGTAGAAAATGGCCCTTTTTGACAAAAATGGCAAGGGGTTAGCCCCTCATTTTCGACAAAAATTATGAATTTTTCAAAAGGCCTATTTTCATATCTTTTCATCTTAAGGAGGTGTCTATGACCCTTGTTCATTCAAAACATGTAATTGGAGAATGGAGATGATTTCATGAAATGTAGAAAATGCCCCTTTTTGACAAAAATGGCAAGGGGTTAGCCCCTCATTTTCGACAAAAATTATGAATTTTCAAAAAGGCCTATTTTCATATCTTTTCATCTTAAGGAGGTGTCTATGACCCTTGTTCATTCTAAACATGTAATTAGAGATGATTTCATAAAATGTAGAAAATGCCCCTTTTTGACAAAAATGGCAAGGGGTTAGCCCCTAATTTTGGACAAAAAATATGATTTTTCAAAAAGGCCTATTTTCATATCTTTTCATCTTAAGGAGTTGTTTATAACCCTTGTTCATTCAAAACATGTAATTGGAGATAATTTCATGAAATGTAGAAAATGCCCCTTTTTGACAAAAATGGCAAGGGGTTAGCCCCTCATTTTCGACAAAAATTATTAATTTTTCAAAAGGCCTATTTTCATATCTTTTCATCTTAAGGAGGTGTCTATGACCCTTGTTCATTCAAAACATGTAATTGGAGAATGGAGATGATTTCATGAAATGTAGAAAATGCCCCTTTTTGACAAAAATGGCAAGGGGTTAGCCCCTCATTTTGGACAAAAATTATGAATTTTCAAAAAGGCCTATTTTCATATCTTTTCATCTTAAGGAGGTGCCTATGACCCTTGTTCATTCAAAACATGTAATTGGAGAATGGAGATGATTTCATGAAATGTAGAAAATGCCCCTTTTTGACAAAAATGGCAAGGGGTTAGCCCCTCATTTTGGACAAAAATTATGAATTTTCAAAAAGGCCTATTTTCATATCTTTTCATCTTTAGAAGGTGTCTATGACCCTTATTCATTCACACATGTAATTGGAGATTATTTCATGAAATGTAGAAAATGGCCCTTTTTGACAAAAATGGCAAGGGGTTAGCCCCTCATTTTCGACAAAAATTATGAATTTTCAAAAAGGCCTATTTTCATATCTTTTCATCTTAAGGAGGTGTCTCTGACCCTTGTTCATTCAAAACATGTAATTGGAGAATGGAGATGATTTCATGAAATGTAGAAAATGCCCCTTTTTGACAAAAATGGCAAGGGGTTAGCCCCTCATTTTGGACAAAAATTATGAATTTTCAAAAAGGCCTATTTTCATATCTTTTCATCTTAAGGAGGTGTCTCTGACCCTTGTTCATTCAAAACATGTAATTGGAGATAATTTCATGAAATGTAGAAAATGCCCCTTTTTGACAAAAATGGCAAGGGGTTAGCCCCTCATTTTCGACAAAAATTATGAATTTTCAAAAAGGCCTATTTTCATATCTTTTCATCTTAAGGAGGTGTCTATGACCCTTGGTCATTCAAAACATGTAATTGGAGATAATTTCATGAAATGTAGAAAATGCCCCTTTTTGACAAAAATGGCAAGGGGTTAGCCCCTCATTTTGGACAAAAATTATGATTTTTCAAAAAGGCCTATTTTCATATCTTTTCATCTTAAGGAGGTGTCTCTGACCCTTGTTCATTCAAAACATGTATTTGGAGATGATTTCATGAAATGTAGAAAATGGCCCTTTTTGACAAAAATGGCAAGGGGTTAGCCCCTCATTTTCGACAAAAATTATGAATTTTTCAAAAGGCCTATTTTCATATCTTTTCATCTTAAGGAGGTGTCTATGACCCTTGTTCATTCAAAACATGTAATTGGAGAATGGAGATGATTTCATGAAATGTAGAAAATGCCCCTTTTTGACAAAAATGGCAAGGGGTTAGCCCCTCATTTTCGACAAAAATTATGAATTTTCAAAAAGGCCTATTTTCATATCTTTTCATCTTAAGGAGGTGTCTATGACCCTTGTTCATTCTAAACATGTAATTAGAGATGATTTCATAAAATGTAGAAAATGCCCCTTTTTGACAAAAATGGCAAGGGGTTAGCCCCTAATTTTGGACAAAAAATATGATTTTTCAAAAAGGCCTATTTTCATATCTTTTCATCTTAAGGAGTTGTTTATAACCCTTGTTCATTCAAAACATGTAATTGGAGAAAATTTCATGAAATGTAGAAAATGCCCCTTTTTGACAAAAATGGCAAGGGGTTAGCCCCTCATTTTCGACAAAAATTATGAATTTTCAAAAAGGCCTATTTTCATATCTTTTCATCTTAAGGAGGTGTCTATGACCCTTGTTCATTCAAAACATGTAATTGGAGAATGGAGATGATTTCATGAAATGTAGAAAATGCCCCTTTTTGACAAAAATGGCAAGGGGTTAGCCCCTCATTTTGGACAAAAATTATGAATTTTCAAAAAGGCCTATTTTCATATCTTTTTATCTAAAGGAGGTGTCTATGACCCTTGTTCTTTCAAAACATGTAATTGGAGATAATTTCATGAAATGTAGAAAATGCCCCTTTTTTACAAAAATGGCAAGGGGTTAGCCCCTCATTTTCGACAAAAATTATGAATTTTCAAAAAGGCCTATTTTCATATCTTTTCATCTTAAGGAGGTGTCTATGACCCTTGTTCATTCAAAACATGTAATTGGAGATAATTTCATGAAATGTAGAAAATGCCCCTTTTTGACAAAAATGGCAAGGGGTTAGCCCCTCATTTTGGACAAAAATTATGAATTTTCAAAAAGGCCTATTTTCATATCTTTTCATCTTAAGGAGGTGTCTCTGACCCTTGTTCATTCAAAACATGTATTTGGAGATGATTTCATGAAATGTAGAAAATGGCCCTTTTTGACAAAAATGGCAAGGGGTTAGCCCCTCATTTTCGACAAAAATTATGAATTTTCAAAAAGGCATATTCAGGTGGGCTGTATAACGTACAGACCACCTTATAATTTCGTTAGAATTGCCTTTATTTATCAGGTGGGCTGTATAACGTACAGACCACCTTATAATTTCGTTAGAATTGCCTTTATTTATTTATCAGGTGGGCTGTATAACGTACAGACCACCTTATAATTTCGTTAGAATTGCCTTTATTTATTTATTTATTAAATATTTTTCTTATTTCTAACCACTTTTTTGTTAGCAAGAAAACTTGAAAATGGCTCAATCAAATGCCTTGAAATTTGGCACACATATGTATAGGCATATATGTACAAAGCACAATAACGTTTTCAACATTGACCTTCACTGATGACGTCATCTAGGCGCCATTTTGTAAAAATCAACTCATGATCATATCTTCATAACCAAAAGCTATTTCTCATTCATATTTATCATGATCGAGGTCAATATCCGTCCGGTCAATTTCAGGTCAAAAAACGCGCACGTGCGCGTACGTCCGCGCGTCAATGCGCGCGCAAAATGTTAAAATGCTCAAAATCGTCTCAAAATCATTTTGCATACGTTTTAGGCCATTCTAAGCATTTTATAAAAAATCGCGCACGAGCGCATGCGCGCGCGTTTTCGCGCGTAAAACTATTACACAACATAGAATCGCCATTTTTTTTCTTTCATAATATTGCACATATTTTTACAAACAAATTGAAACCATGTTTATTTCTTTATGACTATTAATAACGGAATGATCACCCGTTTAACATAAATTTCCGTGCGCGCGAGCTCTTGTAATACATATCATAAATGGGCAAAAAGATGCCTATACAAAATCCATTGTAGCTCTTTAGGATGCAAGGTGACCCCAATTTTTTTCTTCTTATTGTGATAGAATATGAATCAGAGATATGATTTCATGTCTCATTTGACCCTCAATTAACTCATGACGTCATCATAATGGCCTCCGAACTCTAAATTTCAATTTGCCTATTATGACGTCAGCATTTTTTTGGAAAATTGATTGTATCTTTCTAAAAATTGATTAATTTTCTTTAAAATTTTGATATGTTCTAGCTGAGACAATTCTCTACAAATCCAGTTGGCACAATTTTTCATTTTGACAAAGGCATTATGGCGTATTTTTGCGATTAAAGGAGGCAAGCTAATTTTTTCACATTTTGCGTGTATTCTCTATGGGACATGACTTTTTCTCAAAACTTGATTCTACATTCCCGTCTTTCGCGAGCAATATCTACGTCGTTTTAGCTTCATTTACGCTGAACTCCGAATATGTTGTAGCTGAGACAAAAAGCTATTTCAAATGTACCCTTTATTTTGTCTCAATTATTTGTTGGATCAGCCCACCTATACTTGTTCCAAACAAGTATTACAAATCTAGTTATTAAATATTTTTCTTATTTCTAACCACTTTTTTGTTAGCAAGATAACTTGAAAATGGTTCGATTAAATGCCTTGAAATTTGGCACACATATGTATAGGCATATGTACAAAGCACAATAACGTTTTTAACATTGACCTTCACTGATGACGTCATCTAGGCGCCATTTTGTAAAAATCAACTCATGATCATATCTTCATAACCAAAAGCTATTTCTCGTTCATATTTATCATGATCGAGGTCAATATCCGTCCGGTCAATTTCAGGTCAAAAAACGCGCGCGTGCGCGTACGTCCGCGCGTCAATGCGCGCGCAAAATTTTAAAATGCTCAAAATCGTCTCAAAATCATTTTGCATACGTTTTAGGCCATTCTAAGCATTTTATAAAAAATCGCGCACACGCACATGCGCGTGCGTTTTCGCGCGTAAAACTTTTACGCAACATAGAATCGCCATTTTTTTCTTTCATAATATTCCACATATTTTTACAAACAAATTGATACCATGTTTATCTCTTTATGACTATTAATGACGGTATGATCGACCGTTAAACATAAATTTCCGTGCGCGCGAGCTCTTGTAATACATAGCATATATGGGCAAAAATATGCCTATACAAAATCCATTGTAGCTCTTTAGGATGCAAGATGACCTCAATTTGTTTTCATATCTTGATAAAGTATGAGTCGGAGATATGATTTCATGTCTCATTTGACCCTCAATTAACTCATGACCTCATCATAATGGCCTCCGAACTCAAAATTTCAATTTGCATATTATGACGTCATTATATATTTGGAAAATTGATTGTATCTCTGTAAATATTGATCAATTTTCTTTCAAATTTTAATATGTTCTAGCTGAGACAATTTACTACAAAAACATTCAATTCGACAAAGGAATCATGGCGTATTGTTGCGATTAAAGGAGGCATGTCAATTTTTCACTTTTTGTGTGTATTCTCTACGGGACATGACTTTTTCTCAAAACTGGATTCTACATCCCCGTCTTTCGCGAGCAATATCTCCGTCGTTTTAGCTTCGTTAAAAATGAACCATGAGTATGTTGTAGCTGAGACAAAAAGCTATTTCAAATGTACCCTTTATTTTGTCTCAATTATTTGTTGGATCAGCCCACCTATACTTGTTCCAAACAAGTATTACAAATCTAGTTATTAAATATTTTTCTTATTTCTAACCACTTTTTTGTTAGCAAGATAACTTGAAAATGGTTCGATTAAATGCCTTGAAATTTGGCACACATATGTATAGGCATATGTACAAAGCACAATAACGTTTTCAACATTGACCTTTACTGATGACGTCATCTAGGCGCCATTTTGTAAAATTTTCGGAAAATCAACTCATGATCATATCTTCATAACCGAAAGTTATTTCTCATTCATATTTATCGTGATCAAGGTCAATATCCGTCCGGCCAATTTCAGGTCAAAGAACGCGCGCGTGCGCGTACGTCCGCGCGTCAATGCGCGCGCAAAATTTTAAAATGCTCAAAATCGTCTCAAAATCATTTTGCATACGTTTTAGGCCATTCTAAGCATTTTATAAAAAATCGCGCACACGCGCATGCGCGCGCGTTTCCGCGCGTAAAACAATTACACAACATAGAATCGCCATTTTTTTTCTTTCATAATATTTCATATATTTTTACAAACAAATTGATACCATGTTCGTCTCTTTATGACTATTAATAACGGAATGATCGACCGTTTAACATAAGTTTCCGTGCGCGCGAGCTCTTGTAATACATAGCATATATGGGCAAAAACATGCCCATACAAAATCCATTGTAGCTCTTTAAGATGCAAAGTGACCCCAATTTTATTTCAGATTTTAATAGAGTATGATTCGGAGATATTTGTTCATGTCTCATTTGACCCTCAATTAACTCATGACGTCATGATAATGGCCTCCGAACTAAAAATTCCAATTTGCATATTATGACGTCAGCATATTTATGGAAATTGATTGTATCTCTGTAAATATTGATCGATTTTGTTCTAAATTTTGATATGTTTTAGCTGAGACAATTTTTAACAAATAATATAGTCACGATTTTTCATTTTGACAAAGGCAATATGGCGCATATTTGCGATTAAAGGTGGCATGTCAATTTTTCACATTTTGCATGTATTCTCTACGGGACATTACTTTTTCTCAAAACTTGGTTCTACATTTCCGTCTTTCGCGAGCAATATCTCTGTCGTTTTAGATTAGTTTACGCTGAACTTCGAGTATGTTGTAGCTGAGACAATAAGTTATCTTAAATGTGCCCTTGATTTTGTCTCAATTTTAGTTGGATCAGCCCACCTATACTTGTTCCAAACAAGTATTACAAATCTAGTTTCACATCTTTTCATCTTTAGAAGGTGTCTATGACCCTTATTCATTCACACATGTAATTGGAGATTATTTCATGAAATGTAGAAAATGGCCCTTTTTGACAAAAATGGCAAGGGGTTAGCCCCTCATTTTCGACAAAAATTATGAATTTTCAAAAAGGCCTATTTTCATATCTTTTCATCTTAAGGAGGTGTCTCTGACCCTTGTTTATTCAAAACATGTAATTGGAGATAATTTCATGAAATGTAGGAAATGCCCCTTTTTGACAAAAATGGCAAGGGGTTAGCCCCTCATTTTCGACAAAAATTATGAATTTTCAAAAAGGCCTATTTTCATATCTTTTCATCTTAAGGAGGTGTCTATGACCCTTGTTCATTCAAAACATGTAATTGGAGATAATTTCATGAAATGTAGAAAATGCCCTTTTTGACAAAAATGGCAAGGGGTTAGCCCCTCATTTTGGACAAAAATTATGAATTTTCAAAAAGGCCTATTTTCATATCTTTTCATCTTAACCCTTACTGTACTGGGGGGGGGCCTGGGAGGCCCCCCCCCCCTCGACATTTTCGGAGATTGCGCTGCAACCGCTTGGAATTTTGAATTGTCGTTTCATGACTTTTTTCCCTCAAGTCTTACGCACATTTTGATACCATTTTCGTCGAAATCGGATATACCTGTAAGGCGTTACATAACAATTAGTATGCGCATGTCATCAAAAAAAAAAAAAAAAAATGAAAATCGCATCAAAATTTGCATAAATTATCATTATTATTTACATTAAAATAACTTTTTTGTGTTAGAAAAGAAGTTTCATATGAATAATGAGTTTCAACATTCAAAAAGTGTAGTTTGACACGTTTTCGGTAAAATGCATAAAATTAGCGCATTTTGCATAATTAATTAGGCTAACGAGAAAAATTTGCATATTCGGAAAAAACTAATTATACCATCTTGTTCCTTACGTAAATATCTACAAACATGCAAATTTTCGTGTTCATCAGACAATCGACGGCCGAGATCATAGGGGGGGGGGGGCCTCCCAGGCCCCCCCCCCCCCCCAGTCAGTGGGTGCTCAAAATAGCCCAGTACAGTAAGGGTTAAGGAGGTGTATCTGACCCTTGTTCATTCAAAACATGTATTTGGAGATGATTATATGAAATGTAGAAAATGCCCCTTTTTGACAAAAATGGCAAGGGGTTAGCCCCTCATTTTCGACAAAAATTATGAATTTTCAAAAAGGCCTATTTTCATATTTTTCATCTTAAGGAGGTGTCTATGACCCTTGTTCATTCAAAACATGTAATTGGAGATAATTTCATGAAATGTAGAAAATGCCCTTTTTGACAAAAATGGCAAGGGGTTAGCCCCTCATTTTGGACAAAAATTATGAATTTTCAAAAAGGCCTATTTTCATATCTTTTCATCTTAAGGAGGTGTATCTGACCCTTGTTCATTCAAAACATGTATTTGGAGATGATTATATGAAATGTAGAAAATGGCCCTTTTTGACAAAAATGGCAAGGGGTTAGCCCCTCATTTTCGACAAAAATTATGAATTTTTCAAAAGGCCTATTTTCATATTTTTCATCTTAAGGAGGTGTCTCTGACCCTTGTTCATTCAAAACATGTATTTGGAGATGATTTCATGAAATGTAGAAAATGGCCCTTTTTGACAAAAATGGCAAGGGTTAGCCCCTCATTTTGGACAAAAATTATGAATTTTCAAAAAGGCCTATTTTCATATCTTTTCATCTTAAGGAGGTGTCTCTGACCCTTGTTCATTCAAAACATGTATTTGGAGATGATTTCATGAAATGTAGAAAATGGCACTTTTTGACAAAAATGGCAAGGGGTTAGCCCCTCATTTTCGACAAAAATTATGAATTTTTCAAAAGGCCTATTTTCATATCTTTTCATCTTAAGGAGGTGTCTATGACCCTTGTTCATTCTAAACATGTAATTAGAGATGATTTCACAAAATGTAGAAAATGCCCCTTTTTAAGAAAAAAGGCAAGGGATTTGCCCATTATTTTTTGCCTAAAATTAGGAATTTTTAAAAAGGCTTATTTTCACATCTTTTCATCTTTAGAAGGTGTCTATGACCCTTATTCATTCACACATGTAATTGGAGATTATTTCATGAAATGTAGAAAATGCGCCTTTTGGTCAAAAATTATTTAATTTAAATAGAAGGAATATAATAAGTAACATTTCATACAAAAATAAAATAATTTTTTCATTAACCTTCAACAATGTTAACTACTGAAAGACTTTAAAGGGAAAGTCCACCCTGATATATATAAAGTGAGTTTTAATAGGAGAATTTGTTTTTTTAAACGTCAGTGAAAGTTTGAGCAAACTAGATGGAACTTTGACTGAGTGCAGTCGAAAATGATGCATCCGCAATAGAGCGATTTCACAAACCAAAACAGAAGCAATTTTTCAAATTCCTAATTATAATCCATTAACAGGTTCTCAGAATATCATATTCTTTTTCATATAAATGTATGACCCTTTGATCTTTGACCTCATGACCCTAAAATCTAATCAGTTCATTGGCTTTGCAAGATACATACATGTCCTGCGTTTGATGGTAATCCGTCAATCGGTTCTAATGATGTGATCACAAGCTATTTATGCATACATAATGAGCCATGTGACCTTTGACCTTGTGACCCAAAAATCTAATCAATTCATTGGCTCTGCGAGATACATACACGCCCAAAGTTTGGCAGGAATCCATCAATCGGTTCTTGAGATAACGCGATCACGGGAACGGGACGTACAGACGGCCAACCCGAAAACATATAAAAACGATTAAAAGAAGAAAGTTATGAATTTCCAAAGGTGCGATGAATAAAAAAAGATGGCAACTCTGTGACGAATCTTGCGTGCTCCTCTTCATTTGCCCTGTACAAAAAAAAATTTCAATCATACATTCAACCTACTAATTATTGCAAATATGTTTTTTATACAACTCCTGTATAAATAAATCTATTCTGTCACTAAGGAAATGTAAAGTATTAAATTGTCTGTACAGAGCAAATTTTAAAGAGGAGCTTGCAAGTACTTTTGTGCAACACAGTGTTGCGAATTTGTGTTTCACGAACAAAAAACTTCAAAATGAAATAACTTTCCTAAGTTTAATCAGATATTGCTCAAACTAAACCACTAATTTGTTTCCCTCATTTTTCTTCTTTCATTGAAACCATCTTTAATATAAGGGTGGACTTCCCCTTTAAGTCTAAATATTTTAGAAGCATCTTGGATGGGTATTGAACCCTAAACCTTGTGGCTAGCTGACTGACCTGTATGTATGCCTGTCTCCTCCAGCACTTCCCTCATAGCAGTGTCAGGGATGTCTTCCTCTGGAGATGAGAAGCCTCCTGGAAACTTCCATCGAGCAAGCTGAAAAGAAAACAAAATTCAGACGATGTCTTGTGATTGATTGTATCCTTTTCTGGGCCACCGTCAGAGAGTTGGAAATCCTATAGGTTCCAGAATGCTGTAAACCAACTAGCTCATCACTATTTTATTGTAAAATGAAATTTAACATCACCTGCTGTCACTTACACATCCTATCCCAGTTTAGCTTAGATATTGCTTCAGGGATTATCTTGTAAGTACCATGTTGAATAATCTATCATAAATAAATAATATCAGTGAAAATTTGGGGGTAAAAAGTCTATGTACAATAAAACTTAAATCTGGCCACAGATGGATAGGCGATAATGTTTAAAAAAATGAAATAAGAATAACAGCCAATAAATATAACCAGAAAGTAGCACACATGGTGGTAAAGTCCGGCCCGTCAACTTACGTGTAGACATCCAATTAAAGACTAAATTACTAGAACCAGGGGTGATAGTGAGGATTATATACCTCACTTAAGAAATCCAGCCATCTGATTGGTCGAAGTTGCATTCATAAACTTTAACTATTTCTGTAAAATTCCCAATAACCATGGTTAAAACAGTTCTAAAATCCCAGTAACCATGGTTACCGGGAAAATAGTTCAGTCTCCATGGTTACCCCATAGGTTTACACGTTAAAAAATGGTCTGAGCGATCGAGGATACCGTACGTGTGCGAAGAATTGGTCGGTAATTTCAATACAATTGAATCTCGATCGATCTTACCGACAATTTTTATCTTGCATTGTTGACATGAAGACGAAAATAAACTTCCAAAAACAAAAAAACAACATCTGCCGATAGATCTTGATCTAAGTTCGTGCCAATATGCATTGCAAAAGTAAAAGAAGGGCCCGTTTAATGGAGCAGCCGCGAAGCATCCACCACGCGAAGCCGTTTTCAATCCATTTTAATGTATATATTAGAGAAAACTGCTCGGTAAGGTAACAGAACGCCATGGCCGAGCGGTTTAAGGCAGTGATTTTAGTTACATCACCTTCTGTACGCAAGAGATCGAATCCCATCTTCGACAAAAGTTTTTTTTATTTTTTATTTTATTTTTTTCGGCATATAAAAGTATTAATGACTGCTTTAATATTCGAGAAATAGTTGTTTTTTTACGCTCAAGGGAAGGTTAGAATTGTGCTATTGCCCCGAGGCGTAAGCAGTCATTAATACTATACTAAAAAAAAAAAAAAAAATTCTTCCCCAGGCTAAACTAGTAGTACATGCATGTACTTACCCTGTGCTTGTCCTGTATCATTAGTACTTCCTTCTTTTCTTCATTTAAGACAAAACCTGACAGAAAAATCAAAGAGAAAAGAGAGTATCAAGAAATGCAAGTTCTCTCTACTCATACTGTCACGTACATGTAGTACCCTAGCATGAAACTAAAACCACTCACAAGAGTCACAGCAAACATTTGTGTATGTACACATTCTACAAGAGCTATTCCCAGAATGATGGAGGTGCTTCATGAATCTTGTTTCCCTCTTTTGAAAAGAAAACTTCCACCTGTGAGATTGGGCACATAATATATGTCTCTGTGTCTTTGTGAACTGCATGATAGGGCAAGAATGACGTCAAATACTCATGCATTGTTAAAACCACTTGACATGCCTGAGCCTCACTTGACATAGCAACACACAATGTATGCTTCCCTGCATGCTAAGGCTCAACTGACATAGCAACATAGTGTGCATCTATAATAAATTACACATATTAGTCAAAGAAGTCATACAATGCATATGCAGATGCCAGCATGTTTATGCAAAAGATATTTAGGTAAGGTGATGACTTGGACTAACTGTCACCAAAAACCGTTTACAGCGTGTAGGTATACCTATATTCATAAACATAACACTGTAACTCGTGTCGAGAAATAGAAACCACTGAACACTTTATAGCAAAGTGCCCGAAATATTTAATTGAAAGATCCATGCTACTCGCTGAAACAGAATGTATAAATCCCGACGATATTAAGTCTGCGAAGTCGCTCAAAGCCAATTTCCCCGGAAAAGTACCCTCTTGATTTTAAAATTGTTGATCAATTCCTTTCTTCTTTCGAGTTTCCAGATTATTAATGTTTTCCCAAAGGGAGCCCCCTGTCTACACCCGAGAGACAGGACGGTGTCTGGACGGTGTCTTAGAACGGACAGGACTACGCGGTAACCTACGGGATACAAAAATCTACATTTTGTCGTATTTTCATTTTTTTTTCTTCATCTATTTTCTCTTTCATTTCATTTTAAGGGGGAAAAGCAGAAAAAGACTAGATGGAATTTTGACTGCGCGCAGTCGAAAATGATGCCTCCGCCATAGAGCAATTTAAACAAGTTTGGAGTTTAAATCTCCAGTGGTTCTTGAGATATCATGATAACAATCTCAATGTATGGAATTTCATAAGTTGACCTCTGTGACCCTTGACCTTTGACCTACGTGCTCCAAAATCTAATCAGATTGTCTTCCTATGGTGATACATACTATCATTAAGTTTGAAGTTTAAATCTCCAGTGGTTCTTGAGATATTATGATATGGTGATACATACTATCATTAAGTTTGAAGTGAAAATTCTCCAGTGGTTCTTGAGATATCGCGATAACGATCTCAATGTATGGAATTTCATAAGTTGACCTCTGTGACCCTTGACCTTTGACCTACGTGCTCCAAAATCTAATCAGATTGTCTTCCTATGGTGATACACACTATCATTAAGTTTGAAGTTTAAATCTCCAGTGGTTCTTGAGATATTATGATAACAATCTCAATGTATGGAATTTCATAAGTTGACCTCTGTGACCCTTGACCTTTGACATACGTGCTCCAAAATCTAATCAGATCGTTTTCCTATGGTGATACATACTATCCTTAAGTTTGAAGTTTAAATCTCAAATGGTTCTTGAGATATCGCGCTAACAAACTCAATACAAGAAATTTCATGAGCTGACCTCTGCGACCTGTGACCTTTGACCTACGTACTCAAAAATCTAATCAGATCGTCTTCCTATGGTGATAAATACTATTCCTGAGTCTTAAGTTTAAATCTTAAATGGTTCTTGAGATATTGTGATAACGGTCAAACGGGACAAACGTACGGACGGACAACCCGAAAACATGATGCCTCCGGCACCACCTTCGGTGGCAGAGGCATAAAAAATAATATTTTCCTCCAAAATGCTGAACTAAACCGGCCCTTACCATTTCGGCCCGAAAGTTGAGATAACTCAAATTTTTCTATATTTGCCACTACGCCCCTTTCAAAGAGATGTGGGGGTCAGGATCCATCTAATGGCATGTATATACATTCATTGTGGGGAAACTAGCCTATTCAAAAAATATAATTTTTTCCTCCAAAATGCTGAACCACCCCGGCCCTTACAATTTCGGCCCGAAGTTGTGATAATTCAAATTATTACAATATTTGCCCCACGCCCCTTTCAAAGGGATATAGGGTTCAGGATCCATCTAATCGCATGTATGTACATTCATTATGGGGAAACTAGCCAATTAAAAAAAATAATATTTTCCTCCAAAATGCTGAACCACCCCGGCCCTTACAACTTCGGCCCGAAAAGTTGTGATAATTCAAATTTTTACAATATTTGCCCCTACCCCCCTGTCAAAGGGATATGGGGGTCAGGATCCATCTAATGGCATGTATATACATTCATTGTGGGGAAACTAGCCTTTTCAAAAAATATAATTTTTTCCTCCAAAATGCTGAACCACCCCGGCCCTTACAATTTCGGCCCGAAGTTGTGATAATTCAAATTATTACAATATTTGCCCCACGCCCCTTTCAAAGGGATATAGGGTTCAGGATCCATCTAATCGCATGTATGTACATTCATTATGGGGAAACTAGCCAATTAAAAAAAATAATATTTTCCTCCAAAATGCTGAACCACCCCGGCCCTTACAACTTCGGCCCGAAAAGTTGTGATAATTCAAATTTTGACAATATTTGCCCCTACCCCCCTGTCAAAGGGATATGGGGGTCAGGATCCATCTAATGGCATGTATATACATTCATTGTGGGGAAACTAGCCTTTTCAAAAAATATAATATTTTCCTCCAAAATGCTGAACCACCCCGGCCCTTACAATTTCGGCCCGAAAGTTGAGATAACTCAAATTTTTCTATATTTGCCACTACGCCCCTTTCAAAGGGATGTGGGGGTCAGGATCCATCTAATGGCATGTATATACATTCATTGTGGGGAAACTAGCCTATTCAAAAAATATAATTTTTTCCTCCAAAATGCTGAACCACCCCGGCCCTTACCATTTCGGCCCGAAGTTGTGATAATTCAAATTATTACAATATTTGCCCCACGCCCCTTTCAAAGGGATATAGGGTTCAGGATCCATCTAATCGCATGTATGTACATTCATTATGGGGAAACTAGCCAATTAAAAAAAGTAATATTTTCCTCCAAAATGCTGAACCACCCCGGCCCTTACAACTTCGGCCCGAAAAGTTGTGATAATTCAAATTTTTACAATATTTGCCCCTACCCCCCTGTCAAAGGGATATGGGGGTCAGGATCCATCTAATGGCATGTAAATACATTCATTGTGGGGAAACTAGCCTATTCAAAAAATATAATATTTTCCTCCAAAATGCTGAACCACCCCGGCCCTTACAATTTCGGCCCGAAAGTTGTGATAATTCAAATTTTTACAATATTTGCCACTACGCCCCTTTCAAAGGGATATGGGGGTCAGGATCCATCTAATGGCATGTATGTACATTCACTATGGGGAAACTAGCCTAATAAAAAAAAATTATATTTACCTCCAAAATGCTGAACCACCCCGGCCCTTACCATTTTTGCCCGAAAGTTGAGATAACTCAAATTTTTCAATATTTGCCACTATGCCCCTTTCAAAGGGATGTGGGGGTCAGGATCCATCTAATGGCATGTATATACATTCATTGTGGGGAAACTAGCCTAATAAAAAAAATTAATATTTTCCTCCAAAATGCAGAACCACCCCGGCCCTTACCATTTCGGCCCGAAAGTTGTGATAATTCAAATTTTTCAATATTTGCCACTACGCCCCTTTCAAAGGGATATAGGGTTCAGGATCCATCTCATCGGATGTATGCACATTCATTATGGGGAAACTAGCCAATTAAAAAAAAAAAATATTTTCCTCCAAAATGCTGAACCAAACCGGCCCTTACCATTTTGGCCCGAAAGTTGAGATAACTCAAATTTTTCAATATTTGCCACTACGCCCCTTTCAAAGAGATGTGGGGGTCAGGATCCATCTAATGGCATGTATATACATTCATTGTGGGGAAACTAGCCTATTCAAAAAATATAATTTTTTCCTCCAAAATGCTGAACCACCCCGGCCCTTACAAATTTCGGCCCGAAGTTGTGATAATTCAAATTTTTACAATATTTGCCCCACGGCCCTTTCAAAGGGATATAGGGTTCAGGATCCATCTAATCGCATGTATGTACATTCATTATGGGAAACTAGCCAATTAAAAAAATAATATTTTCCTCCAAAATGCTGAACCACCCCGGCCCTTACCATTTCGGCCCGAAAGTTGTGATAACTCAAATTTTTCAATATTTGCCACTACGCCCCTTTCAAAGGGATGTGGGGGTCAGGATCCATCTAAGGGCATGTATGTACATTCACTATGGGGAAACTAGCCTAATCAAAAAAAATAATATTTTCCTCCAAAATGCTGAACCACCCCGGCCCTTACAATTTCAGCCCGAAAAGTTGTGATAATTCAAATGTTTACAATATTTGCCCCTACCCCCCTGTCAAAGGGATATAGGCGTTAGAATCCATCTAATTGCATGTATGTACTTTCATTATGGGGAAACTAGCCAATTTAAAAAAAATAATATTTTCCTCCAAAATGCTGAACCACCCCGGCCCTTACCATTTCGGCCCGAAAGTTGTGATAATTCAAATTTTTCAATATTTGCCACTACGCCCCTTTCAAAGGGATATAGGGTTCAGAATCCATCTCATCGGATGTATGTACATTCATTATGGGAAAACTAGCCAATTAAAAAAAAAATAATATTTTCCTCCAAAATGCTGAACCACCCCGGCCCTTACCATTTCGGCCCGAAAGTTGTGATAACTCAAATTTTTCAATATTTGCCACTACGCCCCTTTCAAAGGGATGTGGGGGTCAGGATCCATCTAATGGCATGTATGTACATTCATTGTGGGGAAACTAGCATAATAAAAAAATTAATATTTTGCTCCAAAATGCTGAACCACCCCGGCCCTTACCATTTCGGCCCGAAAGTTGAGATAACTCAAATTTTTCAATATTTGCCACTACGCCCCTTTCAAAGGGATATGGGGGTCAGGATCCATCTAATGGCATGTATATAATTTCATTGTATGGAAACTAGCCTATTCAAAAAATATAATTTTTTTCCTCAAAATGCTGAACCACCCCGGCCCTTACAATTTCGGCCCGAAAGTTGTGATAATTCAAATTTTTACAATATTTGCCCCACGCCCATTTCAAAGGGATATAGGGTTCAGGATCCATCTAATCGCATTTATGTACATTCATTATGGGGAAACTAGCCAATTAAAAAAAAATAATATTTTCCTCCAAAATGCTGAACCACCCCGGCCCTTACCATTTCGGCCCGAAAGTTGTGATAACTCAAATTTTTCAATATTTGCCACTACGCCCCTTTCAAAGGGATGTGGGGGTCAGGATCCATCTAATGGCATGTATGTACATTCATTGTGGGGAAACTAGCATAATAAAAAAAATAATATTTTGCTCCAAAATGCTGAACCACCCCGGCCCTTACCATTTCGGCCCGAAAGTTGAGATAACTCAAATTTTTCAATATTTGCCACTACGCCCCTTTCAAAGGGATATGGGGGTCAGGATCCATCTAATGGCATGTATATAATTTCATTGTATGGAAACTAGCCTATTCAAAAAATATAATTTTTTTCCTCCAAAATGCTGAACCACACCCCGGCCCTTACAATTTCGGCCCGAAAGTTGTGATAATTCAAATTTTTACAATATTTGCCCCACGCCCATTTCAAAGGGATATAGGGTTCAGGATCCATCTAATCGCATTTATGTACATTCATTATGGGGAAACTAGCCAATTAAAAAAAAATAATATTTTCCTCCATAATGCTGAACCACCCCGGCCCTTACCATTTCGGCCCGAAAGTTGTGATAATTCAAATTTTTCAATATTTGCCACTACGCCCCTTTCAAAGGGATATAGGGTTCAGAATCCATCTCATCGGATGTATGTACATTCATTATGGGAAAACTAGCCAATTAAAAAAAAAATAATATTTTCCTCCAAATGCTGAACCACCCCGGCCCTTACCATTTCGGCCCGAAAGTTGTGATAACTCAAATTTTTCAATATTTGCCACTACGCCCCTTTCAAAGGGATGTGGGGGTCAGGATCCATCTAATGGCATGTATGTACATTCATTGTGGGGAAACTAGCATAATAAAAAAAATTAATATTTTGCTCCAAAATGCTGAACCACCCCGGCCCTTACAACTTCAGCCCGAAAAGTTGTGATAATTCAATTTTTTACGATATTTGCCCCTACCCCCCCTGTCAAAGGGAATGGGGTCAGGATCCATCTAATGGCATGTATATACATTCATTGTAGGGAAACTAGCCAATTAAAAAAAATATATATTTTCCTCCTAAATGCTGAACCACCCCGGCCCTTACCATTTCGGCCCAAAAGTTGTGATAACTCAAATTTTTTAATATTTGCCACTACGCCCCTATCAAAGGGATATAGGGTTCAGGATCCATCTAATCGGATGTATGTACATTCATTATGGGGAAACTAGCCAATTTAAAAAAAATAATATTTTCCTCCAAAATGCTGAACCAAACCGGCCCTTACCATTTCGGCCCGAAGTTGTGATAATTCAAATTTTTACAATATTTGCCCCACGCCCATTTCAAAGGGATATAGGGTTCAGGATCCATCTAATCGCATTTATGTACATTCATTATGGGGAAACTAGCCATTAAAAAAAAATAATATTTTCCTCCAAAATGCTGAACCACCCCGGCCCTTACCATTTCGGCCCGAAAGTTGTGATAATTCAAATTTTTCAATATTTGCCACTACGCCCCTTTCAAAGGGATATAGGGTTCAGAATCCATCTCATCGGATGTATGTACATTCATTATGGGAAAACTAGCCAATTAAAAAAAAATAATATTTTCCTCCAAAATGCTGAACCACCCCGGCCCTTACCATTTCGGCCCGAAAGTTGTGATAACTCAAATTTTTCAATATTTGCCACTACGCCCCTTTCAAAGGGATGTGGGGGTCAGGATCCATCTAATGGCATGTATGTACATTCATTGTGGGGAAACTAGCATAATAAAAAAAATAATATTTTGCTCCAAAATGCTGAACCACCCCGGCCCTTACCATTTCGGCCCGAAAGTTGAGATAACTCAAATTTTTCAATATTTGCCACTACGCCCCTTTCAAAGGGATATGGGGGTCAGGATCCATCTAATGGCATGTATTAATTTCATTGTATGGAAACTAGCCTATTCAAAAAATATAATTTTTTCCTCCAAAATGCTGAACCACCCCGCCCTTACAATTTCGGCCCGAAAGTTGTGATAATTCAAATTTTTACAATATTTGCCCCACGCCCATTTCAAAGGGATATAGGATTCAGGATCCATCTAATCGCATTTATGTACATTCATTATGGGGAAACTAGCCAATTAAAAAAATAATATTTTTCCTCCTAAATGCTGAACCACCCCGGCCCTTACCATTTCGGCCCGAAAGTTGTGATAATTCAAATTTTTCAATATTTGCCACTACGCCCCTTTCAAAGGGATATAGGGTTCAGAATCCATCTCATCGGATGTATGTACATTCATTATGGGAAACTAGCCAATTAAAAAAAAAATAATATTTCCTCCAAAATGCTGAACCAACCCGGCCCTTACCATTTCGGCCCGAAAGTTGTGATAACTCAAATTTTTCAATATTTGCCACTACGCCCCTTTCAAAGGGATGTGGGGGTCAGGATCCATCTAATGGCATGTATGTACATTCATTGTGGGGAAACTAGCATAATAAAAAAAAATAATATTTTGCTCCAAAATGCTGAACCACCCCGGCCCTTACCATTTCGGCCCGAAAGTTGAGATAACTCAAATTTTTCAATATTTGCCACTACGCCCCTTTCAAAGGATATGGGGGTCAGGATCCATCTAATGGCATGTATATAATTTTATTGTATGGAAACTAGCCTATTCAAAAATAATTTTTTCCTCCAAAATGCTGAACCACCCCGGCCCTTACAATTTCGGCCCGAAAGTTGTGATAATTCAAATTTTTACAATATTTGCCCCACGCCCATTTCAAAGGGATATAGGGTTCAGGATCCATCTAATCGCATTTATGTACCATCATTATGGGGAAACTAGCCAATTAAAAAAAATAATATTTTCCTCCAAAATGCTGAACCACCCCGGCCCTTACCATTTCGGCCCGAAAGTTGTGATAATTCAAATTTTTCAATATTTGCCACTACGCCCCTTTCAAAGGGATATAGGGTTCAGAATCCATCTCATCGGATGTATGTACATTCATTATGGGAAAACTAGCCAATTAAAAAAAAAAATATTTTCCTCCAAAATGCTGAACCACCCCGGCCCTTACCATTTCGGCCCGAAAGTTGTGATAACTCAAATTTTTCAATATTTGCCACTACGCCCCTTTCAAAGGGATGTGGGGGTCAGGATCCATCTAATGGCATGTATGTACATTCATTGTGGGGAAACTAGCATAATAAAAAAATATAATATTTTGCTCCAAAATGCTGAACAACCCCGGCCCTTACCATTTCGGCCCGAAAGTTGAGATAACTCAAATTTTTCAATATTTGCCACTACGCCCCTTTCCAAGGGATATGGGGGTCAGGATCCATCTAATGGCATGTATATAATTTCATTGTATGGAAACTAGCCTATTCAAAAAATATAATTTTTTCCTCCAAAATGCTGAACCACCCCGGCCCTTACAATTTCGGCCCGAAAGTTGTGATAATTCAAATTTTTACAATATTTGCCCCACGCCCATTTCAAAGGGATATAGGTTCAGGATCCATCTAATCGCATTTATGTACATTCATTATTGGGAAACTAGCCAATTAAAAAAAAATAATATTTTCCCTCCATAATGCTGAACCACCCCGGCCCTTACCATTTTGGCCCGAAAGTTGTGATAATTCAAATTTTTCAATATTTGCCACTACCCCCTTTCAAAGGGATATGGGGGTCAGGATCCATCTAATGGCATGTATATACATTCATTGTGGGGAAACTAGCCTAATCAAAAAAATAATATTTTCCTCCAAAATGCTGAACCACCCGGCCCTTACAATTTCGGCCCGAAAAGTTGTGATAACTCAAACTTTACAATATTTGCCCCTACCCCCCATTCAAAGGGATATGGGGGTCAGGATCCATCTAATGGCATGTATATACATTCATTGTGGGGAAACTAGCCTAATCAAAAAAATAATATTTTCCTCCAAAATGCTGAACCACCCCGGCCCTTACAACTTCGGCCCGAAAAGTTATGATAATTCAAATTTTTACAATATTTGCCCGTACACCCCTTTCAAAGGGTTTATAGGGTTCAGGATCCATCTAATCGCATGTATGTACATTCATTATGGGGAAACTAGCCAATTAAAAAAAAATATTTTCCTCCAAATTCTGAACCACCCCGGCCCTTACAATTTCGGCCCGAAAGTTGTGATAATTCAAATTTTTACAATATTTGCCCCTACCCCCCTGTCAAAGGGATATAGGCGTTAGAATCCATCTAATTGCATGTATGTACATTCATTATGGGGAAACTAGCCTATTAAAAAAATAAATATTTTCCTCCAAAATGCTGAACCACCCCGGCCCTTACCATTTCGGCCCGAAAAGTTGTGATAATTCAATTTTTCAATATTTGCCACTACGCCCCTTTCAAAGGGATATGGGTTCAGAATCCATCTCATCGGATGTATGTACATTCATTATGGGAAAACTAGCCAATTAAAAAAAAAATAATATTTTCCTCCAAAATGCTGAACCACCCCGGCCCTTACCATTTCGGCCCGAAAGTTGTGATAACTCAAATTTTTCAATATTTGCCACTACGCCCCTTTCAAAGGGATGTGGGGTCAGGATCCATCTAATGGCATGTATGTACATTCATTGTGGGGAAACTAGCATAAAAAAATATAATATTTTGCTCCAAAATGCTGAACAACCCCGGCCCTTACCATTGGCCCGAAAGTTGAGATAACTCAATTTTTCAATATTTGCCACTACGCCCCTTTCCAAGGGATATGGGGGTCAGGATCCATCTAATGGCATGTATATAATTTCATTGTATGGAAACTAGCCTATTCAAAAAATATAATTTTTTTCCTCCAAAATGCTGAACCACCCGGCCCTTACAATTTCGGCCCGAAAGTTGTGATAATTCAAATTTTTACAATATTTGCCCCACGCCCATTTCAAAGGGATATAGGGTTCAGGATCCATCTAATCGCATTTATGTACATTCATTATTGGGAAACTAGCCAATTAAAAAAAAATAATATTTTCCTCCATAATGCTGAACCACCCCGGCCCTTACCATTTCGGCCCGAAAGTTGTGATAATTCAAATTTTTCAATATTTGCCACTACGCCCCTTTCAAAGGGATATGGGGGTCAGGATCCATCTAATGGCATGTATAACATTCATTGTGGGAAACTAGCCTAATCAAAAAAATAATATTTTTCCTCCAAAATGCTGAACCACCCCGGCCCTTACAATTTCGGCCCGAAAAGTTGTGATAACTCAAACTTTACAATATTTGCCCCTACCCCCCATTCAAAGGGATATGGGGGTCAGGATCCATCTAATGGCATGTATATACATTCATTGTGGGGAAACTAGCCTAATCAAAAAAAATAATATTTTCCTCCAAAATGCTGAACCACCCCGGCCCTTACAACTTCGGCCCGAAAAGTTATGATAATTCAAATTTTTACAATATTTGCCCGTACACCCCTTTCAAAGGGTTATAGGGTTCAGGATCCATCTAATCGCATGTATGTACATTCATTATGGGGAAACTAGCCAATTAAAAAAAAAAAATTTTCCTCCAAAATTCTGAACCACCCCGGCCCTTACAATTTCGGCCCGAAAGTTGTGATAATTCAAATTTTTACAATATTTGCCCTACCCCCCTGTCAAGGGATATAGGCGTTAGAATCCATCTAATTGCATGTATGTACATTCATTATGGGGAAACTAGCCTATTAAAAAAATAAATATTTTCCTCCAAAATGCTGAACCACCCCGGCCCTTACCATTTCGGCCCGAAAAGTTGTGATAACTCAAATTTTTCAATATTTTGCCACTACGCCCCTTTCAAAGGGATGTGGGTTTCAGGATCGATCTAATTATATGTATGTACATTCATTATGGGGAAACTAGCCAATTAAAAAAAAATATTTTTCCTCCAAAATGCTGAACCACCCCAGGCCTTACCATTTCGGCCCGAAAAGTTGTGATAACTCAAATTTTTCAATATTTGCCACTACACCCCTTTCAAAGGGATATAGGTTCAGGATCCATCTAATCGCCTGTATGTATATTCATTATGGGGAAACTAGCCAATTAAAAAAAATATATATTTTCCTCCAAAATGCTGAACCACCCCGGCCCTTACCATTTCGGCCCGAAAGTTGTGATAACTCAAATTTTTCAATATTTGCCACTACGCCCCTTTCAAAGGGATGTGGGGGTCAGGATCCATCTAATGGCATGTATGTACATTCATTGTGGGAAACTAGCCTAATAAAAAAATTAATATTTTCCTCCAAAATGCTGAACCACCCCGGCCCTTACATTTCGGCCCGAAAGTTGTGATAATTCAAATTTTTCAATATTTGCCACTACGCCCCTTTCAAAGGGATATAGGGTCAGGATCCATCTCAATCGGATGTATGTACATTCATTATGGGGAAACTAGCCAATTGAAAAAAAAAATATTTTCCTCCAAAATGCTGAACCACCCCGGCCCTTACCATTTCCGCCCGAAAGTTGTGATAACTCAAATGTTTACAATATTTGCCCCTACCCCCCCTGTCAAAGGGATATAGGCGTTAGAATCCATCTAATTGCATGTATGTACATTCATTATGGGGAAACTAGCCTAATAAAAAAAAATAATATTTTGCTCCAAAATGCTGAACCACCCCGGCCCTTACAACTTCGGCCCGAAAGTTGTGATAATTCAAATTTTACAATATTTGCCACTACGCCCCTTTCAATGGATATAGGGTTCTTGAATCCATTTAATCGCATGTATGTACATTCATTATGGGGAAACTAGCCAATTAAAAAAAAATATATATTTCCTCCAAAATGCTGAACCACCCCGGCCCTTACCATTTCGGCCCGAAAAGTTGTGATAACTCAAATTTTTCAATATTTGCCACTACGCCCCTTTCAAAGGATATGGGGTCAGGATCCATCTAATGGCATGTATATACATTCATTGTGGGGAAACTAGCCTAATCAAAAAAATAATATTTTCCTCCAAAATGCTGAACCACCCCGGCCCTTACAATTTCGGCCCGAAAGTTGTGATACTCAAACTTTACAATATTTGCCCCTACCCCCCTTCAAAGGATATGGGGGTCAGGATCCATCTAATGGCATGTATATACATTCATTGTGGGGAAACTAGCCTAATCAAAAAAAATAATATTTTCCTCCAAAATGCTGAACCACCCCGGCCCTTACAACTTCGGCCCGAAAAGTTATGATAATTCAAATTTTTACAATATTTGCCCGTACACCCCTTTCAAAGGGTTATAGGGTTCAGGATCCATCTAATCGCATGTATGTACATCATTATGGGGAAACTAGCCAATTAAAAAAAAAATATTTTCCTCCAAAATTCTGAACCACCCCGGCCCTTACAATTTCGGCCCGAAAGTTGTGATAATTCAATTTTTACAATATTTGCCCCTACCCCCCCTGTCAAAGGGATATAGGCGTTAGAATCCATCTAATTGCATGTATGTACATTCATTATGGGGAAACTAGCCTATTAAAAAAATATAATATTTTCCTCCAAAATGCTGAACCACCCCGGCCCTTACCATTTCGGCCCGAAAGTTGTGATAACTCAAATTTTTCAATATTTGCCACTACGCCCCCTTTCAAAGGGATGTGGGTTTCAGGATCGATCTAATTATATGTATGTACATTCATTATGGGGAAACTAGCCATTAAAAAAAAATATATTTTCCTCCAAAATGCTGAACCACCCCAGGCCTTACCATTTCGGCCCGAAAAGTTTGTGATAATCAAATTTTTCAATATTTGCCACTACACCCCTTTCAAAGGGATATAGGGTTCTTGATCCATTAATCGCCTGTATGTACATTCATTATGGGAAACTAGCCAATTAAAAAAAAAAATATTTTCCTTGAAAAATGCTGAACACCCCGGCCCTTACAACTTCGGCCCGAAAAGTTGTGATAATTCAAATTTTTCAATATTTGCCACTACGCCCCTTTCAAAGGGATATAGGTTCAGGATCCACCTAATCGCCTGTATGTACATTCATTATGGGGAAACTAGCCAATTAAAAAAAAAAATATTTTTCCTCCAAAATGCTGAACCACCCCCGGCCCTTACCATTTAGGCCCAAAAGTTGTGATAACTCAAATTTTTCAATATTTGCCACTCCGCCCCTTTCAAAGGGATATAGGTTCAGGATCCATCTAATCGCCTGTATGTATATTCATTATGGGGAAACTAGCCAATTAAAAAAATATATATTTTCCTTGAAAATGCTGAACCACCCCGGCCCTTACAACTTCGGCCCGAAAAGTTGTGATAATTCAAATTCTACAATATTTGCCACTACGCCCCTTTCAAATGGATAGGGTTCTTGATCCATTTAATCGCATGTATGTACATTCATTATGGGGAAACTAGCCAATTAAAAAAAATATATATTTTCCTCCAAAATGCTGAACCACCCGGCCCTTACCATTTCGGCCCGAAAAGTTGTGATAACTCAAATTTTTCAGTATTTGCCACTACGCCCCTTCAAAGGGATGTGGGTTTCAGGATCGATCTAATTATATGTATGTACATTCATTATGGGGAAACTAGCCTTTTAAAAAAATATAATATTTTCCTCCAAAATGCTGACCACCCCGGCCCTTACAACTTCGCCCGAAAAGTTGTGATAATTCAAATTTTTACAATATTTGCCCCTACCCCCCTTGTCAAAGGTATAGGGGTCAGGATCCATCTAATGGCATGTATATACATTCATTGTGGGGAAACTAGCCTATTCAAAAAATATAATATTTTCCTCCAAAATGCTGAACCACCCCGGCCCTTACAATTTCGGCCCGAAAGTTGAGATAATTCAATTTTTTACAATATTTGCCCGTACACCCCTTTCAAAGGTTATAGGATTCAGGATCCATCTAATCACATGTATGTACATTCATTATGGGGAAACTAGCCAATAAAAAAAATATTTTCCTCCAAAATTCTGAACCACCCCGGCCCTTACCATTTCGGCCCGAAAGTTGTGATAATTCAAATTTTTACAATATTTCCCCTACCCCCCTGTCAAAGGGATATAGGCGTTAGAATCCATCTAATCGCATGTATGTACATTCATTATGGGGAAACAAGCCAATTAAAAAAAATAATATTTTCCTCCAAAATTCTGAACCACCCCGGCCCTTACAACATCAGCCCGAAAGTTGTGATAATTCAATTTTTACAATATTTGCCACTACGCCCCTTTCACAAAGTGATATAGGGTTCTGGATCCATTTAATCGCATGTATGTACATTCATTATGGGGAAACTAGCCAATTAAAAAAAATATATATTTTCCTCCAAAATGCTGAACCACCCCAGCCCTTACATTTCGGCCCGAAAGTTGTGATAACTCAAATTTTTCAATATTTGCCACTACGCCCCTTTCAAAGGGATATAGGGTTCAGGATCCATCTAATCGCATGTATGTACATTCATTATGGGGAAACTAGCCAATTAAAAAGAAATAATATTTTCCTCGAAAATGCTGAACCACCCCGGCCCTTACCATTTCGGCCCGAAAAGTTGTGATAACTCAATTTTTCAATATTTGCCACTACCCCCCTTTCAAAGGGATATGGGGGTCAGATCCATCTAATTGCATGTATATACATTCATTGTGGGAAACTAGCCTAATCAAAAAATAAATATTTTCCTCCAAAATGCTGAACCACCCCGGCCCTTACAATTTCGGCCCGAAAGTTGTGATAACTCAAATTTACAATATTTGCCCCTACCCCCCATTCAAAGGGATATGGGGGTCAGGATCCATCTAATGGCATGTATATACATTCATTGTGGGGAAACTAGCCAATTAAAAAAAAAAAAAAATTCCTCCAAAATTCTGAACCACCCGGCCCTTACAATTTCGGCCCGAAAGTTGTGATAATTCAAATTTTTACAATATTTGCCCCTACCCCCCTGTCAAAGGGATATAGGCGTTAGAATCCATCTAATTGCATGTATGTACATTCATTATGGGGAAACTAGCCTATTAAAAAAATATAATATTTTCCTCCAAAATGCTGACCACCCCGGCCCTTACAATTTCGGCCGAAAAGTTGTGATAACTCAAATTTTTCAATATTTGCCACTACGCCCCTTTCAAAGGGATGTGGGTTTCAGGATCCATCTAATTATGTATGTACATTCATTATGGGGAAACTAGCCAATTAAAAAAAATATATATTTTCCTCCAAAATGCTGAACCACCGCAGGCCTTACCATTTCGGCCCGAAAGTGTGATAACTCAATTTTTCAATATTTGCCACTACCCCCTTTCAAAGGGATATAGGGTTCTTGATCCATATAATCGCCTGTATGTACATTCATTGTGGGGAAACTAGCCTAATCAAAAAAATAAATATTTTCCTCCAAAATGCTGAACCAACCCCGGCCCTTACAACTTCGGCCCGAAAAAGTTATGATAATTCAAATTTTTACAATATTCGCCCCTACCCCCCTGTCAAAGGGATATGGGGTCAGGATCCATCTAATGGCATGTATATACATTCATTGTGGTAAACTAGCCTATTCAAAAAATATGATTTTTCCTCCCAAATGCTGAACAACCCCGGCCCTTACAATTTCGGCCCGAAAGTTGTGATAATTCAATTTTTTACAATATTTGCCCGTACACCCCTTTCAAAGGTTATAGGGTTCAGGATCATTCTAATCGCATGTATGTACATTCATTATGGGAACTAGCCAATTAAAAAAATAATATTTTCCTCCAAAATCTGAACCACCCCGGCCCTTACATTTCGGCCCGAAAGTTGTGATAATTCAAATTTTTTACAATATTTGCCCCTACCCCCCTGTCAAAGGGATATAGGCGTTAGAATCCATCTAATTGCATGTATGTACATTCATTATGGGGAAACTAGCCTATTAAAAAAATATAATGTTTTCCTCCAAAATGCTGAACCACCCCGGCCCTTACCATTTCGGCCCGAAAGTTGTGATAACTCAAATTTTTCAATATTTGCCACTACGCCCCTTTCAAAGGGATGTGGTTTCAGGATCGATCTAATATATGTATGTACATTCATTATGGGGAAACTAGCCAATTAAAAAAAAAAAAATATTTTCTCCAAAATGCTGAACCACCCCAGGCCTTACCATTTCGGCCCGAAAGTTGTGATAACTCAAATTTTTCAATATTTGCCACTACACCCCTTTCAAAGGATATAGGGTTCTTGATCCATATAATCGCATGTATGTACATTCATTATGGGGAACTAGCCAATTAAAAAAAAAAAAATATTTTCCTTGAAAATGCTGAACCACCCCGCCCTTACAACTTCGGCCCGAAAAGTTATGATAATTCAAATTTTTACAATATTTGCCCCTACCCCCTGTCAAAGGGATATGGGGGTCAGGATCCATCTAATGGCATGTATATACATTCATTGTGGGAAACTAGCCTATTAAAAAAATAATGATATTTTCCTCCAAAATGCTGAACCACCCCGGCCCTTACAATTTCGGCCCGTAAGTTGTGATAATTCAATTTTTTACAATATTTGCCCCGTACACCCCTTTCAAAGGGTTATAGGGTTCAGGATCCATCTAATCGCATGTATGTACATTCATTATGGGGAAACTAGCCAATTAAAAAAATATTTTCCTCCAAAATTCTGAACCACCCCGCCCTTACAATTTCGGCCCGAAAGTTGTGATAATTCAAATTTTTACAATATTTGCCCCTACCCCCCTGTCAAAGGGATATAGGCGTTAGAATCCATCTAATTGCATGTATGTACATTCATTATGGGGAAAACTAGCCTATTAAAAAAATATAATATTTTCCTCCAAAATGCTGAACCACCCCGGCCCTTACCATTTCGGCCCGAAAAGTTGTGATAACTCAAATTTTTCAATATTTGCCACTACGCCCCTTTCAAAGGGATTGGGGTTCAGGATCGATTTAATCGCATGTATGTACATTCATTATGGGAAACTAGCCAATTAAAAAAAAAAATATTTTCCTCCAAAATGCTGAACCACCCCAGGCCTTACCATTTCGGCCCGAAAAGTTGTGATAACTCAATTTTTCAATATTTGCCACTACGCCCCTTTCAAAGGGATATGGGTTCAGGATCGATCTAATTGCATGTATGTATATTCATTATGGGGAAACTAGCCTTTTAAAAAAATATAATATTTTCCTCCAAAATGCTGAACCACCCCGGCCCTTACCAACTTCGGCCCGAAAGTTGTGATAATTCAAATTTTTACAATATTTGCCCCTACCCCCC